>NC_086155.1:54897687-55200718 GCF_035149785.1 Candoia aspera | reverse complement strand
GTGTGTGGGTGTGTTGCAGAATGGAGTTCCTGCGATCAATCCGTGACTGGGACAGCCAGGAGGCAGGGCTGTCATCTTGTTCGAGGCTGTGCTGAAGCCGAAAAAACAGACCCTAGATCTGGCCACCGCATTTCTAAGACACTTTATTTCTGTGCTTATTTGTTATTTAAGAGAGGCTTTTTACAGTTAACAAAAGCTGAACCTCTTGGACATTTTCATTATTTTTTGGGAGTTTTTAATTTGGAAATTTGCCTTTTTATAAAATGTAATATTGAAAGTGAAAATAGTTGCTTTTCGCTGCTTCTTTTTAATAAGTTTAATAAGTTCAATAAGACTTCCCTTATTTTGACGAATCTGCTTACGTGAAGTTGAAATCTGTCCTTTCTGTTTCTTTGTTCCTGTGGGAAACTTTCCCTGTTATTACTTTCCACTATGCTGATTGGCTCATTTCTGTAAATTATAATCATTGGATAAAAGTAAAGTAAAGGTAAAGGTTTCCCTTGACGTAAAGTCCAGTCGAATCCGACTCTAGGGGGCGGTGCTCATCTCCGTTTCTAAGCCTTGGAGCCGGCGTTGTCATAGACACTTCCGGGTCATGTGGCCAGCATGACGACTCGGAACGCCGTTACCTTCCCGCCGAAGCGGTACCTATTGATCTACTCACATTTGCATGTTTTCGAACTGCTAGGTGAGCAGGAGCTGGGACGAGCAACGGGAGCTCACCCCGCCGCGCGGTTTCGAACCGCCGAAATCATTGGATACTTTTCCTTAAAAATAACTTTCACCTTGTCAATGGAGTTTACCTTTCTGGGAAGTTAGAGGGAGCCATAATCTATTGTGGTGAAACATGGAAGAAATTAAACTGATCTTTGATGAGTTTTCTCTTAAAGTCACTCAGTTCTTGGATTGACTCGCTGAGGTTGTTGATATTAAAGCATGCCAACAGTTGGAGACAACTGATAATGTTGTGAAGTACCCAAGGATAAAGCTGATTTCCCAAGAACATGGGGATTAGGGATTTGGAGTTAAAAAGAGAACTGGAAAAGATTGAGTTGTTGGAATCTGAACAAAAGAGAGAATTGGATCTAAAAAGAGAAATGGGAAAGACTGTACCATTGAAATATGAAGAAAAAGAGTTTGGCTTAAAACGTTGGAAAGTCCCAGAAGAAAATTTGGACTTTATAAGGTGGGATGAAGAAAAGATGGAGGAGGAAATGGGGAAAATTCTTTGTATAAGGACAAGATACGAAAATGTTTTGGTTTATTTTGGGATAAATTCTAAATATCTTTGTCAGGATGGCTCTTTAATGGAAAAGATGAATTGGGGGGGGGTTGGATGCCACTCTCACTTTTGGTAAAAGGATATTAATAAAGTCAGTCTTTTTATTTATATATATACAATATGTGTGTGTGTGTGTTAGCATTAAGATATATCCATGTTATTTTTTGTTAGCTATAGTTGGCAGAGAGGACTAAAAATTAATTATAGGGATGAGGGGCAATATTTAGTTATTTGTTTTTGATGAAAAATTGCATTTGAGGGGTTTTTTTTATGTTCTTAAGTGGGGGGAAAAATTCTGTTAGATGCAAACGATGCTTTGCAAGTTGAAATGGACTATAGAAATAATGTTTATTATAGTTAAAATTGGAATAAGATTGATATAGTTTTTTAATGTTTATCTTTGCTATAGAATTCTTTTCTATTTATTTCTACACGCTTTAAGTTTTTCTCTTAGAGAAAAAAAGTTTTTTTCAGTCTCTTTAATCTTTTATCTATAGTCTGAAATGTAATACAGTTGTTTAAAAAAAAAAAGAAATTTATCCAACACTCACTTTATTCCTAAGTTTTGCAAGTGTCCCAATGGGGAATCCCAGGCGAAGAACCATGCAGGGAGCTTTGGAAATAATCCTCACCACATAAAACGAAAAAGGAAGCAGATCCTCAGAGCTACAGAATGAGAAAGAAATAGCAAGTTGAATACATTTATGGTGATACTGAGCCTCAAGACAGGTAACAAAAATCTCAGTTCTAGAGTTGGTACTTCACCACTTCAAAGAAAAAAATGCAAGGTGTACAGGAAGGAACTGGAGTAGGCCTATGAACAAACGCCCACCAGCAGAACCCATTACATTTTGGGGTGCAGAAATGTCTAAGCCTACAGGAGCCTTGCAAAAACAGCTCTTGTATGATTGTTTCAGATCTTATGTACTTGTGAATGAGCATGAAGTGCTTGATGAGCCTTTCCCCTTAAGAGTTATTTACTCAGCATGACTGGATTGGTTACTTACAGTGGGGGGGGGGGGAAACTCAGGCTCAATCTTATGCAGAAATCTTTTATCCCCATTGGACTTTACACCTTCATGGACTTCAACAGCTCAGACTCAGCTATCTTGCCTTCCCCCTGCACCTTAATTCTCTCACCTGTGCATGAGCTTGACGTAAGAGTAGCCTTCTACCAGTACAAAGCTACTCCAGTCACGCAGCAAAGAAGTCAGAGCTGAGTGGGAAATGCGACACTGAATAGTGCTATAGCGACCATTGTTGCCTGGAGTGTGCAAATGCTTTGGGACTGGCCTGTCAAACAGATCAAACCGTTAGTTACCACCTTTGTTCAGGTAGCATCTTCATCCCCCATTCTTCCTGCCCCAGGAAAAATTCACATGCAAGACCTTATCCTTCAACCTCTGTTATTTTATCCCTCAGCCTCAGCCTCAGCCCTCAGTTCTCAATAAGAACACAATGGCTGGTAAACTCTGAAACGTTTAAACGTTAAATACAATACCAAGCCATGATACAAGTCTTGTATGTTTTCTTGCACATACATGTCATGTTCCAAGAGGATAACAATGCGGTGCATGTGCAACCACCTCTGCCAGAGATTGGCATCCATAGACAGGATGGGCTTCCAGTAGGCTGCAAACTGTGAGTGACTGGAATCCGAGCTACTATGCTGCAAGGACAGGACCTGAAAATGGCAGAAATTACATTTCATGAATGTAGTTACATCTGTGACAGTTGTTCAAACACTCTAGCTCAGAAAGAAAAAATATGCTAGAGAGTTAAGCAAAGGATAAAATTATACAGACACAATTCTCCTTAGAAATATCCAACAGCATAGCTAATAGCTTCCATCACTAAATCCTCACAAGCTACATGTACCAAGAGCTCACCTAGCAAATTATAGGCATAAGTCGCTTTAGACCAGCCTTCTGCAAACTGGGGACTTCCAAATTTGCTGGGTCTACAACACCCAGAGTTCCCAGTCAACATACTGGCAGCTGTAAACCTTACAAGGGGACCAGGCTGCTCAAATCTGCCTCAGACAGTACTCCAAACATTTTCCTCCAAAAAGCATTCTATCATTTGTTCCTAACTGGCTGTCCCCCAAAAACCTTTAAGCCAAAAGGTATGTCAGGTATGTGATGATCCAAATTACCATAACAAGCTAAATCTTAGATAAGCACAGTTCTGCTGCACCACATTCAACTTTACGAAGAAAATACTTACAAATATCAAATTAATTTTTTGTATGAGTTTTTGATGCATTCTCCTGCAATCTTATTTATATTCATGTTTAATTGTTTTTAATGGTTATTTAAGACTTGCTTTAATTGTTTTGTTTTCTTGTACATCGCCCAGAGTCACATTTGTGAGATGGGCAGCTACATAAATTTGATAAACAAACAAATTGCAAATACTACCAAGACACCCATAACAATAAAAGTTAAATATAGGCTATAGAATAGCATTTCTAAAAAACAGAACTAAGAAAATAACATTGGAAAAGAGGACATATGCAGATACTTAGGATTAACATGGAAGATGATCATTTACTCAAAACAGGAAACAGACAACTGCCTGAAGACCTCAAAAAGATGAATTTAAGCTGTGTATCTCATTTCTCACATTTTTAAAAAATGATGTACTACAGTAGCCAGTTATGATAGCTCTACTGAGCAACACCAAGAGCACGCTAGATAAGCAATGGTTTCTAGAATATTTGTTTGGCATGTTAATTTAGCACAGCTGCTCTTTCTGCAGAGCCCCCCATTTTGGGGGAAATGGGCGGTGATAGGAATTTGAACAATCAATCAATCAGATTTGGCTACATTAACTTAAGGTAACAGCAAGCAGTTGAATCTGTTGCTTCCAACCTATTGCTGCCTCAAAAGTTATGATTCAAAATAATCAAGAATCTAAACACCCTGACACAATTACTACTGTAACAGCACATACATTTTCCTTTGAAAATGAGAAAGCAGAACTGAAGATGCAGAATTGAGACATATGGCACACATTTGAAATACGATTTCCATTAGTTTTTCATCCTTTTCTCATCCACCCACAGAATCCAATGCCTTATTTTCCTAATCCAAGATATTAAGACAGATAAATATAAAGCAATACAGTTTTAAACATTCTAAGACAGAAAAAGAAATGCTCTAGATAGGCAGCAACTTAGATATTACAACATCTTGCTTGCTGTTAGCTCAAAACAGGCTAGTAATATACAAATAATGTACCGGTGTAGTGGATCCTGGAGGAATATAGAACAGGGGCACCCCATTTCGAGTGCTTTCAGGAATGGTGAAATGCTCTGGGACACTGTCAAATGATTGTAGATGAACCAGCATCTGGTCAGTTTGGTTGATACTGAAAAACAAAAACAAAAAAAAATTCCTCTCAAGGATTTTTAAGTCACAGCATTTTATTTCTCATTAGTGTTAGATGGATGTGATCAATCCAAGACAGTGTCTAACTCCCATTATGGTTTCTCTAGAAGCAAACATGGTATGTTTTGCCCAACAGTGAAGTTCTCTCTAGTGTCCAAACACTGTCCAATACCAGAAATGAAGAAAACAGTAATGATCAGGATCAGCAGGAACAACAACAGTCCCTAGTTTAGAAACATGTTTCACATTAACAACCTTGTTGGGAATACACATATAAACAAAGTAAAGGGTAGAGTTACATACTGCCCAAGTCCTTGGGAAAAGAAGCCCCACTGGAAGGGCACACCAAGCAAATCTTCACCTTTGTAGGGTGTTCCAGAAGCGGCGTATCACAGTGGTACGATAGAGGCTGGTGATGGGCTTCCGCACTGTGCAGCTGATGTCATGCAAAATGTCATAGCTGCCCTCCATAGTCACTTCCACCCATGTGCTACGTTTTGAAGGATCTAGGGGCCAGGGGGCCACTGCCAAATACTCAATTCTCATATTGTGCTTCCATAGCAGGATGAGCTTCACTTCCAGTTGAGTACCACCTGTAAGTGTGCAAGAGGAATGAGGAATGTCTTGTAGAACAGCCGTAGCCCCCTCCTACAGTCTGCCTTTGTGAAACATTCAAACACAGCTTGTACCAAAAATCAGCTCATTTATGTGCAAGAAGTTCCATGTTCTTTTGCCTATTTCTATTTGATGTCTACCTTATTGATTCATCTTGGTTATTCTGAAAGTTACACTCCAGTGAATAGTGATGATGAAAAGGCCAGGAAAGTGTCTGGGGGAATATGCTCCATACTTAATATTTCTAGCTTTAATTGATCTCAGAACTTGGAGTTCCAATATCTATGCTAATTTTTATGAAATGCTTTTCTGAAAACACTCCATTAATATTTTCTAAGATGGGAAGTATAGCAATTACAAATTATTTACTTTTTAAAAAACCAACTAAGGTAACAATTTCAAACTCAATATAGCTGATAACCTATTTTGCTTGCCAGCTTGAACCACTGTGAAATATTTTTCTTAATGAAAAGTAGAAAAAGTAAATAATACAAGAGTGTTTTTATTTTACACATTTATATCTATTTTTAAATAAATGCAGACCAACAACAGGGCTTCTAACGGTTACAACTCATTACAGTAACTAATCCAGCTACCAATAAATAGACCATTATATTAATAGACAACTGCTGCCATTATGCAGAATCCTGTTAATGCCATCTGTTGAACAGGGGGATGGATCTTTGCCTACTCTACCCACCTATCTTAAAACATGAATTAGGCAGTACTAGCATCCAGAAACAAAATACACATTTGGCAGGCAGACCCCATAAAGCAAAAAATTATTCTGGCACATTTCTATCCCGTTATTTTTTCATGGAACTCAAAGCAGTATTTTTATTCAAAACAATTCTGAGATGTTAGCTTGTTAAGACAAACTAATTGGGAGTTCCCAAATGAGCTGGAATCTGACAACAAATTTTGCAGGCATAATTCTAGAGCTACTCAGCCACATGAGTTATACTCTAGATTAGGAGTAGGATCATCTCCCAGCAATATTTTTGCAACTCCCAGAATGCGTAATACTGTGAAACTCAGCATGATTGATTTCAGATCACAAGGTTCTTTATAGGCTTTGTTTTTGGGGGTGGGGGGGGGAGGGTTGTCAAATGGATGCTTGAAGCCTCTGCAACACACCTAGTTTGCATTAAAAAAAAAATTCTCAGCCCCAAAAAGAGGAACAGGTTTTTCAGCCTTACATCCTTCATGACTTCTACTGTTTCACTGGCCATCTCCTGTGGGCCTTAGAAGCCATTTTAGGAAAAGTGCAGCTCCCAGAGGGAAAATACTACATGTCCCTGGTCATGATGGGCAACAGACATACACTACACAAAGCAGACTAAGAACACTGAATAATCACCTTTTGTAATATTGACCTCACGGATACTATAACCTTCTCGCAGCCGCACAGAGACTATACTAATAAGATCAGCATGGACCTCCTTTTCTGTATGCTTCTTTCGCCTCATGGCAAGGGCCGGGTTGCTGCTTGCAGAAACAAGATGTTCATTGAATAATCTGTGCTGGGAGACTGCAATGATAGCAAACATCATGCAAGAGTTACTTCCAACCTGATCTATCCTCCAAACTATTTTTTCCTCATAGGAGGCCCTGAGGCAATTCAGTGACCCCCTGCAGGCACCTCTAAAGGCACAGTATAGAATTGAAATTGCTAGGCAGGAATACTTGCCCCCATTCTCAAGGTCTAGGAACTCGGGACCAACTAAATGCTAAAAGCATGATGGAAAGAGTCTATTTTGTTAGTAGTGTGGCAGCTATCCCCTTTTTCCTTAAATGGAAGCAGCTAAGTTGAGGGTTCTCAAACTTTGATGTACCATGATTTTCTAAAATGGTAAATGAATTTATGTGCCCCCCTAAGTAAAAAATTATTTCACTGGGGTTTGGATTAGTCACAAAATTAAAATACCATGTGTTAAAAAGATACATAACTTTCATCTTAACCTCTTGACTCAGGCTTACTATTACTAATACAGTACTACCAGTAGATTAGTCAACTTTAGTTTTTTCTTACTGTCCAACAAAAACATTTTTATTATTTATTAGGGTTATATGTTTTGTATTAAGGTAGCACACAAATGCTCATGCCTCCTATTTTCCCCACAACAGCAACTGATGAGGTGGATTGGGTTGAGAGAGCATGACTGGCCCAACATCACCCAGCTGTCCTCCTTCACTAAGGGAGAACTTTAACTCAGTTTCTAGTCCAGCACCTTAAAATAATGCATAAAAATCCTGAACTTTACTTACAGATAGAGTCATATAGACATTCCAAAGACTGCAGATATCCTATTATCTATCATGCTGGAAGTCACTGGCCATCAAAACCCATCCACCAATCCCAGTGCTACTACTTCACCTGATCAAGCCTAATTGACTTTAATTTTTATAACCCATTTCCCCTCCAGGGAGCAACCCACAATTTCAGAACTACTGAGTTAAGCAGAAGCCCAGTTTTGGCATGCCTGGGGCAAGGAGGAGAGAAAAGATAGCAGAGTTTAACCGTTGCCTGTTACATAATTTTCTTGTATAAAAACCCTCTTTAATAATAATGAACATTGTTGCACCTTTCAACTCAACTGTTTGTGGTTAAATTGATCTTCATTCATTTACCCCTGACAAATCACTCATGGGTAATATATATATTCTTCTCTGTTTACTATTCCACGTATGCAAACTCAACTGTACTCCGTAAAACCTGTATCATAACAATTTAGTCAAACTTTTCAGTGTTTTTGATACAACAGATTAATACGGTTACCTTCCTGAATAATGTTAGCATCTGAATTGCCTTTTGTTCACACTGCAAAGTCAGCCATTTCTTATTTTAAGAGTCATTTTTGTTACACAAGCATGAAGTAGGACTAAGATCTTTCTGACCCCTTAGAATGTATAAAAAGATATGTAATCTGTTTCAAAAGTGGGTGATTGAATCTGATAGTACGTAAATTTAATCTGATTTAAAAGTAGGTGCATTTTTCTTTTTAAGTCATGATTTCAACAGTCACACAACTGTGGACATCTTATATTGTCCCACTCTGTTTATTCTACAAGACTTGGAACACATCCTATTTAATATTGTACTAAGTTACCATCTTTTACTCTTCCCATTTGAAAAATTTCACTAAAGTCAAACCAGGAGGTGGAATATGTCTCTCTAAATGTTTTTCACTGTTAGGTACAAATGCAAGCACAGCAGGAATTCCAAGTACTTTATTATGTCCCTGTGCACATGGGTGACAAATACAGTTGTGAAAACAGTAAACATAGCACTATTTTTCCTCATCCTGCATAACCCTCAGAGCATCTGAAGAGAAAAACCGATCCCTTCAATCTCTCTATAGATACCATTTTTGTTTACCTTACAAAACTTTTGAAGGTGGCAAAGAACTCATAGAACCATAGAGACCCATCTATTCATCCCTTCACCTCTTGCAAAATCCACTATTCTCACTACATTGTAAAAATGGACTATTATACAGTCCCACATTTCAATCTAACCCAGGATTCTTGTCTCCTTGGCACTCGTGAAGATAGGGTAGGTAAGATTGAGAAAATGCATCTAATTCCATGGAAGGTAAGCTTACCACAGTAATATTCAGGATTCAGGGATTCCCCACTGCGTAGAAATGAATATGGAAGAAAAGCTTTATGGTAGACATTCATGTCTAAACTAGAAGGCTCAACTTCAGGACATGCAGAAAGGTATGTGCCAAATGTTGCCATTGCAATGAACTTCATGAGCTCAACATTAGGGACATGACCAAAACTGCAGTCATAAGAATGGACTCCTCCCACCTGCAAAAAAGAAAAAGAATGTGCAGAAGCATTGATAACTTTCTCAAGAACAGATTCCATTTCTTATGTTGTATTTAGCTCTATTTCAATTCAGATGTCAGTGATATATTCAGTGTAGTTGAATGACAGAAAATATTTCTAGACATAGGCATACTTTTACTCCGATCTCTAAAGCAGAGAGAGATGAAAGAAGGAAGCAAGTCTTATCACCAGTAAAGTTACCTGCCCCTACCCAGAACTGCCTCTGAAATGCACAAAGTTCCAATGGGTTTATATAGTTACATAAATCTAAACTTATACCTTATCTGTAACTGATAAAACCTGAAGTTTCAAACCCAATAATGCATATATATGTGTGTGTTACATATACACACATATTCATATACGTATATAAATACCGCCCAGAGTCCCTCTTTTGGGGGAGATGGGCGGCAATTAAATTTGAATACATAAATAAATACAGATAAACACAGATAAACACATGAACTAAATGCCAAAACTTGATCTATTTCACTTTTTAAATCATTATCATGAGCCAGGAACTAGAAAAAGCTCAACACACTGGCTGAGTTCATATAGCAGCTAAATCTTATAAGGCATGATTTTGGCTTATGAATCAGCCTTTGTGACTTGATCCTTATTCTAATGATCTTTATCGACTTGCTCAGTTAGTAAGCGACCAACTACAGATACATTTCATTGGGTAAAGTTTCTCCCAAACATAAACTAGCTTCTCTCTTGAAGCTAGTTTATGTTTGAGGCTAGGTTAGCTTCTCAAAGCAGGGTATTATCGCTTGCATGGCTTTGATAAAAACACAATGAAGATGTGGGAGAATGGAAATAAGTCTTGTATTTAACCTGTGTTCAAGGTACAAACAGAACTGAGCATATGTGAATTTGTGTAAGCAATAGCCAAAGGGGTGACTGCAAGTCAGGGTTGATCCAAAGTTTGTTGTCCTCTTACAAAAATCAAACTCTTCTCTTCCCATATACTGAACATAACAAGAGTTGATCAGACCACTTACAGTAGTCCTTGCTTACTGACCACCTTGTTTAGCAACCATTCAAAGTTACAACAGTGCAAAAAAAAAAAAACAGATTTGCAACCAATCCTCACATATATGACTGTCGCAGCATCCCTCAGTCAAGCGATCACCATTTGTGTGCTGCACAGCTGGCTTGTGACAAGCAGAGTTAATAGAGAAGGTGGAAGTAAAATCGTAAGTCGTGGTCATGTGATGTTTCACTAAGCGACTCATAGTGGCTCACTTAACAGCTGAAGGGGAAGTAAGGTCGTAAGCCTGTCGTGGTCATGTGATTTTTCCACTTAGCAATTGTGGCACTTCACGACAGCGTTGCCAGTCCCAAATGTGGTTGCTAAGCAAGGACCACCTGTATTTAGTTCAAAAGCATTATATGCACTTCTGCAGATCTCCACTCAGAAGTAAGTTCCATTAAGTTTAACAGGAACTACTCCTGGTTAGGTAAGTGTGGACTACAGCCTTAATGATAAAACCATGATTCAGCATTTGCTCATTTGAACTAAGTAGTATAACTAGACTCCTGGTATCATCATCATAAATATTTTTTCCTTCATTTATAATCAGACACTGAAAAAATTAATACATCTAATAAACAGGCAGCTTTCATATTAAGAGTTACCAGGTGAGGCAGATTGCTTCTATCTTTAATATTAGACTGGCCCTGACTACAGTACTTTTACAACTATGCAATCATGTGCCAGCAACTAGTGTATTCCCACAGCACCTGAATAAAAGAGCAGGCCACAGTCCCACTGCGTAGTTGGTTGAGCAGTGTCTCACAGACTGCTACATCTGGCACACTGGTGACACCATCTGTGATCACAATGATCCCTGCAAAGAACAACCACCATTTTCAGCACTAGATAGACATGAGTGAACATTCCATCATTGAAGACAAGAACTAAGTTCTGAAACAGATTTGTAATTGACAAATAGGGCTTAGGAACAGTAACTAACTAGAAAAGAGCAATGGCCCCTTTCCTGAATCTATAAGATACATATTAAACAAAATTGATGCCAAGACCAATCTAAGATGAAAAGCAAAAAAATCAGCCTGTTGGTCTATTGTAATTTTTATGTTCTAAATTAGCTCCTGTTGGCCTTTTGCAATAAAAAAGGTCTGATGGTGTTGAAAGAATTATTTGCAGTACAGTAAATACTTTCCCAACTATAATGATTTCCAACATGTATAATACTATAACCATAGTTTCATCACTTTTTAAACTTTACACAGAATATCTGCAATATCTACAAGCATTCAGAATTACATCATTGCAGCTGTCATCTGTACTGCAGTCAGAAGGCTTCTTGCAAGTAGTTTGAAAACTACAGAAAAACCACAACAATCAAAGCGAATATTTGTAGCTTAGGATTGAACTGTGGAGTCCTTGGTGCTCTCTGAGCCTTGTTGTTTTCTTGCAGATGTTTCATTGCCAGACTAGGCAACACCTTCATGAAGATATTGTCTAGTCTGGCAATGAAACATCTGCAAGAAAACAACAAGGCTCAGAGAGCACCAAGGACTCCACAAACCCCAACAAGCATTCCAAAACAAAAAGCTTGACAATTCCCTGCACTGGAGCTGACTTACTTCTAGGCTTAGGAAAGGAAAGCAGAACCTTGTAATGTTACAAATTGATTGCAATAGTTAAGGGTATTAAACTAGGATCATGAAGACCTACCTTCAAATCCTTTCTCTATCATGAAAGCTCACCATATGATTCTGACCCAATCACTATATTTTAGCCCACACTACCATAGATAATTATTATAGGGAAAAAATAGAAGAGAATGAGCTATATATTCTGCTGCTCCTAGAAGAAAAGATATAAATTAAACAGAACTGACTCTACACAAGAATACATAAGACTCACTTAATCTCTCTTCTTTTACTCTGTCTCCCTTTGTCTAATTAAACATAATGGATGGACTCTGAAACAGTTAAAAAAAAGCTCCCACTGCACACTCACCTGCAGTGGAGTTGGAGGGAAGCAGCTGCAATGCCAAAATTCCCTGCCGAATCATACTGACAAGTCCAACATCAGCAGTAACCATTGAAACACCCAACTTCTTCCCTGAGGTTTCCTGAGAGTCACATAGATGCTCCTGGTTAAGGGATGACAAGTCCACCTACAACAAGAAGAGAAATTCTATTAACTATACTCCAGAAGCATACACTTTTCATTACAGGTACCTCAAGCCCTTATTAAATCCCCTCAAAAGTCTGTTTTCACTGACCCACTCCTCCATACAAGTACAACTGGAATTCACTCTACATGGGGCTCTAAATGAGGCTGCCCTTGAAGATCATCTGAAAGCTTGAACCGCATCAGCATGCAATAGTCTAAATAATGATAACTATATCAGTCGGACACGACTGGACTTTACGTCAAGGGAAACCTTTACCTTTACCTTATATCTAGATTTATTAATGTAACAACTCTTCCCCTAGGAGCTGAACTTGTCAGTCAGCTTCCAAGGGCAATACAAGGTGCTGGTTATCATCTTTAAAGCCTTGCATGACTCAGAGTCTGGCTCTTCTGTAAGAACTGGGAAACAGGCCCTGTTGAGGGTCCTATTTCCTAAGGGGTTCCATCAGCAGAACCCCATCGTCAGACCTTCTCAGTAGTGACCCCTTCCTGTGCAATAATTTGCCTTCTTATATACAGATCATGACTAATACTTTCTTGCAGGTCTTTTCAAGTGCTGGCTAGGATAACTGTATCATCAGTGGTTATTTTTGTAATTATTGAACTGGATGAATGCATAACAATGCCACCAGCCTTTCCAGGCAACGAGTTTTTCCAAAATATAATCCATGCATATATTGAATAAAAGTAGCAAGAGGATCCCAAAGAAAGAGAAAACCAAGAAGGCAAAATGGCTGTCTGCTGAGACACTAGAAGTAGCCCAAGAAAGAAGGAAAGCAAAAGGCAACAGTGATAGGGGGAGATATGCCCAATTAAATGCAAAATTCCAGAGGTTAGCCAGAAGAGATAAGGAATTATTTTTAAACAAGCAATGCGCAGAAGTGGAAGAAGACAATAGAGTAGGAAAGACAAGAGACCTCTTCCAGAAAATTAGAACCATCGGAGGTAAATTCCAGGCAAAAATGGGTATGATCAAAAACAAAGATGGCAAGGACCTAACAGAAGAAGAAGAGATCAAGAAGAGGTGGCAAGAATATACAGAAGACCTGTATAGGAAGGATAACAATATCGGGGATAGCTTTGACAGTGTAGTCAGTGAGCTAGAGCCAGACATTCTGAAGAGTGAGGTTGAACAGGCCTTAAGAAGCATTGCTAATAACAAGGCGGCAGGAGACGACGGCATCCCAGCTGAACTGTTCAAAATCTTGCAAGATGATGCTGTCAAGGTAATGCATGCTATATGCCAGCAAATTTGGAAAACACAAGAATGGCCATCAGATTGGAAAAAATCAACTTATATCCCCATACCAAAAAAGGGAAACACTAAAGAATGTTCAAACTATCGAACAATGGCACTCATTTCACATGCCAGTAAGGTAATGCTCAAGATCCTGCAAGGTAGACTTCAGCAGTTCATGGAGCGAGAATTGCCAGATGTACAAAGCTGGGTTTAGAAAAGGCAGAGGAACTAGGGACCAAATTGCCAATATCCGCTGGATAATGGAAAAAGCCAGGGAGTTTCAGAAAAACACCTATTTCTGTTTTATTGACTATTCTAAAGCCTTTGACTGTGTGGACCATAACAAATTGTGGCAAGTTCTTAGTGGTATGGGGATACCAAGTCATCTTGTATGCCTCCTGAAGAATCTGTATAACGACCAAGTAGCAACAGTAAGAACAGACCATGGAACAACAGACTGGTTTAAGATTGGGAAAGGAGTACGGCAGGGCTGTATACTCTCACCCTACCTATTCAACTTGTACGCAGAACACATCATGCGACATGCTGGGCTTGAGGAATCCAAGGCTGGAGTTAAAATCTCTGGAAGAAACATTAACAATCTCAGATATGCAGATGATACCACTTTGATGGCTGAAAGTGAAGAGGAACTGAGGAGCCTTATGATGAAGGTGAAAGAAGAAAGCGCAAAAGCTGGCTTGCAGCTAAACCTCAAAAAAAAACCAAGATTATGGCAACCAGCTGGATTGATAACTGGCAAATAGAGGGAGAAAATGTAGAAGCAGTGAAAGACTTCGTATTTCTAGGTGCGAAGATTACTGCAGATGCTGACTGTAGTCAGGAAATCAGAAGACGCTTAATCCTTGGGAGAAGAGCAATGACAAATCTCGATAAAATAGTTAAGAGCAGAGACATCACACTGACAACAAAGGTCCGCATAGTTAAAGCAATGGTGTTCCCCGTATTAACATATGGCTGCGAGAGCTGGACCATAAGGAAGGCCGAGAGAAGGAAAATAGATCCTTTTGAACTGTGGTATTGGAGGAAAATTCTGAGAGTGCCTTGGGCTGCAAGAAGATCAAAGTCCATCCTCCAGGAAATAAAGCCAGACTGCTCACTTGAGGGAACGATATTAAAGGCAAAACGGAAATACTTTGGCCACATCATGAGAAGACAGGACACCCTGGAGAAGATGCTGATGCTAGGGAGAGTGGAGGGCAAAAGGAAGAGGGGCCGACCAAGGGCAAGGTGGATGGATGATATTCTAGAGGTGACGGACTTGTCCCTGGGGGAGCTGGGCGTGTTGACGACCGACAGGAAGCTCTGGCGTGGGCTGGTCCATGAAGTCACGAAGAGTCAGAAGCGACTAAACGAATAAACAACAAAGCCAGAGGATACCATCCTAATGGATTCCAGTTTTAATGGAGAAATCTTGACTGTGGACTCCATACATTCTCCAACAGTTTGCAGCCTGGCAAAAAAAAGCCTTCAGTGTATTTTAGATGTTACTCCATACACCAGAAGCCTGGCCCAAAATGCTGTCTTAGTGCATGCTATCAAATGCTGCTTCGAAATCAATAAATGCTATATAAATTTCTTGGCAAAATTTAAACTACAATTCCAATAGTTGCTGAATTGCAAGTATTTGATCATTGCAACTACACCCAGATCTAAATCCAGCTTGATTTTTCTAATTCTTTTATCCCTTTCAAATGACAGTTGATTGAGAGTATTCTTTCCATAATTTTGTAACCAATATAGTATTCAGCAGAGAAATACCTCTGTAGTTGCTACAAGATGTTCTTTCTTTCTTGTGTAATGGGATAACTGCTATTTCCAATTCTTTTGACAAGATTTCATCTTCCCATATTTTCCTGAATAAAACTTCAAGTCTAGAAATCAAGACAGCAGGGCAGTTCATGTATTTCTGGACCCAGCTCATCTGATCTTCTGCCTTTTCATATTTCAAGCAATCTAATGGCTTTCTGGATTTTGCCTGGGCTGTTGAGCCTTCATTTACAGAGTATATTGGGTTTTTTTGTTTCTGAATTTGCAGTTAATACTAGCATCCAGAATAGTTGGAGCTGGATGATTTATAAGTTCCTTGAAATACTTCTTTTGCTGTTTTGTACTTCTTGTTGCATAAAAGTCTGCCATTTTAATCTGTGATAATATCACTAATAAGAGTTGTACACACCCTCTCATTTAGCAATCTCAATCTGTAAACTGGAAGTGAAACAGTAGCTAAGCAAACATGTGACAGAGAGAAACACAATGCAAAGATTACTGGTTGCTGCCATCTCATTTAAAGCTCTCTCATACAGTTTATTTGATTTTCTTTTATCCCACCTTTATTGTTTTTATAAGGTGGGGAACATACCTAATACTCCTTCCTCCTCCTATTTTCCCCACAACAACAACCCTGTGAGGTGAGTTGGGCTGAGAGGGAGGGACTGGCCCAAAGTCACCCAGCTAGCTTTCATGCCTAAGGCAGGACTAGAAATTTGGTCACAAGTGCATGCATTGGTCAGAAATTTTTAACCGTCATATTTGCAAATGGTCACAAAACAAGGTAGCCGCTAAATGAGGAGTGGCTGTATTTTCTCACTGGTTTTTTCATAAGCTGAAATAGTTTTTCAATTCACCTTTTTCTTCTGGTTGTTCCAACTCTGTTGCTTTGTGGTTGCAATATAGTATCTCGAGCAGCTTGTTTTTTCACTAAACCAGCCAGGCTTCTTGCCTCAGATAGGTTTTGACTGGCTAAAGCTGTTTTCCTTTGATATTGTAATTGTTTCAGAAGTTATCCAGACCTTGCATGTTTTCTTGATGCACCCAATCACCTTAACTGCTATACTATGAATAACATTTTTCACTTTAGATCAGAAAGATTTAGTTGCTGAGTTGGTGTGTACTTATATTGTACGGATAGTTTTCACATTATTTTTAAAAGGTGTCAGCAGCATCTGAGTATTTCTGCTTATTTATTTTGTTTAGCACTACAGAACATCAAGACAAAATTCTATAGTATACTATCCTCAAGAGGAAAGCTTGCCTGAGCACAGTGGTGGATGGACCACTATCTGTGGTTAAGGCAGCTAAGTGTCTTTATGTTTGAGATTCCTAAAAAGCTATTAGCATTTTCTGGAATTATAAATATGAATAGCAACAGTTCCCTTTGAAATCTCTTTGAAGTAAGATTCCAGCAGAATAAAATTAACACTAATAGTAGAGTAGTGCTTTATTTGGGAAACACTAGAGTCTACCATTATAGAATACACTTACACATTTCCAAGCATAGTCCCTATCTGAGCTCATCTTCTCCAACAAGCAACTCTGTCTCTCATTCACTGTTACTGATCCTTTGTTGAGAAAGGTTTTTCAACAAATACGGGGAAATGCTCTGGAAACTGCAAAGGGAAATCAACAATACAGAACAACAACAGTGGGCAGGAAAGGAAAGAGTAAGTACTTGTAAACATGCCATGAAAGCCAGCTTTCTCACACCTAGATTCTACCCACTTTAGGAATGAAGGTACAGGTAGTTCTCATTTAGTGACTGCCTCAGACAGCAACTGTTTGCAGTTACGACGGTGATAAAAAAGTAACTTTGCAACCAATGCCTGCATTTATGAACCTCACAGCATCTCTTTCAGTCACACGTTTGCCATTACAATCAGTACACGTCCTGTGGCTGACCCATTTTTTTCTCTTTTTCCCCTCCTCACAGAGCAGAGGCATTGCCTAAATAAACTATCTCTTCCTGATCTGCTTTTCTCCCCAGCATAAATGAACTCAGCTCTGTGACCTTAATTACAGTAATTGATTGGAATCCTCTGGATGGTTCAGGCTCCTGCCTGCCACTGACAAAACCGTAATCACTCTCACACTGAAGACTTTTTTGCCTCCTAAGTGACTTGTGGCTCACAGCCCAAGTATGCTAGACAAACAGCCAGCACTAGCACATTCCTTTCAATGTGTATTCCCCACTGTGTGCATGCTTACTCTCTTGAAATCCTTTCTTCTCCAATGAATGTAAATACAAACATCAATTCTCTTCTTGCTAATTATCCCAGCTGTGGGGTGAGCATTCTAAAAGGTGGAGGAATGGGGAAAAAGGGCTGTAAGATTTGCCCTTTTACCCAGCTTCCTCATGAGATGAGTTCCTAAAACCCTCCTGGCTGTATGGGCTCAGCCAGCTGTTTGGGGTTGTATCCTTCTGACGCTATAAAGCAAAGGAAAGCTGATGTAAAATTGTAAGCACAGTTGCAGTCATGTGATTTTTCACTTAGCAACCAAATTGATGGTCCCAAAGCTGTCCCTAAACAAGGACGACCTGTACTATGTTTCTCATTAGTTCTCACAAAAGTTGTCATGCTACAGAAACTCAAAAAAGAACCTTCAGTAAGAAATTCTATTTACTCAGCTAGAAAAATGAAGTGGCTTTAGAAAGTCCTTCAAAACTCCTTTTGACTCAACATCCTGTAGGATACACCTCAATAAATACTCATTCAGCTAAGATTATTCCAGGGCACTGTTTCTATTGCTTCTGTACCTGCTAGACAGGAGTCATCTGAAGCAAGGCTAGAATTATTCTGATCCTCAACAGAAATTTGAAGAAGCTTCCCATTATCAAGACAATAAACCTCTATTTTAGAGCTCCAAATACTCCCTTGAGCAGTCATTAGACTCCTTCTAACAAGCTCATAAACCTTGCCCTTACAGACAGCAACTTTATACACTACTATTCAGTACTAAGAATTACCACCTCTGAACTCGAGGGCATAAGAAAGACAGAGAGCAACATTATCACCTACTCCAGGTACCTTCAGGTTTTACACTCCAGTAGAGCACTGAAGTCATTAAAGCAAGTCTCCTCTTGCACAACTAAGAAAATGAATGTAAGTCATAAGAGATTTATTGATTGATTTTATTTTCTATTCCGCCTTTATGATTTTTATAAATAACTCAAGGCGGTGAACATACCTAATACACCTTCCTCCTCCTATTTTCCCCACAACAACCACCCTGAGAGAGAGTGACTGGCCCAAGGTCACCAGCCGGCTTTCATGCCTAAGGCAGAACTAGACTCACAGCCTCCTGGTTGCTAGCCCGTTGCCTTAACCACTAGACCAAAGTGTTTCAATACATTCAGAGCATTTTAAACATAGTATCTCAATATTCCTTCTTGCAAACTTCTACAGCAGAACATATCTCTATGGTGTCATCTCTACACTGTAGGCTAAGACACTATAATTTGTATAAGGGGCTCCTAAGTGTTGGCTTCTTCCTTTACTTTTCAGCTGATCAATTTGCCATGGATGGGCAAGCAAATTAATTACTTTATGTAGAAAAACCATTTTTGCCAAGTTTATTAAGCCAGCTTTACAAAATCCTTGTATAGATAACTAAGTTAAGTCCATTTTTTTCCCTGAGGGGAAGGTCCCAGCATGGACTGGTGGGCAAAATAGAAAAGGCCCACAACAGACTAATCAGGAAAGAATATGAAGACATTTCCTACTCATTCAAGAAGAAAAAAGTTACTATGGCTGCTCACCTGAGTTTTGGCTTCATTTTGCTGCTGGAGCATCTCAGCCACTTTGTTTTCAAAGGCGCACAACTGTGTATAAACCTGGTTCAAAAAGGTTTCTGTCTTTGTTCCATCCAACAGGTAACCCTGGAACAGCACCTAGGCCGCAGACAAAAAAAGTTTATTTTTTCCAATTTGTGAGTTTTATTTGGCAGTGAAGTAAATGGTATACCAAAAAAACCCAAGAAAATTTGAAAAGGGAACTGTATCAGTTCACCAGCTAAAAAAAGAACGTTTTAAAACAGCAGATTTAAATATTGTTGTTGTTGTTCAGTCATTAAGTCGTGTCCAACTCTTCATGACCCCATGGACCATAGCACGCCAGGCCTTCCTGTCCTCCACTGTCTCCCAGAGTTTACTCAGATTCATGTGCATTGTGCTGGTGACGCTATCTAACCATCTCATCCTCTGCCATCCCCTTCTCCTTTTGCCTTCAGTCTTTCCCAGCTTCAGGGTCTTTTCCAGTGAGTCCTCTCTTCGCATTAGGTGGCCAAAGTATTTGAGCTTCAGCTTCAGTATCTGTCCTTCCAATGAGCAGTCAGGGTTGATTTCCTGTAGGATTCACTGATTTGACCTCCTTGCAGTCCAAGGGACTCTTAAGATTCTTCTCCAGCACCACAGTTCAAAAGCATCAATTCTTCGGCACTCGGCCTTCCTTATGGTCCAACTCTCACAGCCATACATTACTACTGGGAAAACCATAGCTTTGAATATATGGACCTTTGTCAGCAAGGTGATATCTCTGCTTTTTAATATGCTGTCTAGGTTTGCCACAGCTTTCCTCCCAAGGAGCAAGCATCTTTTAATTTCATGGCTGCAGTCATTGTCTGCGGTGATCTTGGAGCCCAAGAAAATAAAATCTGTCACTGTTTCCATTTCTTCCCTTCTATTTGCCAGGAAGTGATGAGACCAGATGCCATGATCTTAGTTTTTTTAATGTTGAGTTTCAAGCCAGCTTTTGCACGCTCTTTCACCCTCATCAAAAGGCTCTTTAGTTCCTCTTCACTTTCTGCCATTCGGGTGGTACCGTCTGCATATCTGAGGTTGTTGATATTTCTCCCGGCAATCTTAATTCCATCTTGTGATTCACCCAGCCCGGCATTTCTCATGATGTACTCTGCATATAAATTAAATAAGCAGGGTAACAAAATACAGCCTTGTTGTACTCCTTTCCCAATTTTGAAACAATCAGTTGTTCCATGTCCGGTTCTAACTGTTGCTTCCTGACCCGCATACAGGTTTCTCAGGAGACAGGTTAAGGTGGTCCAGTACTCCCATCTCTTTAAGAATTTGCCACAGTTTGTTGTGATCCACACAATCAAAGGCTTTAGCATAGTCAATGAAGCAGATGTTTTTCTGGAACTCTCTTGCTTTCTCCATGATCCAGTGAATGTTGGCAATTTGATCTCTAGCTCCTCTGCCTCTTCGAAACCCAGCTTGTACTTCTGGTAGTTCTCGGTTTGTATATTGCTGAAGCCTAGCTTGGAGGATTTTGAGCACAACCTTGCTAGCATGTGAAATGAGCGCAATTGTGAGGTAGTTTGAACATTCTTTGGCATTGCCCTTCTTTGGAATTGGAACATAAACTGACCTTTTCCAATCCTGTGGCCACTGTTGTTTTCCAAATTTGTTGGCATATTGAGTGCAGCACTTTAACAGCATCATCTTTTAGGATTTCAAATAGCTCAGTTGGAATACTGTCATCTCCGCTTTGTTGTTAGTAATGCTTCCTAAGGCCCACTTGACTTCACTCTCTAGGATGTCCAGCTGAAGGTCAGTGACCACACCATCGTGGTTATCAGGGACATTAAGATCTTTCTCGTATAATTCTTCTGTATATTCTTGCCACCTCTTCTTAATCTCTTCTGCTTCTGTTAGGTCTCTGCCTTTTTTGTCCTTTATCATGCCCATCTTAGCACAAAACGTTCCCTTGGTATCTCCAATTGTCTTGAAGAGATCTCTAGTCTTCCCCATTCTATTGTTTTCCTCAATTTCTTTGTACTGTTCATCTAAGAAGGCCTTATTTCTCCTTGCTATTCTCTGGAAATCTGCATTCAGTTGGTTATATCTTTCCTTTTCTCCCTTGCTTTTCCCTTTCCTTCTTTCCTCAGCTATTTGTAAAGCCTCATCAGACAGCCACTTTGCTTTCTTGCATTTTTTTTCCTTTGGGATGGTTTTAGTTGCTGCCCCCTGTACAATGTTACAACCTCCATCCACAGCTCTTCAGGCACTCTGTCTACCAGATCTAGTCCCTTAAATCTATTTATCACCTACACTGTATATTCATAAGGGATATGATTTAGATCATACCTGAATGGTCTAGTGGTTTTCCCTACATTCAATTTATGCCTAAATTTTGCACTAAGAAGCTCATGATCTGAGCTACAGTTAGCTCCATGTCTTATTTTTACTGACTGAATAGAGCTTCTCCATCTTTGACTGCAAATTACATGATCAATCTGATTTCAGTATTGACCATCTGGTGATGACCATGTGTAGAGTCATCTCTTGTGTTGTTGGACAAGAGTGTTTGCTATGACCAGCGTGTTCTCTTGACAAAACTCTATTAGCCTTTGCCCTGCTTCATTTTGTACTCCAAGGCCGAACTTGCCTGTTATTCAGGTTATTTCTTGACTTCCTACTTTAGCATTCCAATCCCCTATAATGAAAAGGACATTTTTTTTGGTGTTAGTTCTAGAAGGTGTTGTAGGTCTTCATAGAACCGGTCAACTTCAGCTTCTTCAGCATCAGTGGCCGGGACATAGACTTGGATTGCTGTGATGTTGAATGGTTTGCCTTGGATTCGAACTGAGATCATTCTGTCGTTTCTGAGGCTGTACCCCAGTACTGCTTTTCCCACTTTTATTGCCTATGAGAGCTACTCCATTTCTTCTAAGAGATTCATACCCACAGTAGTAGATATAATGGTCACCTGAATTAAATTCACCCATTCCTGTCCATTGTAGTTTGCTGATTCCCAAGATGTCGATGTTCAATCTTGCCATCTCAAGTTTGACCACATCCAGCTTACCTTGATTCATAGATCTTACATTCCAGGTTCCTATGAAATATTGTTCTTTACAGCATCAGACTTTCCTTTCACTTCCAGGCATATCCACAACTGAGCGTCCTTCTGGCTTTGGCCCAGCCACTTCACTCTTTCTGGAGCTACTAGTAATTACCCTCCGCTCCTCCCCAGTAGCATATTGGATACCTTCTGACCTGAGGGGCTCATCTTCCGGCATCATATCCTTTAGCCTTTTGCTACTGTCCATGGGGTTTTCTCGGCAAGGATACTGGAGTGGGTTGCCAATTCCTTCTCCAGTGTTTAAATATTTTTTTAAATATACAGACATATAAAACAGCAGTTAAAACCAAAGTGCTCATCTGCTTGGCAAACTGAAGACTTGTACCTCTCCGTAGCTTCAATTTTTTGATAGTTTGCACAACTGAACTCCAATACAAAGGACCCATATTCTATGTTAGATGAATTAAACAACGTATATATTATATATCTAAATATATTTTCAAAAACGTACATTACATCTTGATATAGTAGAGCAAGGGTGCATAGTTCACCTGGGCCAATAGTCACTTTTTTTTTGCTGATCATACCAGCAACATATCACTAGCCTGTCCATTGCATATAAAAAGTTTACCAGGAAGATGTATACACATGCTGCATGTTCTAGTCAACAAATGATCTTTAGAGCACAGGCAGGGAACCTGATTATCATCAGATGCTTTAGGCCAGTGTTTCTCAACCTTGGCAGCCTGAAGATGTGTGGACTTCAACTCTCAGAATTCCACAGCCAGCCATGCTTTAGAGTATGTTTTCCACAAAACATATTGCATATAGCCAATGTCACAGTCTATGAGAGCTGCAGTCCAAAATGCCCAGAAGTAATTCAGGCTGCTTAGCCCTGCTTTAAAATGCTGCAGTTTACAGCCTATGCACTGCATACCCTACCAACAAGAAGTTTTTACTATAAGCTGTTTAAGTATTTCACATAAACATTTCAAAACTCAAGGCATAAAAATTACCTGATGCGTCTGTAGGCTAATGATGGAAGAATATGCTTGGATAGTGATGAAAATCTCAGGTTGGAATATAATGTCAGAACCTGGGATTCTAAACGGCTTTAACAATCCCACTAAACACCGTGAGAGGGCATAGAACACTTCATCAAAAATTATCTCCCCAGTAGAGTCATCCTGGAAAAAAATGAGAGAGTATATTTGACTTCTCCTCAATTTATCTCCACCTACCTCGAAGTATGTCATAGGAATTTTACAATGTGAACATTTTAAATACTTGGAATTCGTAGTAATTTTTACCGGTGGAGATATGCAGATTAAACCTCTCTACAAATGTAAACTAGGTGCAAAAATAGGAGCTAACAGGCAAGGGATATATTTCTGAGAATCTTGAACACCAAGCACTCTGAGCCAAAGAAAAAGAAAAGGATGGAAAAAGTCAAACCACAATTTGGAGAGATTAACATACTTACTACGATCCCTGTAGATGGACTCAAATCCAGTTCAATCACAAAACGGTACCGGCAGGCAAGGAAAGTGACATGTGTCGAAGGCACTAGGAGGTACAGCTTATTTTGCAAAGGCTCATCAGGTTGCCAGCTGTTTGGCAGGATGCTGAGAACATCTAACTCACTGTCTGACTTTGCCTTCAACAAAACAAAAAACTAAATAGAGAGAAAGCTAAAAACAAAAGTTGAAAGAAGTCACAGAATTCCATATATGAATTTCTCTTCCTAGGGTCACATGAACTGTGACTTTCCGCTTCTCCCATAATACAAAAAAATATTTATTTAGAAGCTTTGCAATAAAGTTTACTCACCAATTCAGCTTCAGACATTGAGCAGATAACCTGATGCAAACGACCAAGAAACCAGGCTAGGCGCACATTACGTGAAATTCGATAATCCTTCTTCATCAAGAGAAACACCTGCCCAGCCTCTTCTATCTGTAAGTAAAAAAAGTATCATTACTTTGCAAAAACAAAAAGGCCATGGTTTTTTCAATTATTAAAAAGCTATTTGGCATTTAAATTGTTACCTATATTATATGGCAAAACAGAATAGCAAATATTACATCATTCATAATTACTTTTCATGCTCTGAAGCTGAAAGGGGAAAAAACTACTGTATGTATAAAACAATGTATTTGACTGGACTTTTCCCCCCAGTTTATAGAGTAATTGTGACAGATCTAACAAAAAGCCACAGGTAAATTGCTGGATTAAAAAAAAATCCTGAAAAATATATCAAGTTAGAAATGAAAGGAGGTAGAAAATGATACCTGACATTACTTCCTAGAAATTTGACAAAGACAGTAATGTACTGGATTAGGAATCTGAGCATTCATGTTCATGGTTATATAAAAAACCCAGCCTTTTTATATATATATATAATTCAAGGTGGCAAACAGACCTAATACGTTTGCCACCTTGAGTTATATATATAAAACTCTCAGCCCAGCCCACTTCACAGGGTTGTTGTTGTGGGAAAACAGGAGGCCTCCTGTTTTCCTACAACAACAACTCTATGAGGTGGGTTTGGCTGAGAGCACACAACTGGCCCAAAGTCATCCAGCCGGCTTTCATGTCTAAGGGAGGCCTAGAACTCAGTTTCCTGGTTTCTAGGCCAGCACTACACCAAATTGCTTCTTTTAAAGGTTTTATAGTTACCATTTTCTTCAGCTTTTCTTCTTAGTTCTAAAGAGTATAACTATTATTTGCTAGGTTTATATCCCACCTTTCCTACTGGATGGAAAACAGAGCACTGCTTCTTATTTTCTCAAAACAACAACCCTGAAAGATAGATTGGACTTAAAGAGTGGCAGGCCTTAAGCCACTGAATAAGTTTCTACAGGTAAGGGTGGACAACAACCTAAATTTCTCTAACCCTGATCCAGTATCACAGCCACTATACCAGAATGGCTTTTACAGCTGGATAATTTAATTATGGAAAGTAACAGCTTCTATTAATATGCTATGTCAATGATTTAGAAAATCATTTCTTTTCAATAATAATTTTAAATATTCTAATGAATTCAACCAGGTTAATTCTTGTTGCTGTAACCAGGATTTCAGCAAGCATGTTCCATGAAACTAGATAGTTTGCACATTATTACAAGTAACAGAATGACAGCCAACAGTATCAAACAAATATTTCTCATGCTAACCTTTTCTCAGAAGTAGTGGTCTGAATAGCCAATTTTATTCAGAGTCCATTTTTTTCCTTAATAGAAAATTAAGTCACAGGCAAACTTACTTGAAAGTAAATTCTATTCTATTCGCTGTGTTTTCCAAGTTAAGGTACATACAACTATTTAGTGAATGATTCCTGGAGCAAGTAGTCTTCAAGTGAGTGATATGCCACAAGTCTGCTAAGGAGAACAGGACCCCGGGAAGATGGGGGTTGAAAGCGATAGCCTCTGACTTTGATAGGATAGCATCTGCAGTTTGTTTACAGACCGCTCACTCTTCGCTCCTACACTAGGCTGAAAGTATTATCTAAATCAACACTTCCTCATCTGGCCCAGTATCAAACATAGCGCTCAGCTGCAGAACTGTGCAAAACCGCACAACTACTGTCTGGGAAAAGCCTTTCTGCTGTGGAAGGCTGGAGACTGGATTCTCTTTTCAAACCGACCAGGTCCTCAGACCCTCTCCATCCGATACCTGCGCAGCCGAACAGCCTAGCCATTCCTCAGGTCTGGCGTTGGTGGGATCGGTCCCTGGGAATGCACCCTGCTGAGCCCTCGCTCTACAAACAAGAGCCTCGAGTGGCTACTCCCGTTTGCGCCCTCTGCTTCCGCCACCAACCCCCGCTGCCCGCATCTCATTCCGCATCTCTGCCAATTAGGCTCGAAGCTCCTCAAAGGCACGCCCCACGGCTGGACGCGCACAGCAACCACCCTTTCCAAACAAGCCCCGCGGGCGCAGCACGTGCAAACCCGGCGTACGTACCTCACTCTCAGGACACTCCGGAGCCGCCATCGCTGACCCTCCGGCCGCCCCTCCCTCCGCCTGCCCTCGCCTCGTGACGCTCTGATCCGGAAGAGGAAGGAAAGAAGAGGCATGAACAGCGCGGTTGCTATTTATCGCTGGCTCCGGACTCCCTTGCCATGCAGGTGAAGTGGTTGCGCCGAGCTTTTGGGTGGGGCGCCCGGCGGTTTAAGGACCCAGCTCTCCTGGAGATAGCCGGCAGGATTGAGTAGAGGTTGGCGTTGCTTTTTAAAAATAATTTAAAAGATCCAATCCCAGAGCGGTCTAGGTTCACGGAGCGTGGCAATCCATGGTTTATTGTTTTATTAACCTAGTTACCTGGATTTGTTCAAAACACGGAGCCACAAGCTAAATTCTGGCCCACTGTGCTGCGCCAGTCGAGCCCTAGGTTAGCAGTGTCGATCAGAAATGATGTAGAAATAAACATGGCTACTTACTGTCCAGCTTCCTGTAGCAGCAGATTGCGAGAGTTGGCAGAGGATTTGGGGGCTGGAACAACACACTGAGGTCCCACCTCGCCAGTAGCGCACACTGAGAAGAACTGGTGACCCGCACCTGAACCCTGACAGGTCTCTGACAATGCAGCTGTGAAAGCTGTTGGTTCAGGTAGCAGAAGGAGTGTTTGCTGGCTAGGGAATTCTGGGAGTTGAAGTCCACACATCTCCAAGATGCCAAGGTTGAGAAACACTTGTCTGTTGGTTTGCTGCTATTCTGTTGGCTGTGCTTTTGCTTGGTTTAGCACACTGACCTTTTGGCTGGTATACTTTATAATCTTCACACTAGCCTTGTGCTAGTCTTTTGCTCCTGTTGCCTTACTGGATCTAGGCTGTATTCCCAAACAGCAGATGGAAGTAAGAACTGTGTAGTTCCACTCAAATTAGAATAATTAACCCCAAAGTGATGCCCACTCATTGTGTTGCAATACAGCGTTTAGAATTTCTAGCTAGCATGGTCTATTATGATACCACTGATTGGTTTGCAGTTAATACTTAGCTGCTGTTATCAGATTGAATAAAGTTACAGCAGGGCTTGCTGACAGAATCCTAGAAAATATCTTTTGGAATAGACAATATAAAGATTTTAAGTCAGAAGTTATGGATTTGTATGCCATCTGGAATGACTGAATATTAATACATACATTTTTGGTAACTGCAGGTGCCAATAATTCTCAGGATTTTGACAGGTTGATAGGTAACATAAAATGCAACAAGAACTGTCTTAGAAAAATGACTGCAATTAAAATAATTTTTAACCTCCAGTTTCAAATTGTGCTTACAATATACTTCATTCAGGTCAAGATATCAGTGATGGTGCTTGAGAAGCTTTGAAAAAGTAAAAAAAATATATTCTGTGAACTGACTTATCTCTCCACAGGCTACCCAATCTGGGCTGCAGAAAATTAGAGTACCTCTAGATGGAATCCATTAATTACAGGAGTTAATTAATATAATCAGAAAGAGGCCAAGGGGTGACAATTCCTTGGCTTGCAATGGAGATATCCCTATTGCCTTTTAATGTGTAATTTAAAAAAGGAAAATAACTAGATACAATAACAAATGATAATACAAGAAAGAAACAAGATGAGCCAGAAAATAATTAAAATAAAAATAAATAAAAATAAAGGTAATACATAGTAGAATGTACATAGAAATACATAGTGGAACTATAAAACATGCAGGAGTATCAAGTCTTAAAGAACATACTAAACTTTGACCCCATGGAATAACAGTTCATATATAGAAAGTATAAGTGTGTCTTCCACCCAGGATGTTAAGTTGTGCACGTTACAGACTTTCTACTATAGCAGAACAATCATCTTAGTTGCTGCCCACGCATAATAATTGGAAAGTTCTTTGAAGTTATATAGGTTTCAAATTTTCACAGTATAGTTCACCAGTACATTTACATCTTTGTCCCTTATTTCTTTTCTCAACACCCTTATGCATGTTAAACCAAAACAATGTCAATGTAAGGACAAGCCCAAAACATCTTAGAGTTCCTTCTGGCATATTATGTTTCCAACATACAAAATTTGAAAGCCAACCATTATTATACATCCCCTAATGTGCCCAATAGTTTCAGAAAATTATTTGGTTGAATTAATCTCATCTTAATGGCATGCAATACTAATTTAACATTCTTTAAAATCCTAACTGATTTGTTGAAATAGAATATTCCACCTTATTATTTCAAATTTTAGGGAAGTTAACTTAGATAGATCTACCTTAATTCAACTTTTTCCATTCTGAATAAAATTAACTGTTCTTAAGGAATTTGAAAAAACATATTCTAGTGATATTAATAAGTAGAATAATGAATCTCACCCAAAATGTACAGTAAAGAGATGTTTACACTGCATTTATTGTTACTGAGCAGTGTTGCGTGATCTACTTGTTTTTGCAAAACCTCAAACATTTTGAAAAACTGATTAGCAGCATGCTAATCTAAATTATTAATGAAATTTTTGTCCTTCAATTTTCAATTCCAGAAAAATTGTTTGCAGCCACCTTAAAGTTTGATTATCCCATAACTTCTCATGAGAATTTAGATAAAATCTGATTATTTTTCCCCAGATATTCCAAAAATGTCTACAGCTTTAAATCTATGAAAAGCAACTGAGTTAATACTAAAACTTGAGTCCTTTACAAAGTTATTAAATAATTTAATAATACTTTTATAATTGTGCCCATAATGGTTTTTGAAATAAATCTTTTGAATCCTACAAAAATAATAAAGGTTAAAATATAAGCCCAATAGTATAATTGAAATCAGAAAAATTAAAATCTCCATCTTTTTATGACTGTCTTAATTCAAGATGTCCATTCACAGCTCTGTCATCTTCCATATGCAGTTACTGTAATTCTTTTTATGATGGGGCTGTCCTTGAAACTTCAGTATGTTTACTGCACAGTCCCATTACTTTCACATAACACTTTTGCGGCAGGCACTGCACTAACTCATTATACGCCTCCAAATGCAATTCAAGGTGCACCTCTCCTGTATAGATTCTGCCTGCCCAATCCAAGGGCACAGAATGCCTGTTGAAGATCCTCACCTATTGAGAGGTGTGATAGGAGAGGTCCACAAGTGGCACTCTCTGTGGGGACTCCCTTCTCTGGAAAAAGGATATCTCCTGCTCCTGGCTTTTTGGAACTTATAAAAACTTGGCTGTTCCAAAAGGCTTTGGGACCTGAGTGCTACATTGTTCCCAGTGCCAGGAATATTCTGGGAAAATCCTAAAAAGATAATCAAGCATTGGGCTTACAAACATTTAGAAATAAACAAGACGATGACTAGAAGTCAGCATAGATTTGTTAAAAACAGGTTGTGCCAGACAAATTTTATTGCTTTCTTTGACAATATGACAAGATTAGTGGACCAAGAAAATGCTGTGGATGAAGTGGACTTAGACTTCAATAAGGCGTTTTATAAAGCAGAACATAGCCTCCTTCTTGATAAACTGGAAAGTTATGAGATAGATGGTCCCAGATAGATTTGGCAGTTGGCTGTGCAACTGTAGCCAACACGTTGTAATGGTTGCCCAACCCAAATACTCAGACTCACAAGAGGTTGCTAAATGAAATCTGATTTATTAGGGAACTTAGGACAAATACAGAGAAAGCTGAGAATGAGCAAAAGCGCGCCAAATACAAACTTAAAACCCCCGTTGCAAACATACCCCGCCTCCCTACCAGCAGCGCCGCCCGTCCCAGGTGCTGGTAACCGTCAGACCTGCTAGCCTGGGAAAGTAACCTTGAACACAGGAGATAACCCAAATACATTCCAAAATCACAGCCAAGAGATAAACCACTCCCATCCTCCCATCAAAGATGAAACACGCATCCAGCTAATGACATGCGAAACGTTACGATGTATCAAACACATTGAAACGGCGAACATGACATACCGCCTCCCCAAAAACAACCTTAAGGACCCGGTTTAGCGGGGTAGGCAGAATGGAAATGGGCAACAAGGACAGGAGAAGCCACGTCATAGGCAGCGACCCATTCTGGATGAGGGAAATGCTTCCAACGAACTAAATATTGCAGAGTATTGCGAAGGCGTCTAGAATCTAAGATTTCTTTAACTTCAAAGTGTTGTTGACCGTCAATCATGATGGGGGTTGGAGGTGGAGGTTGATCATGTCATCGGTCAGAACGAGTACTTGGTTTGAGTAAGCTGCAATGAAAAACAGGATGTAAGCGTTTAAGATTATGTGGCAAGTCAAGTTTAAAAGTCACAGGGTTAATTTGAGCGGTAATAGGGAAAGGACCCACAAACTTAGGTGCCAACTTCTTCGAAGGTTGCGAGGACTTAATAAACTTAGTCGATAAATAGACCAGGTCCCCGACTTGAAAAGCAGGATGAGGGGCACGTTTCTGGTCAGCATAATGTTTGTAATCCGATTGGGCATCAGCCAATGCCTTTTGAATCACCGGCCAAGAGTCTGCTAGTTGTGTCGACCAATCTCCCGGCGAGGTTGGCCCGCCCGAAGGTTGTGGTAGATCCGGAATGGGCACAGAGTCCCTGCCCTGTGCAATACGAAATGGGGTTTGACCAGTGATTTGATGAACTGCATTGTTGTAGGCAACTTCAGCAAAAGGGAGGAGGTCAACCCAGTTGTCCTGCTGATAATTCACAAAAGCCCGAAGGTATTGCTGTAGCGTTGAGTTTAAAGCCTCTGTGGCCCCATCCGTCTCTGGATGCCACGCTGTGGACAGGGCTTGCTTAGTTCCCAACAGTTTGAGGAACGCCCGCCAAAATTGCAAGGTGAACTGTGTGCCCCTGTCCGAAATCAAGCGAGAAGGACACCCGTGTAGCCGGTACACGTGTACCAAGAAAAGGCGGGCCAACTGGCGGGCGGAAGGAACTGACACGCATGGGGTGAAATGGGCTTGTTTAGAGAAATAGCCTTTGACCACCCAAATCACTGTTTTGCGCTGGCTGGGTGGTAACTCTACAATAAAGTCCATGGAAATCTCATCCCAAGGGCAAGCTGGGCTAGCCACAGGTTGCAGGAGTCCCTGAGGTTTACCTCCTTTACGCTTTGACATAGCGCAAACAGAACAGGAGGCGACATACTCCTTCACATCTTTGCGCAGGGTGGGCCACCAGAACTGCCGCCGGACAAGGTGCAAGGTTTTTCCAAAACCAAAGTGTCCCGTCATCATGTGCACGGAGCAACACGTCTTTTCGCAACTTCTCAGGGACATAGAGACGGTGTCAGGGCCAGCCTCGCTCCGCAATAAGACACAGACTCACTTAATGGGTATTAAGGATTTCTGGTTTATTGGAATGATAGCTGACAGAACGAAAAACGGGAACGGGGTAGGTAGGTGGGGGTGCCCCTTTTATACCCTCCTGTATTGCCCCGGGCTTCCCCACCCCTCAATGCCCCGATCCCTCTTGATGGGATCCTTGATGGCTGCGTGGGCGTTTTCCCCGGTGTCCTCTTTGTCTTCCTGCAACGGTTGAGTTCTCCGGGGCACCATGTGCTCCTTATCTTCACTCCTCTGACGTCCCTCTTTTCAGGTGTTGATGGGATCATGGGTGTGGGTGTCCTTGGGTGCTTGTTTAATCCCTGATTGGATTATCTTCTTCCCCCTTTTCCTTAATGATCATGATCCACGTTGTGAGGCTCTTTGTGCCTTGCAACGAGGTCATGACATGCTGCCCCCCCAAAGATGTTCTATGGTGCTGGTTTCTCTGGGTATGCCTCATGGAACTGTCTTGTCAGTTGTCTAGCCATGACGTGTCGTGCCTGGACCCACTCTGGGTGTGAGAAATGTTTCCATCTCACGAGGTATTGGAGTGTTCCTCTTTGCTTTCTTGAGTCCAGTATTTCTTTTACTTCAAAATGTTGTTGGTTGTCTATCATTATGGGTGGGGGTGGAGGTTCTTCCGTATGCCATTTGGATGTGCTCGTTGGTTTCAGTAGTGCACAGTGAAACACTGGGTGGACCCGTCTCAAATTGTAAGGCAGTTCCAATTTGAACGTAACTGGGTTGATTACCTGTATGATTTTAAAAGGTCCAATGAATTTCGGTGCCAATTTCTTCGATGGTTGTGAGGTCTTTATGAACTTAGTGGAGAGGTAGACCCTATCTCCCACTTTGTAGTTCGGTGCCTCCGCCCTGTGGTTGTCCGCATATTTTTTGTACGTTGTTTGTGCGTCTGCTAGGGCCGTTTGGATGATAGGCCAGGTTGTTGCCAGCTGTGCCGCCCAATCGTCTGGTGAGCAGGGCAGGGTTTCGGGTTCCGGCAATTCTGGTATCGGTACAAAGTCCCTTCCATAGACCACCTTAAAAGGGGTGTGGCCAGTGCTCTGGTGTACCGCGTTATTATAGGCCACCTCTGCAAAAGGTAGTAGGTCTACCCAGTTGTCCTGTTGATAATTTATGAATGCCCTCAGGAACTGTTCAAGTGTTGAGTTAAGGATCTCTGTTGATCCGTCCGTGTTTGGATGCCACGCAGTGGACAGTGCTTGCTTGGTTCCGATTAGTTTTAAAAATTCCCGCCAAAACTTTGACGTGAATTGTGTGCCTCTGTCGGTCACCAACCTGTAGGGGGCGCCGTGAATCCTGTATATGTGTGTTAGGAATAAACGTGCCAGCTGTTGTGCGGAGGGGATAGTCGCGCACGGGATGAAGTGTGCTTGTTTCGAAAAATAGTCTTTTACCACCCATATCACAGTTTTTCTTTGGCTGGGTGGGAGGTCCACAATGAAATCCATGGAAATTTCTTCCCATGGCCGGGAGGGGCTGGCTACCGCCTGTAACAGCCCGTGGGGTTTCCCTCCTTTACGTTTGGTGGTAGCACATATGGGGCAATTGCTTACGTAGTCTTTTACGTCCTTTCTGAGGTTTGGCCACCAAAATTGCCTCCTTGTTAGGTGGAGGGTTTTTACAAACCCAAAATGCCCTGCAGATTTGTCATCGTGCGCTCTGTGTAAAATTTCTCCCCGCAGTGATTCGGGCACGTACAAAGCTTTCTCCTTCCAGGCGATGTTGTCTTTGAAAGATACATGTTGTTGGTTATTCTGCAACCATGTATCTTGCTGTAGTGCTTGTGTGAGTCTTTGTTGCCAGTTCGGTGAAATTGAGCGTCGCCTCCGATCGCTCCCCGCCGTTCGTGCTGGCGTGCGCTGATTCCTTGTCTGGCTCCGCGTGACAGCTGGGCAGCCGAGCTGTTTCTCGGTCCATACTGTTCCTACGATGTCGGAGGCTTGCGTGTCGTCCTGTGGTCGTCGGGAGAGGGCGTCTGCCAAGAAGTTTTTCTTGCCCGGTATGAATTTCAGCGTGAAATTAAACCGGCTGAAAAACCGAGCCCATCGCACCTGCTTCGGGCTGAGCCGTTTTGGCGTGCTGAGTGCCTCCAGGTTCTTGTGGTCCGTCCACACCTCGAAAGGGCAGGAGGCCCCCTCCAGCAGGTGTCGCCATGTTTCCAAGGCTGTTTTTACTGCAAACGCCTCCTTTTCCCATACGTGCCATCTCCGCTCCGTCTCGGAGAATTTGCGGGAAAGGTAGGCGCAGGGCTTTAGGTGGTTGTCGGAGTCCTTTTGGAGCAGGATGGCTCCGATGGCGAAATCGGAGGCGTCTGCCTGCACCACAAAAGGCTTGGTGGGGTCGGGGTGCTGTAACACTGGCTCAGCTGTGAAAAGGGTTTTCAGTCTCTCGAAAGCCGTTTGACAGTCAGCTGTCCAATTCAGTAGCGCCCCCGGGTTCCTCGATTTGCGCGTGTCCCCCAAGCCCTTAGTTTTTAGCAGGTTAGTTAGGGGCAATATAGTCTCTGCCAGCCTGGGCGTGAACCCCCTGTAGAAATTAGTGAATCCCAGGAGGCTTTGCAGCTGTCTCCTTGTGCGTGGGCGTTCCCACGCCAGGATGGCTTGGACCTTGCTAGGGTCCATTTTTATCCCTTTAGCAGAAATCCTATACCCTAGGTAGTCAATTTGTTTTTTGTGAAACTCGCACTTGGAGAGCTTTATAAACAGCTCTGCCTTGCGAAGTTTCTTGAGCACGTCCTTTACCAAGCGTTCGTGCTCACGTTCTGTTTCTGTGTAGATCAATACATCATCCAGATAAACCAAAACCCCCTTAAAAAGGTGGTCACGCAGGACCTCATTAATTAACTGCATGAATACCCCCGGTGCCCCTGCCAGTCCGAAAGGGAGTACTTTATATTGAAACGCCCCCAATGGGCAATTGAAAGCAGTCTTCCACTCATCCCCCTCCCTTATCCGTATGCGGTAGTAGGCTTCCCTTATGTCCAGTTTGGAGAATACCTTACCCTTCACCAAGTGGGACAAAATGTCCTTTATTAAGGGTAAGGGGTATTTATTTGAAATGCTTGCTGCGTTTAACCCGCGGTAGTCTGTACAGAGCCGCAATGTCCCGTCCTTTTTCTCGCGAAAGAGGACTGGCGCTCCCACTGGAGAGTTCGCTGGCTCAATGAAACCTCTCGCCAGATTTTTGTCTATGAAGTCCCTTAACGTAGCTAGCTCTCGCTGGGTCATAGCATATATTTTTGGTTTGGGTAGGGGTACCCCCGGGACCAGTTCAATGGTACAGTCCGTTTTTCTGTGGGGGGGGAGTTTGTCCGCCTCTTTCTCACCGAAAACATCGGCGAAATCCCCGTATTTGGTCGGCAGTCCCTCTGGCAGTGCTGTCTCTCTGTGTTCTGCAGTCGTCGTCGCCCCCCCCATGGCTGCTCGGGGAACCCTGTTCCCTGACGGTGCTTGGTAGCACCCGTCAGCAAACTTAATCTCTCTGGTTCTCCAATTGATGACTGGGTTTTGCTGCACGAGCCATGGGATCCCCAGTATGAGTCGGGGTTGCCCCACCGGTGCCACGATGAAAGCCAATTTTTCCTCGTGGCTGCCGAGCCGTAGCGCGGTTTTTCCGGTGTATTGGGTGACCGGGCCCCCTCCCGCTGCAGATCCATCTAGCTGCGAGAACACCAAGTGGTGCTGAAGTGGATAGCAGCGGAGGTCGAGTGCGGCTGCCAGGTCAGGGTGCATGAGGCTTTTGGAGCAACCCGAATCAATGAGTGCCCAGACCTTTTCGGTTTTATTTCGATGGGTGAGGGTGACACGGACGTAGAGGGTGGGGCATTCCTCACTCACCCCTTTGTCGAAGCGCCTGTCAGTGTTCTCCACCTGTCCTTCGGCGCCCCTTAGGCCAGGTGGTTGTCGTTTCCCGCCGCCTCATCTGGGTTGCTGTCCTCCCCCTCCGAACTGTAGGGGTCGTGTCTGCGTCGGTACTCCCCCTTTGCTGCTGGTCGCTTTCTCGGCGCTGGGGTTGGTGCTGTTTGTGCCCTCCTTGGGCTCTCTCTGGGCGTCGTTTTGGGGCATGCGGCTGCTTTGTGATCTTCCCTGCCGCACGTGAAACATTGCCCTTTTGCGAAGCGTCTGTCCCGTTCCTCCCTCCAGGGTTGGGGTCTCGCCCTCACCTGCCTTGCGCTGGTGCGTGGGGGTCTCGCTGTCGCCATCTGTTGCGTTTCCCTCCTTGCGTGGAGGAACGTGTCGTGGGCGTTCTCCGCTTCCGCTGCCAGCTGGATCCACCCCGTGAGGGAGCTGGGGTTGTCGCGGCCAAGTGCCCACCGGAGGACGTTTAAGTTGAGTCCATGTTTGAACTTCTCAATCAGTGTCGATTGAGACCACGTGTCTACTTTTCCGGCTAGGGCTTGGAACTCCATGGCATACTCAGCCACGGAGCGCGGGCTTTGTCTAAGTGTCTCTAGCGCCCTTTTTGCCTTTTCTTGCTCCAGGGGGTCCCTGAAGTGCCTTTCTAGTGCCTGCAGGAATTCAGTGCTGTCCTGCAGCGCCCGGGCGCCGGATTGGCACAATTGGACGTACCAATCGGCGGCCCGCCCTTTTAGTTTTATAGCCAGGGCATTGATTTTGCCCCGCTCAGTTCTGAAACAGGGACCCCATTCTTCGAGGTAGTACCTCGCGTTAGTTAAAAAGAAGGAAAGTTTCGAGGGGTCCCCATCGAACTTTATGCCAAAGTCTTTGGCGGGTGCCCTGGTCTGGCTCCTGGCCCCCTCTGCGTCGTGCCTCGGGTTTTGCCGGAGCTGCTGCGGGTCGGGGTGTCTCCGGTTCTCTTGCGGCATTGGTGCCTCTCTCTGGGTCTCCTCGCAAGGTACTCGTCCCGTCGCTCGGGGGGGAGGGCGGGGGGTTCTCCCTCGGTCGGGCTCCTGGATCCGGGCTCCGCCGTCGCCGTCGCCGCCCGCTTGGTCGTCCCTCCGCCTCTCAGCCTGGCGCATCTCCCGTCGTGGGGTGGGCTCCTGGGGCCGGACGCCGCCGCCGCCGAGGTTGTCCCCCCGTCTCACGTCCGGGCGCGCCTCCGCTCGTTGGGTGGCCTCCTGGGGTCGGGTCCCGCCGTGGTCGCCGCCGGCCGCTGGGTCTCCACCCCGTCTCGCCTCCCGGTGCGCCTCAGGTCGTCGGTTGGGCTCCTTGGGTCGGGTTCCGCCGTCACCGCCGCCCCACTCGCCGTGCCTCCTTTCGACCGGGGTTGCCTCTGCGCCGCCTCCGTCGCGGAGTCCCTGTGCCACCGTCAGCTGTTGGAGCATTTGCCGCACCGCCTGCATCCCTTCCTCCAACGCGCCGAGCCTCTCCGCCATCCCTGGCGTCCCGCCGGGGTTTTCGCCGCTCCGCTCGCCCTCGCCGTTGGCCGTGGTAGAGGACGGGTCGTCCCTCGATCCCGCCGCGGTGCCAGGCGCGCCCTCGCCTTCGAGCGCCCAGGGTGGCGGTTCGTCTCGCGCCTCCGTCGGGGTTGCCTGTAGGTTTGGAGGGGGTCCCCCCGTCTCGCCCCCGGTGCCTCGCGGGCTCCGGGGCGCCGGGGTGGGTCCCTCCCCCGCTGCTTCCCCCCAGCTGGGTCCCATACCTACCGGGGCGTTGCATCGCCCGGACCTCAGCTGCATCCCGCCCTGCGAGAGCGGGGCTTCGTCGCCCGGCGCCGAAGGGTTGCGCCTCCTCGGTTCCTGGTTCTCCATGCCTGGCTGGGTCCCTCACAAACGAGTTGGATAGGTACCAGGTGGAAAAAAATTTTTTGGGGTTCCCGTTTTTATGTCAGGGCCAGCCTCGCTCCGCAATAAGACACAGACTCACTTAATGGGTATTAAGGATTTCTGGTTTATTGGAATGATAGCTGACAGAACGAAAAACGGGAACGGGGTAGGTAGGTGGGGGTGCCCCTTTTATACCCTCCTGTATTGCCCCGGGCTTCCCCACCCCTCAATGCCCCGATCCCTCTTGATGGGATCCTTGATGGCTGCGTGGGCGTTTTCCCCGGTGTCCTCTTTGTCTTCCTGCAACGGTTGAGTTCTCCGGGGCACCATGTGCTCCTTATCTTCACTCCTCTGACGTCCCTCTTTTCAGGTGTTGATGGGATCATGGGTGTGGGTGTCCTTGGGTGCTTGTTTAATCCCTGATTGGATTATCTTCTTCCCCCTTTTCCTTAATGATCATGATCCACGTTGTGAGGCTCTTTGTGCCTTGCAACGAGGTCATGACAGACGGTTAGATTTCCAAGCAAAACCCCGATCAAAAGTAACATTGTCTTTATTTGCGAGCAACCAAGTATCAGTTTTCAACTCCTTTAGAAACTTTTGTTGCAACTGGGAAGGAATTGACAAAGCGCTCGGCGGTCCGGAGTCCGCAGCGGTTGGCTGCTGCACCCGCGTTTGGCTGCACGTCACAGCCTGCGTACCCAGTTGTGGCGTTGTCCACAGAGTGCTGACCACTTCTGGCGCTGCGCAAGAGTCCTGGGGTTGCCGTGACAACGCGTCAGCCAGGAAATTCTTTTTCCCCGGAATAAACTTCAATTGAAAATTAAATCGATTGAAGAACTGAGCCCAACGGACTTGTTTCGGGCTCAATTTGCGGGGGGTGCTGAGTGCTTCTAAGTTCTTATGGTCCGTCCACACCTCGAAAGGGTGATTCGCCCCCTCCAATAAATGCCGCCAAGATTCTAACGCAGCTTTTACTGCGAATGCCTCCTTCTCCCACACATGCCAACGCCTCTCCGCCTCAGAGAACTTGCGGGACAGGTAGGCACATGGCTTGAGGCACCCTGCCCCATCAGCTTGCATCAATAATGCCCCAATGGAATAATCGGAGGCATCAGCCTGAACCACAAAAGGTTTAGAGGGGTCAGGGTGTTGTAAAATTGGCTCTTTGGTAAAAGACGCCTTTAGCTGCTGGAATGCCGCTTGACATGCCGGCGTCCACCGCAGCAGCGCTCCTGGATTCTTTACTCTTCGAGTATCCCCCAGTCCTTTGGTTCGAAGTAATTCCGTTAGTGGCAAGGCAATTTCAGCGAACCCCCTTATGAATAATCTGTAGTAATTACTGAACCCCAGGAAACTTTGAAGTTGCCTGCGGGTGCGGGGTCTTTCCCAATCTATGACAGCCTGGACCTTGACAGGATCCATTTCAATGCCCTTATCTGAAATTCTATACCCCAAATAGTCAATTTGTGTCTGGTGAAAGGCACATTTGGACAGTTTGGCATACAATTCAGCTTTCCTGAGCTTGCAAAGCACCTGTTTAACCAAAGATACATGTTCCTCCATAGTTTCAGTATAAATCAATACATCATCCAAATACACCAATACCCCTTTAAACAGATGTTCATGGAGTACCTCATGGATCAATTGCATAAACACCCCAGGGGCCCCAGCCAGACCAAAAGGCAAAACCTTATACTGGAATGCACCCAATGGGCAATTGAATGCCGTTTTCCACTCATCGCCCTCCTTGATTCGTACACGGTAATAGGCTTCTCTCAAATCAAGTTTGGAGAAGATTTTTCCTTTGGCCAGATGAGACAACATGTCTTTGATCAAAGGCAAAGGATATTTATTGGAAATTGAGACTGCATTTAGCCCCCGGAAATCGGTACAGAGTCTTAATGTCCCATCCTTCTTTGGGCGGAAGAGGACCGGTGCCCCCACCGGCGAGTTAGCTGGCTCGATAAACCCACGAGCTAAGTTTTTGTCCACAAAGTCCCTAAGCAAAGTTAATTCCTTTTGCGTCATGGAATAGATTTTTGGCTTAGGTAATTGGGTGTTGGGCACCAGCTCAATGGCACAGTCCGTTTTCCGATGAGAGGGCAGTTGATCGGCTTCCTTTTCTCCAAACACATCAGCAAACATCTGATAGTCCACCGGCAGGCCCTCCAGAGGAGGGGCCGGGCAATGCGGAGTCGCAGCTGCCGCTACCCCCACCACCTCCTCTGGGGTATCTCTCCCCTCCGGTGCTTGATAAAATCCATCCTTAAAGGTGATAGTCCGATAAACCCAGTTTATTTGGGGATTTTGCTGGACCAACCAGGGCACTCCCAAAACCACCAAGGGACCCCCCACCAGAGCCACCACAAATGACAACCCTTCCCGATGTCTGCCCAGCTGTAAAGCCACTAGTCCCGTGAAATGGGTGACCGGTTTGCCACCTGCCATGGACCCATCCAACTGCGTAAAGGCGATGTGTCGTTGCAAGGGGAATGTGGGTAGCTCCAGGGCTGCTACCACATCGGGGTGCATCAAACACCTGGAACACCCCGAATCAATCATAGCCCACACTTCTATGGTCTTGGATCGGGAGCCCAACTTTAACTTCACCGTGAGAATGCGGTAACTGCCACTCACCGAGGTAGGCTCGCGCCCTTCTTCCACCACCTGCCCTGCGGCGCCCTTTAAAGCAGGTGGCTGCTGTTTCCCGCCGGCTGCAATAATTCCGGTTCCCCCTCGTCTTCGTAGAATGGCACGCTGTCTCCCTCACTTTTGGCCACCGTGGCTTTCAGTTTCCTCGGCAGGGAAGGGGACTTCGCCGTCGTCTTCCCTGGTCGTTCCTCACCCTTTGCCTTCGGGCACGCCGCCGCTCGATGCCCCTCTTTGCCACATCGCAGACACTAACCCTTCGCATACCGCCTCTCTCTCTCCTCTTCCCAGGATTTTTGCCCGGGTCGTCCCCCGGTACTCGGGCGACTGGGCTTCAGCTCTCGCCCCGACTTCGCTGTGCTCCGCTGGGCAAATACCTCGTGTGCGTGTTCAGCCCTCCCAGCGAGCTGGATCCACTCGTACAAAGTGTACGGGTCGTCCCGTCCTAAGGACCAGTGCAGCACCTCTGTATTCAGGCCATCCTTGAACAGCTCGATGATGGTGGCTTGAGACCAGTCGTCCACCTTTCCTGACAGCGCCTTAAACTCCAGCGCGTAATCAGCCACTGATCTCAACCCTTGCTTGAGTTCCTTCAGGGCACGCTTCGCCCTCTCTTTCGCCAAGGGATCCTCAAAGTGCTGCCTTAGAGCCCAGAGGAACTCGTTGAATTTCTCCAGTTCGGGCGCTTCCGACTGGCACATCTGTACATACCAGTCTGCCGCCCTCCCTTTCAGCTTGGTAGTAATGGTGATGATCTTAGCTTTTTCTGAACGAAAAAGCGACCCCCACTCCTCCATGTATGCCTTGGCATTTGTTAGGAAAAATGAGAGTTTTGTTGGATCCCCATTGAATTTGACGGGGAAGTCCCTCAACCCGCCCGCCGACGGGCTGCGCCCTCCCATTGAGGGTTCGGTGGGTTCTACTTCTCTGGCCAGCTGCCACTCGGGAGCTGGTGGCGACCGTACAGGCGGCGACGCTAATTCCACTCGGACAGCCGGTTCCCCTTCCCGCGGACGTGCCGCCCTTCTCCGCTCCGGGGACTGCCCATGGGACGAAGGAGTCGAATGCCGTTGGCTTGATCCCTCCCATGTTTCCTTCAACGAACTCAGGTCCAGACTCATCTGTTTCAGGATCGTTTCTAACGAGTCCATTTTTGACTCTAAGACCCGGATACGGTCTGGAGTGGGAGAACCCTCTTTCAGCTGCACCTGGATCACTGTGAGGGACGGCGGGTACCTCTGCCTCCAGGATGGGCCCCCCACTACCGAGACATCCCCCCGAGTTTCATCCCAGGTGACCAGTTCACCCGGGGTGGTTACGGTGGTTTCCGGCGCGGTTTTCATGCCTCCGGCTTCGCCCTCCGACCCAGAACTCGCCTCTTCCAGGATCGCTGAGAGCTCCCCCAGTTGGGGAGGTCTGTCGGGGCGCATCACGGTCGGGTCCGGTTCCCCTTCACTCGACTCCTCACTTTCCAGTAGCACGATATCAGGTTCAGTCATCACTGGCACTCTCCCTCACAGGGTCGGACAAACTTGCCTTCTCCTGGACAGGGGCCAGCGGAATTTTGATTTTAAGATTCTCAGCTTTATGTAATGGTTGCCCAACCCAAATACTCAGACTCACAAGAGGTTGCTAAATGAAATCTGATTTATTAGGGAACTTAGGACAAATACAGAGAAAGCTGAGAATGAGCAAAAGCGCGCCAAATACAAACTTAAAACCCCCGTTGCAAACATACCCCGCCTCCCTACCAGCAGCGCCGCCCGTCCCAGGTGCTGGTAACCGTCAGACCTGCTAGCCTGGGAAAGTAACCTTGAACACAGGAGATAACCCAAATACATTCCAAAATCACAGCCAAGAGATAAACCACTCCCATCCTCCCGTCAAAGATGAAACACGCATCCAGCTAATGACATGCGAAACGTTACGATGTATCAAACACATTGAAACGGCGAACATGACACATGTGGTCTGTAATGGTCTATATCCACATGGAGGGAGGTACGCAGTGGGGTATCTCAGGGTTCTGTCATGGGCCCAGTACTCTTCAGCATCTTCATAAATGACTTGGATGATAGATGGGATGCTCATAAAATTTGTGGATGACACAAACCGATGGGGGATTGCTAACAGAAGACAGCCTCAAGGTTCAAAAGATTCTTGATAGACTTGAATACTGACCCTATTCAACAACATGTATTTCAGTGGTGGGAAATAATAAGATTCTGCGACTTATGCAGGAAAAACCAGATGCACGGATACAACACAGGCAGTATCTGGCTCAACAGTAGTACTTGTGAGAAGAATCTGGGTGTCTTGATAGACTATTAATGAAACATGAACACAAGACAAGACAAATCTGTCCAAGCCACGGCTGCCACCTGCCCATTGAATAGCTGTGAATCCAAGGAGGACCCCAGAATTGTGCAGCAGCTACTGTATGTCCAGGGGAATGCCACCCAGTCTAGATTCAACAATGGCACATTACCAGACCGTGGGAGGCCAAAGCCACTCTGTTTTGCCAGGGTTGAGTCAAAGTCAGTTCCCTCCCACAGACCCACTCAGCCAGCACTGCAACAGCATCACCTGCCCAGCCAGGGGTGGAGATGTATAACTGTGATAGTTGCCTTAATTCCAATAAAACTCTCAGACTCAAAATGACAATTCAGGTTCTGAGTTTATTTAGAAAAGGGTGCAAACAGGTAAAAAGCTGAGAATGAGAAAAGCGCGCCTAAACTCAAACTAAATAGCATCGTACAAACAGCAGCCCAGTCCCTCCCTCACATACAGTTCACCCCACATTCCCAGGTGCTCCTAATGAGCTCTGCTGCTCAACGGGCAAAGAGACCTTGACATTTCAGAGATAGTCTAAACACATTCCTTCTGGCACAGATCAACACGTTTTCAGTACAAGGCTCGCAGCAGCACCCTCCCAGCCAGAACACGTATCAGCACCATGGCAAGCGAACCGTTACGATGCAGAAACATCAGAACGGCGAACATGACATACCGCCCCCCCAAAAAAAATCAGACCCCAGAGGGCTTAGAAGGGTAAGCAACATGAAAAGCACGTATCAAATCAGGGGCAAGAACATCTCGGGCAGCAACCCATTCAGGATGTGGAAAGTGTTTCCAGCGGATCAAGTATTGCAGAGCTCCCCGCAGCCTGCGAGAGTTCAGCACTTCCTTAACTTCAATGTGTTGCTGCCAGTCAATCATGATTGGTGGAGGGGGAGGAGAGCGAGGATGCCAGCGGGATGAATCGTGAGCAGGCTTGAGCAAACTGCAGTGAAAAACAGGATGCAAACGCTTCAAATTATGAGGCAAGTCCAAACGAACAGTGACAGGATTAATCACTGCAGTAATTGGGAAAGGATCAATGAACTTATGAGCCAATTTCTTAGATGGCTGAGGGGACTTTATAAATCTAGTAGACAGATAGACCAAATCTCCGACTTGAAAAGCCGGCTGGCGGCGGCGGTGTCGATCTGCATGTTTTTTATAAGTCTCTTGAGCCTCTCGAAGAGCCGTGCGAATGACTGGCCAGGAATCAGCCAGCCTGGAGCCCCAATCACCGGCGTCAACAGCCGGAGCAGGTGGCTGGGGAAATTCGGGAATGGGAACAAAATCCCTACCAGAAACAATGCGAAATGGGGTTTGACCCATGCTTTGGTGGACAGCATTGTTGTAAGCCACCTCAGCGAACGGAAGCAAGTCAACCCAATCATCTTGATGATAGTTTATATAAGAGCGGAGGAATTGTTCCAAAGTGGCATTAAGGACCTCAGTGGATCCGTCAGTCTGGGGATGCCACACGGTAGACAATGCCCGTTCAGTGCCAATGAGTTTCAAAAAAGCCCGCCAAAACCTGGAGGTAAATTGTGTGCCCCTATCAGTCACCAAACGGGAGGGGCATCCGTGTGGGCGGTACACGTGTACCAAAAAGAATCTTTCCAGTTGTTGAGCTGAGGGAATACCAGCGCAGGGCACGAAATGTGCCTGTTTAGAAAAGTAGTCCTTAACCACCCAAATGACAGTTTTCTTTTGGCTGGGGGGTAGGTCCACAATGAAATCCATGGAAATCACATCCCAGGGGTGTGCAGGGTCAGCCACCGGCTGTAGCAGCCCCTGGGGCTTACCCACAGCCCGTTTGGACATAGCACAGACAGGGCAAGAAGCCACATAAGCCTTAACATCCTTACGGAGAGTAGGCCACCAGAACTGCCTACGGGTGAGATGGAGGGACTTTAGAAAACCGAAATGACCAGCCAGCTTGCTGTCATGAGACCGTGACAGTACAGTGGAATGCTGCGAGTCAGGCACATACAACCGCCCCTTGACCCAAGCGAGGTCGTGCTCAATGGACACCTTGTCAGGGTTGGCCAGAAACCATGGATCTGAGCGCAGCGCCGATACAAACGCAGAGCGCAATGAAGTGGACAAAGTAGGTGGCTTGTGAACCTGCGAGGCAGGAGGAGGCAGCTGTCCCAGTGCGCGGCTGCGGGTGACAGCCCCCAAACTCAGTTGCGGCCCTGATAGAACAGTGCCAACGACATCGGAGACTGGGCTCTCATCCTGAGGCAATCGGGAAAGAGCGTCAGCCATAAAATTCTTCTTTCCAGGGAGAAATTTTAGTTGGAAATTAAAATGGCTGAAAAACTGAGCCCACCTAATCTGCTTCGGGGTGAGGCGTCTGGGCGCACGGAGCGCCTCGAGGTTGCGGTGATCTGTCCAAACCTCAAATGGGGAGGAAGCCCCTTCCAAAAGATGTCGCCAAGCCTCTAAGGCAGCCTTTATGGCAAAAGCCTCCTTCTCCCAAACATGCCAACGCCTTTCCATCTCCGAAAATTTTCGGGACAGATAATCACAGGGTTTCAAAACCCCAGCAGAATCTTTCTGCAACAAAACAGCCCCAATAGAGAAATCAGAAGCGTCAACCTGAACGATGAAGGGAAGATCTGGGTCGGGGTGGGAGAGTATGGGTTCCTCAGTAAAAAGAACTTTAAGCTGATCAAAAGCAGCCTGACATGCAGGGGTCCAATTGAGCACGGCCCCCGGGTTCTTAACTTTGCGGGTCTCTCCCACCCCCTTAGTTCGTAACAAATCAGTGAGGGGCAGAGCAATTTCAGCGAACCCCCTGACAAAGGATCTGTAAAAATTGGCAAATCCCAGGAAACTTTGAAGCTGGCGCCGGGTTCTGGGGCGTTCCCAAGAAAGCACCGCTTGAATTTTGACAGGGTCCATTTCAATGCCCTTAGCTGAAATCCTGTAGCCAAGGTAATCCAAGCGAGACTTGTGAAACTCACATTTAGACAGCTTAGCATAAAGCTTGGCATTTCTAAGTTTCCTAAGCACCTGTTTGAGCAGGCGTTCATGCTCCTTTAAGGATTTAGTGTAAATGAGAACATCATCCAAATACACCAACACACCTTTAAACAAGTGGTCATGCAGAACCTCATTGATTAGTTGCATAAACACACCCGGACCAACCCAAATGGGAGAACTTTATATTGGAAAGAATCCAGTGGGCAATTAAAAGCAGTCTTCCATTCATCCCCCTCCCGAATGCGAACGCGGTAGTAGGCTTCGCGAAGATCCAACTTGGAGAAAACTCTGCCTGTAGACAGATGTGAGAGCATGTCTTTGACGAGAGGCAGAGGGTACTTGTTGGAAAGGGAGGCGGAATTTAACCCGCGGTAGTCCGTGCAAAGTCTAAGGCTGCCATCCTTCTTTTCGCGAAACAAAACGGGGGCCCCGACCGGCAAATTCGCCGGTTCAATGAAGCCTCGAGCGAGGTTTTTGTCAATGAACTCCCGCAGCGTGGAGAGTTCCTTTTTAGTCATAGGGTAAAACTTTGGCTTTGGCAAGGGAACGCCAGGAAGAAGTTCAATGGAACAGTCAGTTTTGCAATGGGGGGGCAATTGGTCGGCCTCCTCTTCCCCAAAGACATCCGCAAAGTCCGAGTACGTGGCTGGAAGACCCTCCAAGGGGGATGGTGGAGGGGGGGAAGCCACAATCTCTGCTTGCCCAGCCGTTGGAGGCATGGGACGTCCCAGCAGAGGAGCTTGATAGAAGCCATCCTCAAAGGTAATGGAGCGGGAGCGCCAATTGATGTAGGGGTTATGGGAAGCGAACCATGGGATCCCTAGTACCACCAGGGGATTCCCCACAGGAGTCACTATGAACTGGATAAGTTTGAAGTGGGACCCCATGCACAACGCAACTTCCCCTGTGAAGTGGGTTGCCGCCCACCCCCCTGCAGTAGAGCCATCAAGCTGCTGGAAATGCAGCGGCTTTGGGAGGGGGAAGCAGGGTAAATCCAATTCCTTGACTAAATCAGGATGGATCAAGCACCTAGAACATCCAGAGTCTAGTAAAGCCCAGACCTCAATAGATTTTTTCTGAAAGCCCAAGTCAACTTTAACAGCGAGAATAGGGCAATCAGCACTCACCCCGTTAGAGTTGCACCCGGAATGTACCACCTGCCCCGCGGCGCCAGTTAAGACAGGTGGAAAGCGTTTCCTGCCAACTGCTCCAATGAGTCTAATTCTTCTCCTGGGGTGTAGACATCTTCGTCGTCCGCAGTAGCCAGAGCTCCTGTCACCCAATGAGTAGGGTTGACGGCTTTCTTGGTTGGCTTTTGAAGCACTTTCGTAGGACGTTCTGCCGCCTTAGTTTTGGGGCAGTCAGCAGCTCGGTGACCCGGCTTCCCACAGGTGATGCATTGCCCCCGGACAAATCGGCGCTGCTTCTCCGTATCCCATCACAAGGTAGACGCCAGCCCCGGAGTGCGGCCAGATGAGACAGGCTTGTCCTCTCTTGTGGCCATCATGAAGGTGCGCTGGGCATGTTCTGCTTTACCAGCGAGGCAGATCCAATCATGCAATGAGTTGGGATCATCTCACCCAAGAGCCCAACGCAAGACCTCGCGATTGAGGCCATCCTTAAAGCGGTCAATCAAGGTGGCCTCAGACCATTCAGGAACTTTGCCTGCCAAAACTTTAAATTCTAGTGCATAGTCAGCCACCGGCTTCTGCCCCTGCACAAGGGCTTTCAGCGCGTCCTTAGCTCTTTCTTTAGCTAAGGGATCTTCAAAGTAGCGCTTTAAGGCAGCCAAGAAGGCATCGAATGAGGCCAGGGCTGGAGCCCAATTTCCGCCAGCTGGACATACCAGTCCGCAGCTCTGCCTTTCAGTTTCGTGGCCACCGCCGCTATCTTCTCTTCCTCTGACAGGAAGAGGTGGCCATGCCGTCTCATGAAGCTTGCAGCATTGGTGAGAAAGAAGGACAGGTTAGCGGGGGGTTCCCCCAATACGTTGAACCCCACTGGATGGCTGCCTCGGAGCCACCCCTATGGGAGTAGATCCCCGCGGACCCGCTGGTGAGTCCCGTGGTGGGGTGCTCCCTCCCTGAGGCAGTGAGGGGGAAGGTGGGAGGCTGGGCAGCTGCATCGCCCCAGGACCTTTGACGATTCTTACAAGATCCCCAAATGCAGCCGACATGGAGCGCAAGACATGTTCCATGGATTTGATCTTGGATTCCAGGATCCTAATTCGGTCCGGCGTGGCGGAGTCCTCCAGCCCTGGTCCCTCCTGCGGAGGGCTCCTTGACCCCTCGGGTCCCACTCCCAGCGGAGTGTCTGGCCAGCGGAGCTTCCATGTTGAGCGGGATGGCCCGGGCTGAGGGTCCATCAGCGCATCCCATAGAAATTGCTCCTGTCCCGCTCTGTCGTTCTGCGGGGGTTTCTTTGATCCTGCTGTAGAATAGGAGTCCCCCGACTGAGAGGTTGCTCGGGTGGGGACAGGGCTCGGGTCCCTGCTCGTGGCCGTCGACTCTGGAGCTTGTTCCGCCCGTTCCTCGAACTCTGTAAGATCCTCTCCCCCCTCAGCCATTGCTGGATCCTCTTTCACAAGAAAATTTTCCGGTAAAGAGCAGCGATGTTGGTCTGGAAAATGATTCTCAGCTTTATGTGATAGTTGCCTTAATTCCAATAAAACTCTCAGACTCAAAATGACAATTCAGGTTCTGAGTTTATTTAGAAAAGGGTGCAAACAGGTAAAAAGCTGAGAATGAGAAAAGCACGCCTAAACTCTAAATAGCATCGTACAAACAGCAGCCCAGCCCCTCCCTCACATACAGTTCACCCCACATTCCCAGGTGCTCCTAACGAGCTCTGCTGCTCAACGGGCAAAGAGATCTTGACATTTCAGAGATAGTCTAAACACATTCCTTCTGGCACAGATCAACACGTTTTCAGTACAAGGCTCGCAGCAGCACCCTCCCAGCCAGAACACGTATCAGCACCATGGCAAGCGAACCGTTACGATGCAGAAACATCGGAACGGCGAACATGACAATAACTGGGTATCATCAGTTATACCTCACCCCGTACTAGTGAATGACCTTACCCAGCAGTTTCATGTAAATGTTAAAGAGGAGACAAGAGAGATCCAAGCCATGAGGGACCCCACATTGCAGGGGCCTAGGGCCCAACCTCTCCCCACACCAATAGTTACTGAAACTGGCCACGGAGAAAGGAGGAGAACCACTGCAAAACAGTTCCTCCCACTCCAAGCCCCCAAAACCGGCTCCAAAGGATACCATGTTTGGTGGTATCAAAAGTCACTGAGAGATCCAGGAGAACCAGGATGATTGCACTGCCCCTCTCCTGAGCCCTCCAGAGATCATCTGCAAGTGCAACCAATGCCATCTTGGTACTGTATCCTGGTCTGAACCCAGACTGAAAAGGGTCCAGATAATCTGCTTCATCCAGGGCCCTCTGTAGCTGAGCACCAACCACCCTCTCAGCAACCTTCCCTAAAAGGGTAAGTTGGAGACTGGATGAAAGTTGTCTGAAACTGTTGGGTTCAAGGATGGTCTCTTGAGAAGGGGGCATAGGTAAAGGTAAAGGTTTCCCTTGACGTAAAGTCCAGTCGTGTCCGACTCTAGGGGGTGGTGCTCATCTCCGTTTCTAAGCCTTAGAGCCGGCGTTGTCCCTAGGGACACTTCCGGGTCATGTGGCCAGCATGACTCACGGAACGCTGTTACCTTCCCGCCGAAGCGGTACCAATTAATCTACTCACATTTGCATGTTTTCGAACTGCTTGGTGTGCAGGATACCACCTCCTTTAAGTCAGGCAATAACACCCACTCCAGCAAAGAGGCATTAACCATTGCTTGTACCCAAATACATGCCACTTCCCAGGAGGCCTTGACCAACCAAGGGGCATGGGTCCAACACACAGATCGATGAACTTACAGCCACAAGGACCCTGTCTACTTCCTCAGAACCAACTGGCTCAAACTCCTCCCAGACAGTGGAGCTCAGGCATGTCTCAGTCACTTCCAAAGGATTTGCCCAGCTGGAGTCCAACTCTGAAATCAAGTGACTTGATTTCACAGCAGATGCTGTGAATATTCCTTACAGCAACCCTGTAAGAGCTCGCCCAGCTCCTCCCTACCTAGGAGGGACCTGGTCATGCAAAACAGTGCCACTGGGCGTCTATCTGCAGATGCAATAAAGGTGGAGAAGTAAGTGCACTTTTCTGCCATTACTGCCAAAAGGTAAGTCCTAATAAAGGTTCTTACCTGTGCTCAGTCAACTTCACTCTTTCTCCAGAGGTGCTCTAAGCATCTGCTGTGCTCCTTCATCCCTTGGACCATGGACAGTACTCACAGGTGCAATTCGGTCCAGTGCCCCCATCATCTGCTCATTCCAAGCTGCAATGACAACATCCACTGAACTTCATGCCGGAACGTTGGGAATAATCCACCCCCACAAAATTTAAATTTAAATATTTAAAATTTGATTAATAAATAAATAAAAATAAATATCAAGTCTATAAAGGTAAAAGAGCCAGTGTGGTCTAGTGGTTAAGGCAACAGGCTATAATCCAGGAGAGTGAGAGTTCTAGTCCCGCTTTAGGCATGAAAGCCGGCTGGGTGACCTTGGGCCAGTCACTCTCTCTCAGCCCACCTCACAGGGTTGCTGTTGTGGGGAAAATAGAAGGAGGAAGAAGTATTAGGGATGTTCGCCGCCTTGAGTTATTTATAAAAATAATAAAGGCGGGTTAGAAAATAGAGTTCCATTTTAACAGATAAGTATATAGACAACACTCACCAGTATCACAATTTTTTATGATTTTGGTGAGTTTATCTTATATAATTATTCAAGAAATGCTTAACCTTATTTTTCATTTTTTAACAGTCCAACTTTATTTTTTTCTTTTTCCAATAATTCAACTCTAAATAATTGCCTTAAAAGAGTTCCATACAATTTCTAAATTTGCTCAATATCTGTTTATATATAAAAAAATTCTGAAATATGAACTTTTTAATAATGACACATTTTAAGTACCTATCTTCTTGTTCTTGCTATCCCCACTCTCAGAATTTTTCATATTCAGTCACATTCCTACAAATCCAGGCCTGTAAAAATTTTGTCTTAACCTTTCTTTGTTTCTAATATGCCCAGGCGGATGGTCATTTCCCAAGCTTAAGACAGTCTACGACACCTCCTGGGCACAACTAGCTGTCTTTGTCTCTCTGTCCTTCTGTCCTTGTGAAAGATACTCCTGATACAACAGTCCTTTTCTTGTGATAAGCTTCAAAGTGAGAACTTGCCATGGGAGTGGGGTTGCATTCTACCTCTTCTCAGTTCATATACAGACTCTGCTCCTTTTCTTGCTATGTCTTGAACTCCTCTGTGTTGCAGCTGAGGACAGTTTCTGGCACCTTTGCAGATCCTCTTCCTTCTAGGGTGTCTACTTCTTAGACACAAACTTGGTTGGGCAAGTTTATTCTCTGCTTCTTGAGGTAGCTGCCTTTCCACCTCATTAACTTGATTATTCTGCTTTAACTGTGTCTGCTGCAGGTATGTCCCTGGCTTCCATGGAAGGCTCTGAGCAATCGTTTGCAGTCAGGAATAGCAGATCCATCTTTGCTGACCTTCTTTTTTTCCTGATTGGTCTTCCATGTGTGTTCTGCTAGATTTCCTAGGTAGCATAGCATAGGGTTGATCTCCATGACAGCAAACTCCATTGAAAATGTAGTTACACTAGTGCAGTTTCTGTTTGGCTTAGGCAAACAGCAGTTACACTTTTGATGCCTAGGCCAAGTGTTGGTGATTAAGGAATGAAGCCTTTACAATGGAGATCCTGACATCGGTATCCCTCCAGGCCACTACTGGCTGTCCATTCACTATTACAGTTATTTACCACATGGGTAGAAGAGCATCCACACTTTCTTACTGGAAGGTTCTTCATTATATTTAGATATGACCTGTTCATTTGGCTCTTCACTTTGGGACAGTGTTCAACTATCCCATTTTTCCACAGTACGTCTTGATGTCCTTCCTCAGCGTGGGCCACCAAAACTGTCTCCGAGTCAGGTGTAGGGTTTTCAGGAACCCGAAGTGACCAGCCTGTTTGCTGTCATGTGATCTGTTGAGGATCGCCTGCCGTTGTGAGTCGGGTACATATAGCCTTCCCTCCGCCCATGCGAGGTCCTGGTCCATGGTGAACTTGTTGGGGTTGGCGAGGAGCCAGGGGTCAGATTTCAATGCCATTATGAAATCTGCCCATAGCCCCCCTGGTATTAGAGGTTGCCTGCATCTAGGGGCGGGTTGCATCGTTGTTTGTGGGGGGGGCAGGCTGTCCCCGAGTGCAACCCCGGGTGACCGCTGCCATACCCAGCTGGGAATCGGAAAGCACCGTCCCTACAATGTTGGAGATAGGCTCCGCATCCTGGGGCAGTCGGGAGAGTGTGTCTGCCAGGAAGTTCTTTTTGCCTGGTATGAACTTCAGCTGGAAGTTGAACCGGATGAAGAACTGAGCCCATCGTATTTGCTTGGGACTGAGGCGCCGGGGCGTATGGAGCACCTCGAGGTTGCGGTGGTCTGTCCAGACCTCAAACGGGCAAGTCGTCCCCTCCAAAAGGTGACGCCAAGCCACCAGCGCTGCTTTAACCGCAAACACTTCCTTTTCCCATACGTGCCAGCGTCTCTCTGTCTCCGAGAATTTCCTCGAGAGGTAGGCGCATGGCTTCAGGATTCCCATGGAATCCTTTTGCAGCAGGATGGCGCCTATTGAGAAGTCAGAGGCGTCCACCTGCACCACAAAAGGTCGTTCGGGGTCCAGGTGAGCTAGGATTGGCTCTGCTGTGAACAGCGCTTTTAGCCTGTCAAACGCGGTTTGACAGGCAGGAGTCCAATTAAGTACGGCCCCCAGGTTTTTTACCTTGCGCGTCTCCCCGACGCCCTTGGTCTTGACCAAATTGGTTAAGGGTAGGGCGATTTCCGCGAACCCCCTCGCGAAGGGCCTATAGAAATTCGCGAACCCGAGGAAGCTTTGAAGCTGGCGCCTGGTGCGTGGACGTTCCCAGCTCAAAACTGCCTAGACCTTCGCGGGGTCCATTTCTACGCCTTTGTCAGAGATTCTGTACCCTAGGTAGTCCAAGTGCAATTTGTGGAATTCGCACTTGGACAGCTTAGCGTAGAGTTTGGCTTTCCATAGCTTAGTGAGGACTTGCCTCACCAACCTCTCGTGTTCCCTCTGCGTTCTCGTGTAGATGAGGACATCATCCAGGTAAACCAGTACGCCCTTGAATAGGTGTTCATGCAGTACCTCGTTGATGAGCTGCATGAAGACCCCCGGGGCCCCCGCAAGGCCGAATGGCAGTACCTTGTATTGGAAGGAGCCCAAGGGGCAGTTGAATGCCGTTTTCCACTCGTCCCCCTCCCTGATGCGGATTCTGTAATACGCCTCGCGGAGGTCGAGTTTGGAAAACACCCTTCCCTTTGACAGGTGTGCTAGGATGTCCTTTACGAGGGGTAGGGGGTATTTGTTGGATAGGGAAGCGGAATTTAATCCGCGGTAATCGGTGCATAGTCTCAGGGTGCCGTCCTTCTTTTCCCGAAATAGGACGCGTGCTCCAACCGGCGAGTTTGCTGGTTCTATGAAGCCCCTGGAGAGGTTTTTATCCAAGAATTCCCGCAGCGCCGCTAATTCTCTCTGGGTCATGGGGTAGATCTTGGGCTTGGGTAATGGGACGTCTGGGAGTAGTTCAATTGTGCAGTCCGTCTTGCAGTGGGGGGGTAATTGGTCTGCCTCCTCTTCTCCGAAGACATCTGCAAAGTCTGCATATTGCTCCGGCAGTCCTTCTGTGGGGGGGGTCGTGGGTGTGGTCGACGACTTCTGCCCTCCCCACCGTTGGAGCAGATGGTTTGTCCGGTGTCGGTGCCTGGTAGACCCCGTCTTTGAACTTGATGGAGCGTGTCCTCCAGTCTATGTGTGGGTTGTTGCGTGCTAGCCAGGGGATCCCCAGCACTATTATGGGTTTCCCTATCTGGGTCACCACAAAGTTTATTGATTCCTTGTGGGTGCCCATTGTCAGGCTGACCATTCCGGTCCTCTGGGTGGCCGGTCTCCCCCCCGCTGTAGACTCGTCTAGTTGATGGAATGCCAGCGGTTTAGGGAGGGGGAAACAAGGCAGTTTTAGTGCGGTGACAATGTCCAGGTGGATCAGATTTCTGGAGCACCCAGAATCCACCATAGCTTCGGCCGCAATGGCTCTAGGGCCATAAGAGAGTTCAATTGTCCCTGCCAGGATGGAGCAATCATCACTCACCCTGGGGTTGTTGCGCCCCTTCTTCACCACCTGCCCAGCGGCGCTGCTTAGAGCAGGTGGGGAGTGTTTTCCGCCGGCTGCTCTTGGGCGTCGATCGCGTCCCCTGCGAGGTAGGCATCTGCGTCCTCGTCCGGGGTTGCTAACGCTCCTGTCAGCCGTCTGGGGGGGTTGGATGGCTTGTGCGGCATCTTCAGTGTGAGTCTGGGCGGGCGATCCGTTCTGTTTGTGAAACAGTCCGCTGCTCGGTGGCCCGTTTTCCCGCACCTGGTACACTGCCCGCGGGCAAGCCTCCGTTGGTCTGCGTGCCAGATTGGGCCCGACTGTGGGACTGGTCCTCTTGTGCTGGGTGGGATTTTGTTGTGTGCGGTTGCGAACAGGAACGCGCGCTGAGTGTGCTCCGCTTTTCCGGCTAGACAAATCCACCCGTGAAGGGAGGCTGGGTTGTCCCTGTAGAGTGCCCATTGAAGCACCTCCCGGTTGAGGCCACGCTTGAACATGTCGATCAGGGTGGCCTCAGACCATTCCATGATTTTGCCTGCGAGGACCTTGAACTCGAGGGCGTGGTCGGCCACTGGTTTTCTTCTCTGGCGTAGCACTTGAAGTGTGCACTTGGCCCTTTCTTTCGCCAGGGGGTCCTCAAAGTAATGCTTCAACTCGGCGAGGAAGTCATGGAAATCGGCCAAGGCTGGGGCTCTGGACTCGGACATCTGCACGTACCAGTCCACAGCCCTGTCTTGGAGCTTGGTGGCCACTGCTGAGATTTTAGTGGCTTCTGTGTTGAAGCAATGGCAGTATTGGGCCATGTAGTCCCTCGCATTTGTTAGAAAGAAGGACAGTTTCGTAGGGTTCCTGTCAAATTGTATGGGGAAGTCTTTAGCAAACCTCCCAATTTGCGGGTCCCCTACCTGTGGGTGGTGAGGGATAGGTCCCACTGGCCTGGGGCCGTGAATCCCTGCGACAGACTCTCGTGCTTGGCCCCTTCTGCTCGGGGTTTTTGGCAGGGTGGGTATGTTGCCCCGATCCCCTCTTATCCCCTGTGCCACCTCAGTCTTGGAGCGCTCGCTGACAATTGTTGCTAGGGACTGGAGCATATGTTCCAGGTCTCGTACCTTGGCTTTCAGGGTCGTGTCCTCGTCTGCCGATGTCGGGGACAGGAGCAGGTGCTCAAGGTATTGTACCCTGGCTTCCAGGGCCGTGACCCTGTCTGGCGTGCCCTGGTCGTCCGACGTCGGTGCTACCAGATGCTGTCCAGTACATAGTCTTGCGCCTTCCTGCTCGGGCGTTTGGGGGTAGCGGAGCCTCCAGGTGGAGTAGGGTGTTCCCATCCAGGGTTCTGCTCCGCCGGCCCAAGCGAGGAGTTGCTGGTCCCCGACTTCATCTTCCGTCAGGGTTCTCTCGTCTGGGTTGGAGCTCCAGGTCTGGAACTGGGGTGCGGTGTGGGCAGGGAGGGTGTCTGTGTCCCCTTTTGGGTATACTGCCTCCAGCCGCTGTCGGGTCGCCTCTGCCTCTTGCGGGCTGTCCTTCACGCCTCTGGTGCGAAGTGCTGGCTCCATCGCTGTCCCTGGTTCCGGTTTTCGCCAGTTGGTCTCTCCCGCGGAAAAATTTTCATCTGGTGGAGCTTGGCGATTTTGGTTTGGTGACTCTCAGCTTTATGTCAGGCTCTGCCTGCTACCCAGTAAAAACACAGATGCTAGTGTAGGCTTAGGTTCTGGTTTTATTTGAGTATAGAATGCATGCCCTTAGCAAAGCTGAGAGTGAGTGGAGCGCGCCGGAATGGGATTTAAATAGCCCGCGCCGGTCAGCGCTCCACCCCTTCTTACTTTGGGTGCGCCCTGAGCCCCGTTGGTTCCGTTGCCAGTAGGTGAGGGGTTGTGGAGCCCCTCCTGTGCCTCGGGCGTTTCCTTGACTGTTTTCCCAGCCAGTGATGGTTCATTGCCGGGCAATCAGGTTCGTAACCTTTTTGACAGCTCGGGCGCGCCTCGTGGTCTGGTCTTGTCAATTACCTTCTTTGCAACATTGTATCTCTCTCTTCCGCGCCGCCGGCTAGAGTCGATACTTTGTTGCCAGCACCTGTTGCTCTCTTTTGTTAGCTAGTTGCCTTTTCCCTTAATCCGCCCGGTACCCATTTCCTTGTATTGTTATGTGAGCCGTTGCGATGTCACAAGCATCGCAACGGTGATCATGACATAGAGTTACACAAGGACATTAATTCATCTTAGTTGCAATTCCTCAGACTGGCGCTATCAGGTCTTCATAAATTTTCCTCCCGAACATAGTACCATTTTGGATGATCTGTTCCCCCTCTAGATAAGGTCTCACAACGCAATGATCTCTCCATACGTCTTCAGTGATGTTTCTGGACCCTGTCATGATCACTAGAGAATTCTTGACTCAGTCTTCCCTAGAACAGACAAAAACTTCAGCAGCTCAAAGCTGTCTAGTCCAGCATATTTTGGCAGCTATTGTCTCCTTCTCTCTTCTGCCAGCCTAGGTTGTATTAATTTGCTGTCTCCTCACTCCTAGAAATCTGTGAAAAAGTGAAGACTCCTATCTCTTTTTCAGCAGGTTCATCACTGTGGAAGAATACCTTGCTTGTCTAGTCAGATTACATGACAGACAGCACTTATCTTCAATGTACTGTCACAATGATTACAGGTATTCTTGTAATTTGAAGTATAGATAAAATACGTGCCCTTTGCATAAGAGGTCGCATCCTAAAATGCAAATACTGGCTGGGTTTGCATAGTTATAGCTTAGTATTTTGTGTACACACAACCATTGTAGTTTATGTATCATGATTTCTGGGGATTAGCATAAACCAGGTACTCATGGCTACTTGAATAATGTATTATATATGTATTGATATACTGAATCAGATCTCTGTTTTCCTTTCTCTACACATGGGCCAAATATGTCAGCTGCTATTCCAACCATCTTATTTATTGTACTTTCCTCTCCCTGATCTGGGGTGGAAATATTATCCCCCAGCTTCTCCAGCAAATGTTTCTTCCACGTGGCTCCCTTCAGAACACTGCCTTCAGAGGCTTACGCTCTCTTCTCAGAGCCTTTGGAGAGCTCTTTGGAAAGCTCAGAGCTCTCCAAAGGCTCTGAGAAGATAGCGTAGGCTTCCAAAGACAGCGTTCTGAAGAGAGCCACGAGGAGGAAACGTTTGCTGGAGAAGCTGGGTCCGAAAAGGATTCCGCAAAGGCAGCGAGGCACTTCTGCTTCTCCCACAGGGGCTGAGTGAAAAAGGCAAAGGTCGGTGCGGGGAACTGGGAGAGGAGGCAGCTGGGTGAACGAATGCGGGCTGGAGAGGCTGGAGCTTGCTAGGTGGCCGGTCTAGATTTTCACACAGGTCAGCTGGGCTGGGCTAGATTTTCACGCAGGTGGGCTAGGCTGGATCTTTGCATGGGTCAGCTGGGATGAGCTAGGCTGGATCTTTGCGCAGCTGGGCTAGGGAAGCTGGAGTTGGCTGCAGCCCCAGAACCGAGTAGTTCCGGGTCTGTTGCCGCCCTGCCAGGCAGGGTGCAGGGCTTCCAAAAGGGCAGATGGGGGGGGGGATAGGTGCGGGGGGAGCTGAAGGCAGTGTTCAGGGCTGGGAGGGACCAAGCCCAGAATGGCTTGGATTGGGGTGGGTGCTCAGGCTAACGACCGGTAAAATTCACTTAACGATGGCAAGGAAGTTGCCAGGATTGCCATCGGTAAGCAATGCCATCTTGCTTTGCAACCGCATTGCTTAGCAATAGAAATTCCAGGCTCAATTACCGTTGTTACTGGTCTAAGACTGTAATAAATTATGAATGAATGAATGAATGAATGAATGACCATTGTTAAGTGAAGACTACCTGTCGGCAATTTCCAAAAGTGATTAGAAAGTGAGGTTTGCGAACGTAGTGTCCTTTAAAAGGCTCCGCCATGGTTGTGAGCGAGGTGGCTCTTCCCATCGTCTCCCAGCGCTCAAACCCGCGGAAAACTGCTGTCCTGCGATTTCATCGCAAGGAGCAGCCCTCTGGAGTGCATGAGGGCAATCTCCCATCCTCTCCTTATATGGAGAGGTTCCAAGGAACCGATCTACTCACGGGTTCCTTGGTCTTTGCCGCTGTCATCAGCTCTGCTTTTGCAGTGCTGTCTTCAGTTTGTCATACTTCTCCCGGAATTCCTCCTTCCACCTTTTCCAGCATTGGAGCCTTCTTTAGAGAGCTAGGTCTTCACATAAAGTGTCCGAAGGAGGGTAACTTGAATCTGGTCATTTGTGCCTCTAGCGAGTACTCTGGATTGATTTGTTCAATGACCCATTTGTTTTCTTGGCTCTCCATGATATTCTCTTTTTAAAAAATTATTATTAAAGCTTTATTAATTTTTTCAAGGTATAGTTAAAATACACAATACAAAAAAGATAAAGTACAGAGCTAAAAGAGAAACAAGAAAAACTAAAACAGTGCAGAAATAGAAAACACAAAACATAGGTGACTTCCAACCTTCTCCAACACAGATATAAATACATATTATAAACATTGATCTCTTACCATTAATTAAACTTTTAGTAACATTATTTCTCTAAAATCAAACCATTTAATTGTCAAAACCCAAAATCGAAACTTCATTTTTTTCAGATACAAGCAAATAGCCCAAAAGCGGTCTCCAAGTAGAAACAAATCCAGTCATGGTATTTTCTCTTATTAGTGCTGTCAATTTAGCCATTTGCGCCAGTTCCATTAACTGAACCGTTCTTTCTTCCATTGTGGGAATTTGTGTATCTTTCCATCTTTGAGCATATAAAAGTCTTGCTGCTGTTGTCATATATAGAAACAAAGTCCTATGCTGTTTCTCAAACAGTTTATCCATCAATCTCAGGAGAAACAATTCTGGTTTCAGTTGTATATCTACAGTACTTTAAAAATCTTTTGAATCATAACACATATTTGATCCCCAAATTTCTTAGCTTTCCCACTAGTCCACCATAAATGATAAAACGTTCTTTCACCTTGTGAACATTTCCAACAGACATTAGATACCCCATTAAAATTTTTGACAACTTATCAGGTGTTAAATACCAAGGGTACATCATTTTGTAAAAGTTCTCTATAATTCAATGTAAATTTCAAACCTTTATTCCACATGTTCTCCCATTGTTCAAGCATAAAATTATACCCAAAGTTCTTAGCCCATATAGTCTTTAACATATTCATCTTCTAAATTCAATTTCAACAACATTTTGTACATTTTTGTTATCACATGTTCATCATCTGCACAAAGCTCCATTTCTAATTGCATTTTTTCATTGACAAACTCATATATCTTTTTATCCAAGTTAAAACATTGTGACAATTGTGCAAAGGTAAACCAGTGACAAACATGACCTTCCAATTCCAACTGTTCCCTTGTTTGAAGTTTAGGGTCACCTTCTTCAAAGCTCAACAGATCTTATTTCAGCCAGCTTGGTTTCCCCACCATCTCTTTTCTAAAAAAAAGGTTCTTGAGGTGACAACCACATAGGTACATTGGGAGACAATCTTAATCAGTATTTATTCCAAACCTTCAGTATGGCACAGCTAACAAAATGATTTTTTAAATCTTTATTAACTTTAGTTTTATCATACCACAGATAGGCATGCCACCCAAATCTAAGATCATGTCCTTCAATTCCAATAATTTCTTGTCCTTCAAAGTCACCCTATCCTTCATCCAAAGCAAAGAACAAGCATCAAAATACAGTTTCAAATCAGGTAGACCTAAATCTCCTCGTTCTTTGGCATCTTGTAACAGTTTGAACTTAATTCTTGGTTTCTTCCCTTGCCAAATGAACCTAGAAATGTCTTTCTACCATTGTTTGAATGACAAAACTGTTGTCAAAATTAGTATAGTCTGGAACAGAAACAACATCCTAGGCAAAATATTCATCCTCATCACAGATATCTGACCCATAATTGACAATTGTAATTTTTCCCACCTTAACAAGTCTTTTTTTTTCACATCATTCCAAATTTCGTGGAATTCTTGGTTATGCGTAGTCATATTCTTGATCAGCATCTTTGTTTTTTGTTTATTTACTTTAAGGCCAGCTAGTGATCCAAACTCCTTCAATTTCTTTATCAGGTGTTCAGCAACATTCAAAGGGTCCTGTAGTATCAAAACTAAATCGTCAGCAAGGCCCTCAGTTTGAAAACCTCTTTCTTAATCTTTAAACACTTTATTTGATCATCTTCTCTAATGTCTCTAGTCAAAATTTCCAAGACTAAAATAAAAAGCAAAGGTGACAGAAGACATCCTTGTCTTGTTCCTTTCTGTAGGCTGTCCATGATATTCTCGAAGTCTTCAACACCAAAGTTCAGCAGCGTCAACACTATTCCTATCCTGCTTCTTCAGAGTCCAACTTTGCTTCCATAGAGTGGCACCGGGAATACCATTGCTTGGACTATTCTATCTAAAATAATTACTGTCTAAATACTATCTAAAATAATTAAGCTATTTCCATTATTTTACAGTACAGTCTCATATAAATTGACTGAGCTCATAAAATCATAATTTCTAAATTTTGGGGGGATCATTCTAGTCCAGAGTTCCAGAGAAGGAGACTCTGCAAGCAGTTTGTTCCACTGCTGAACAGCTCTACTTTGTAATTTAGATCCATTCTTTCTTGCCCTTTCTTCTGGAACAATTCTAAACAATTCTGCCCTATCTTAAATTACCCATGTGGTCCTTTCTAACTGCTCTGGTCTATGATTCTACATGATAGCACTTCAGATACTTAAGGAGAGCTGTCGTGTGTCCGCTCAGTCTTCTTTTCTCCTGTCTAAACATATCCAATCCCGACAGCCATTCCTCATAAGTTTTCTGTTCCATATTGCTTTCATTTTGGTTACTGTCCTAAGGACATCTTCTAGTTTGTCAGTGACGTTAAGATGTGATGCCCAATAGCAGATACAGTATGCTAGGTATGCTGTCCAACGCAATATAGAGTGGAAGTGACTTCTCTTGATTTTGACTCTATACTTCTCTTGGTGCAGTGTTGGTAAGAGATTAGATTAGTTGGTAATAGATTTCAGGCTTTTGCTCTTCTCTGATTCTCACAGCAGCCTAGGTTTGCGTTTGTTCTGCAGTTGCATCACATTGTTACTTCATATTCAGCTTGTGATAAGCCAAAACATCCAGATCTTTTTGCATGTACTGCTGCCCATTAGTCCTCCTGATATCATGCCTCATGATTTAATGATTTAATGCCTTCAATTTAATGCATGCCCAAATGTAAATTGCTTTGCATTTGTCCCTGCTGAAATTCATCTTGTTGGTTTCTACCATTGTACCAGGTTGTTCAAGATCTTCCTAATTCTTGATAATATCCTCTAAGGTGGTTTGTTACCCACCACCCCATTTTTATGTCATCTGCAAACTTGGTAACCATATTTTCCAACTTCTCATCCAAGCCATTTATAAATATGCTGAACTACTTAGAACCCTGCAGTAAATCATTCAACACTTCTTTCTAGCTTGTCACAGAGCCATTCAAATATATTCACCAAATACAATAGTTTGGTGAGCTGTATATCCATCAAATGGTAGCACGGTGCAATCCACATTTTACAAACTTCTTTACTAGGATTTCATCAGGTATCTTACTGAATCCTTTGCTGAGGTCAGGATACACTATGTCCACTGTATTCCTGTGGTCAGCTAAATGGGTTACTCTATCAAAAAAAATATTTCAGGTTGATTTACCATGACTTGTCCTTGGTAGACCCATGATGGCTCCTAACAAGACAGGCATTCTGTCAGGCTCTTTGACAGCTGCCTTAAACTGAAAGTCATGATTCTCACAGAGTATTCTTTAGCAAGATCTATTTAGATGAAAGGGAACTGGTTTTAGTGTCCTGGCTTCAGCAGATGGGGTTAAATTGGCAGGCAAGATGCAGGCACTGTGCAAGCAATTGCATGCAATGCTTGCAGAGATATTAGGGAGGAAACACACACTGTAGAACAGGCTTGATAGAAGATGCAGAGGTGGCAAAGCAAAGAGACACAAGGAGAGGGATGACATGGGCGGTTTCCTAAACTCTCAGGCTTAGGATAATTGGTACACTTGCTAGCAAAATGGGCTTTGATTTCAATGGTACAACTTCATAGTAAATTTGAGGCTGGAGAGATTAGCAGGGTAGGCTTGTGCAAAATGTCCAGCAGTACATAATACAATGTGTGTCTGCCTAAAACTAAAAATGATTCATTTCCAAATGCAATTTCTCAACAGAGATCTTTCCAGAAATATTTATTAAGATGAATGGGATGGGGTTATAATAATTGCAGCAGCTGAACTCTTTTCAGTTTAGAATTAATATATCTCTATGTACTTTAGGGTAGAGCAGACACTTTCTGATTTTCTTTTTGACAACCTTGCTGTGATTCAGCAAGGAAGCAGGCTTCTTAACTGATTATAGGAAAGCTTGCAACTATCTATTTACATAACAATCTCCTGAACCATGATCAGTCTGGAAGCTGACTAATACACATTCTTTTCTAAATGCTCAGAACTGACAGTTTAATAATTTTTCCCAGAATTCTGTTTTGTATCAGAGTCAGGCTGACGAGTTTGTAGTTATCTGGGTCCTCTTTTTTCCCCTTCTTTTTCAATATAAGAACAGCATTTATCCTTCTCCAATACTCTGGCATTATGTCCATTTACTATGCTTTGTCAAATATCACAAAAAGGGTTCTGAGATTCCTTCCTTCCTTCCTTCCTTCCTTCCTTCCTTCCTTCCTTCCTTCCTTCCTTCCTTCCTTCCTTCCTTCCTTCCTCTACCCCAATCTATCACAACTGTGTTACAAAATGAACAATAGAAGATACAAACATACAAAACCTAAAAAAGAATCCAGAGAAACAAAACCAACTGAAAACCAAAACATCACACCCAGACACAAGTCTGTCACCCACTCTAACTCAAGGCCTGGGGATCAACCAGGTCTTAAAGACTCATTTAAATAAAGTCAGGGTGGGTGCTGTATGAAGCTCAAGAGGAATGCTGTTTCTAAAATCAACATACACTTCACAAAAGTGTAACCGCCCAGAGTCCCCTTTTCGGGAGAAATGGGCGGTGATAGAAATTTGAAAAAAAAAAAAAGGCACAGATAATTGTGAATGGGGAATTAACAAAACCTTGTGAGATAGAGAAAGGGACTAGTCAAGGATGCCCCTTGTCAGCTTTTCTGTTTATTTTAGCTTTGGAAGGATTGAATAGAGATATAAGTCGAGATGAGAGAATTGCTGGTGTGAAGATTAAAAGAGAAACTTATAAATTACAGGCGTTTGTGGATGACCTGGTGATAATCTTGGAAGGTTGTCTGTCTATTCAGTCATGTTCGACTCTCAGTCACTTTGTGGATCAATGCTCTCCATGCCTTTCTATCTCTTACAGCTTCCTTTAGTTCCATCAAAGTCGTTCCAGTGTCCCTTCTGAAGGTGTCAAGCCAGTGAGTCCTAGGGTGGCCCCTTCTTCTTTTACCACTGACCAATCCCAGCATAATTGTCTTTTCGAGTGAGGAAGGAATAGAATATTAATGGGAAAACTAAAGGACTTTGGGGTATTAGCTGGCTTTAAAATTAACAAACAAAAGACAAAGATTTTAACAAAGAATATGGACATCAAAAAACAAAAGGAATTGATGGAAAAAACTGGTTTTAAGATTGAGAAATAAGTGAAATACTTGGGTATCACTATGACTAATATGAATTGTATGTTATACCAGAATAATTGTGTTAAGACATGGCATGAAATTAAGAAGGACATGTTAAGATGGGAGAAATTACATTTGTCATTGTTGGGGAGAATTTCTGTGATAAAAATGAATGTTTTACCAAGAATGATGTTTTTGTTTCAAACCATACTTATTTTGACAACTGATGTACCATTTAAACATTGGCAGAAAGTTATATCTAAGTTTGGCAGGGGAAAAAACCAAGGGTTAAATATAAAATACTTCAAGGTGTAACAGAACAAGGAGGATTGGGACTGCCTGATTTGAAATTGTACTTTGCAGCCTGCTGCTTAGTCTGGATGAAAAAGTGGGTTCTGCTGAGAAATAAGAGAATTACAAGGGCACAACCTGAGATTTGGATGGCATGGTTTTCTATGGCATGATAAAGTTAAAGTTAATGTAGATTTTAAGAATCATTATATTAGAAGTGTCATATTGAGAATATGGAACAGGTATAAACCCAGACTATGCCTGAAAATGCCTTTATGGGTCTCAGCACAAGAAGCATTTTATAGAAAAGAAACAGTAAGCAAAGAAAAATTGTTAACTTATCAAGAATTGTTAGAACAGGAACATGGAGAATATAAGATGAAATCAAGAGACCAATTGACTTCAGAGGGATTTAGTTTTCAATGGTTTTCATATGCACAGCTAAGAGAAAGATTTAAGGTAGATAATAGGACATTTGGAATTGAGCAGCAGAAGACAGAATTTGAACTATGTACAAATGATGAATATGTAATTGCTAAAATGTATAAACTTTTATTGAAACTAAAATGGAAGAACAAGTAAAAGACTATAAAATGGGCTAAGAACTTTGGACACAATATACTGATGGAACAGTGGGAAAATATGTGGTTAAAAGGATTGAAATTTACATTATGTTATAACTTAAAAGAGAATTTCTATAAAATGATGTATCATTGGTATATGACGTCAGAAAAATTGTCTAGAATGTATAAAGGTACTTCAAATTTATGTTGGAAATGTGGACAACATGAAGGGTCATTTTATCATGCTTGGTGGACTTGTAAAAAAGCCAGAAATTTCTGGGTTCGAATACATATAATAATACAAAGAATTTTAAAGATCAACATTCAACTGAAACCAGAACTTTTCTTGCTGGAATTAATGGACAGTCAATTAGAAAAGAGCCATGGAAGATTATTTTTATATATGTTTACTGCTGCAAGACTATTACATGCATAAAAATGAAAAGATTCTGAAATACCCACGGTGGAGGAATGGTTGATGAAGATGACAGAATTAGCAGAGATGGCAAAATTAACTTGTTTGATTAGAGAAAGATCAACAGCTTTATTTATCAGTGACTGGAAACCCCTTATGGACTTTTTGCTGAAAAAAGAGAAAAATGAACTTGGAATTTATGGTTTTGAAGATTAGAAAGGGTAGCTTATGGAAAGAAGGAAATTATGATGTAACTTTAGAGAGGGTAAAATATAAATGTATTTATAACCGCTGTCAAAAAGATCAGAAGCCACTTTTTAAATCTTTTCTATTTCTTTTTCTATTTTCTTTCTTTCTTATTCACTATTCTTCCTTATTTTCTTTGTTTCTTTTCTAATATTTGTATTGTTTTTATCTTGTTAAAAATTTCTTCAATAAGAATTATATTTTTTAAAAAAGAGGAAGGCTGTTTCAGTGGGCAGGTACCATGACAGAGAAAGTCCTCCTGAGTCCCACTTTGTTGTTTATTCGTTCAGTCGCTTCCGACTCTTCGTGACTTCATGGACCAGCCCACGCCAGAGCTTCCTGTCGGTCATCAACACCCCCAGCTCCCCCAGGGACGAGTCTGTCACCTCTAGAATATCATCCATCCACCTTGCCCTTGGTCGGCCCCTCTTCCTTTTGCCCTCCACTCTCCCTAGCATCAGCATCTTCTCCAGGGTGTCCTGTCTTCTCATGATGTGGCCAAAGTATTTCAGTTTTGCCTTTAATATCATTCCCTCAAGTGAGCAGTCTGGCTTTATTTCCTGGAGTATGGACTGGTTTGATCTTCTTGCAGCCCAAGGCACTCTCAGAATTTTCCTCCAACATCACAGTTCCAAAGCATCGATCTTCCTTCTCTCAGCCTTCCTTATGGTCCAGCTCTCGCGGCCATATGTTACTACGGGGAACACCATTGCTTTAACTATGCGGACCTTTGTTGTCAGTGTGATGTCTCTGCTCTTAACTATTTTATCGAGATTTGTCATTGCTCTTCTCCCAAGGATTAAGCGTCTTCTGATTTCCTGACTGCAGTCAGCATCTGCAGTAATCTTCACACCTAGAAATACAAAGTCTTTCACTGCTTCTACATTTTCTGCCTCTATTTGCCAGTTACCAATCAAGCTGGTTGCCATAATCTTGATTTTTTTGAGGTTTAGCTGTAAGCCAGCTTTTGCACTTTCTTTTTTCACCTTCATCATAAGGCTCCTCAGTTCCTCTTCGCTTTCAGCCATCGAAGTGGTATCATCTGCATATCTGAGATTGTTAATATTTCTTCCAGCAATTTTAACTCCAGCCTTGGATTCCTCAAGCCCAGCATGTTGCATGATGTGTTCTGCATACAAGTTGAATAGGTAGGGTGAGAGTATACAGCCCTGCCGTACTCCTTTCCCAATCTTAAACCAGTCGGTTGTTCCGTGGTCTGTTCTTACTGTTGCTACTTGGTCGTTATACAGATTCTTCAGGAGGCATACAAGATGACTTGGTATCCCCATACCACTAAGAACTTGCCACAATTTGTTATGGTCCACACAGTCAAAGGCTTTAGAATAGTCAATAAAACAGAAATAGATGTTTTTCTGAAACTCCCTGGCTTTTCCCATTATCTAGCGGATATTGGCAATTTGGTCCCTAGTTCCTCTGCCTTTTCTAAACCCAGCTTGTACATCTGGCAATTCTCGCTCCATGAATTGCTGAAGTCTCCCTTGCAGGATCTTGAGCATTACCTTACTGGCATGTGAAATGAGTGCCACTGTTCGATAGTTTGAACATTCTTTAGTGTTTCCCTTTTTTGGTATGGGGATATAAGTTGATTTTTTCCAGTCTGATGGCCATTCTTGTGTTTTCCAAATTTGCTGGCATATGGCATGCATTACCTTGACAGCATCATCTTGCAAGATTTTGAACAGTTCAGCTGGGATGCCGTCGTCTCCTGCTGCCTTGTTATTAGCAATGCTTCTTAAGGCCCATTCAACCTCACTCTTCAGGATGTCTGGCTCTAGCTCACTGACCACACCCTCAAAGCTATCCCCGATATTGTTATCCTTCCTATACAGGTCTTCTGTATATTCTTGCCACCTCTTCTTGATCTCTTCTTCTTCTGTTAGGTCCTTGCCATCTTTGTTTTTGATCATACCCATTTTGGCCTGGAATTTACCTCCGATGGTTCTAATTTTCTGGAAGAGGTCTCTTGTCCTTCCTATTCTATTGTCTTCTTCCACTTCCGCGCATTGCTTGTTTAAAAATAATTCCTTATCTCTTCTGGCTAACCTCTGGAATTTTGCATTTAATTGGGCATATCTCCCCCTATCACTGTTGGCTTTTGCTTTCCTTCTTTCTTGGGCTACTTCTAATGTCTCAGCAGACAGCCATTTTGCCTTCTTGGTTTTCTCTTTCTTTGGGATGTATTTTGTTGCTGCCTCCTGAACAATGTTGCGAACTTCTGTCCATGGTTCTTCCAGGACCCTATCTACTAAGTCCAGTCCCTTAAATCTATTCTTCACCTCCACTGCATATTCCTTAGGAATATTAGCGAGCTCATATCTAGCTGATCTGTGGGTCTTCCCTAATCTCTTTAGTCTGATCCTAAATTGTGCAAGAAGAAGTTCGTGATCTGAACTACAGTCAGCTCCAGGTCTTGTTTTTACCGACTGTATAGATGTCCGCCACCTTTGGCTGCAAAGGATGTAGTCAATCTGATTTCGGTGTTGTCCATCTGGTGAAGTCCACATATAAAGCTGTCTCTTAGGTTGTTGGATGAGTCCCACTAGACCACACTATTTAATTAATGGGACCCAGTGCATGCCAACTCTGCCAGAATATAGAACAGGCAGAAATTACAAGAGTAGGCAGTCCTTCAAATAGGTGCTTTACCAGTACCTTGAATTGCATCCAGAAACCTACAGTACTAGTAACATGACATCCACAAGCTATTCAAGACTATTGGATGTAATTGATCTGGTCCTGGAGACTTAAATTCATTCATGGTAGCCAGGTGGCCCCTAACAATCTGATTACATACCATGAATTACCAGTTCTTACTTGTACCAATTGTTCTGCTTAGGTCCATTGGAATACATTTCCCCTTTGAAGAAAAGCAAAGTAGGCATTGAAGAGTTCTGCCCTGTCCTCAGCACCCATTATTTTTCTTTCATTTTCGCCAACCACTGGGCCCCCACTTTTTCTTCCTTTTGCTACTGATATAGGCAGAAAAGCTCTTTCTGTTGTTTTAAGTTTCCACTGGGAAGCTAGTTGTCATGGTATAGCTGAAACCGAAAACAAAGGAGGGATTATTGTTTGAAAAGTCAAAAGGTAAACTTTGAGGGGCAGTTTGTCATTCTGTTGGAGAGCTGATATATTCAGCCTTATTTTATGTCCTTTCCAGAGAGAGGAAAAGCAGCTTGAGCTATCCTTGGAGGCGCTTATCAGTCAAGTGGCTGACCTGAAGAACTCCTTGGTCAGTTTCATTTACAAGCTGGAGAACGAATATGACCGTCTCACTTGGTAAGGTTTCATAGCAGTTGGTGCTGGTGGGAGGGAACAGCATAATAACATTTCATATAATTTCAGATACCTTCCAACATATATTGAAGCCATCCTAAACTTAATCCTTATTAGTCCTCAAATTATATACATTTGGAGCGTGAAGCAAATTTTCTGATTTCAGGATGTGATTGCCTATTACGTTTTTAGCAAAGGCTTAGGTCCTTTGCATGTTTATCTTGGGGTTACTCATTAAATTCAGTGCCGATTATTCTGGAGTAAATATGTAAAGGCTCAGGCTGTAAAACAAATGAAGCTGATGTCTTGGCACTATGTTTTGCTTGAAATGTAAAAATGATCCCTGTAACCACTTCTGTTTGATTCGGTCTATGCTTTAAATGTAATAATAGAAAAATCACTATATTTGCTCAGAGTTCACTGGGCTTTTAAATAATTTTTGGAACCAGAGGTATTTTTAATTTTTCAGCTACACAAGGAGGTCAGAACTCTGATTTGTTCAGCTCTACACTGTATTCACATTAAGATCTGTCCTGCTATTAAGATCTATACGAGTGATACTTTTTGAAGATGCCCTGGCTGTCAAAGGCTCATTTATCTGGCACACAGAAGGCATTCCCCTTTTTTTTAATAAGAATTTTATTAAGTTTCAAACAGAGATAAAAACTACAGAAAAACAAAAATCTACAAAGAAAAAAACTAAAAAAGTGTAGAAACACAAGAGAATTTTTTTTTAAGTTACAAAAAGAGGTGACTTCTGACTTTTAACAGCAAGGATATACAACAAATCCGTAATCAATCCCTTACTCAGTATTAGACCAAGATCTCTATAAATCATACCATTAGCACATTATAAAAATCACTAGGTATAGTTGCTCCCTCCCCTTATATTAAAAGAAAAAAGAATATATATATATATATATATATATTCATTCTATTATTCTATGCATTCCTGTCCACTATAATAAAGATCAAATGAAAAAACATATACATTGTCTACCATTATACTTGATAGCACAGCAATTTTAATAATCTTAATCATGTCAGACCAAAAACCAGACATTATTTTTTATACCTTAGTAATCTTAATCCAAGTCATTAAAAATAAATGAAATCAGCCAAACCTTAAAAGCAATCCAGATAAATATCTTAAACCCTTATCCCAGTTCAAAATAAACCTAGCCATTTACATATCCCCACAATACACACAAAGCTTTTTTCTTAGAAAAATCAAACAGCTCAACTGCCCCCCTCAAAAACTCTGACTTCTCTTCAGGAAACCTCCCATACATAGTAACCTTCTTTTCCAAGGCATTCCATTAGAAGATCAGTTTCACTTATGGCTTGTAACTTGATCTCTCCCTTTAATTTCTTCAACTCAACTATCCAATCTTCCTCCAGCATCTCAGCAGAAGTCAAAGAGACATTCCTGACACTGTTAAATTCCTCAGTTTCATCCATGACATCCCCAACCAGATGAGACATTTTAAAGCTCATATTTTCCACAATATCTTGAATGCCTTGCATAAAAACTTGGTAAGAATCAGAAAAAATCTGCTTGAAGTCCCGATGGAAGTCTGAGAAAGTCTGTTTGAGGTCCTCCATATCTCATGTAGTAGATTATGGTGCCCCCTAAGAGTTTAACCAGCGAAAGTCGAAGATATGAAGGAATGTGTTTACTTAAGCAAGAGTGAGATTGCAGACAATTCCCCAGGGAAAGTAGAAGCAGAGAAGTGAAAGTTCAGAACAACCAATATATGTAGGAAAATGCTAATTTCTTCAAATTTAGTACAAAAATAATAACAGGGAGACAATTATTTACTCTTAATCTTCCTTAATATTTGGATGGAAAACAAGCCAAAACTTTAAAAGATTTTTTTTTAAATTAATCCCGAAAATAACGATAAGCACCAAGAGAACCTGCTTCTCCTTGCTGTAGAAAGCCTCTGTTAAGGTACATATACTTAAAAATATATATATAAATTGGGTGATTTAGAAATGGGGTGGCTGGTCTTAATGTCCCTTTAAGGCTACAGTGTGGCTTGGAAAATGGTGACATCCCAGCCTCCTGGCAGCTCTTACCAGTCGAGCGTGAACGCTGTTTGCAATCTTCTGCCTACATGCCACCATCCTGGAGGACAAATAGAGTGATTCCAAGTGTTCCTTTCCCAGTAAAAGACTCCTGGGTTTCAGGAAAAACCTGCCTAAGCCCCCCAAAAACTGCCGCATTGTCAGTTCTGCCCACAGAGCCTGCAAGCGCAACTGTTCAGTCCACCATGTCCCCAACGGAAGTCAGAAGAAGGCGTTTTCCTGTGCTGCAACAAGTGCATAGAATGTTGCCCCCAGAAGTTGTGTTTGGTACACATGTCTCTTTTAAAGAATAGCCAAGACACATTTCTTCACCAAATTTGCCATTTTCACTTAATGCTTACATTGGTTTTAATTTGCCTTTCAGTTTCTACATTTTGTATTTTGCATTTAATTGTTAGGTGCCTTGAATGTGTAGAAACCAGAATCTATATTGTATAAATAAATATTCTCTGTAGGGAAATCTTTGCATGACATGTGTTAGAATTAGAGTGGTTGTGTTCAGTGAGTTTTATTTCTTTGTTACAGCCCTCTGATCCAAATAATTATTTTAATTCCCTCAGCCATATCCACAGATGCTCTTTTGGTATAATTCATCTATTTCTATTTCCATCTTTCTGCCTCAGGCCCTCAGTGCTAGATAGTTTTGCTCTGCTCTCAGGGCAGCTCAACACTCTGAACAAAGTGCTGAAGCATGAGAAGACTCCGCTGTTGCGCAATCAGGTTATAATTCCATTAGTACTGTCCCCAGATCGGGATGAAGAGATAATGGTAAGAATCTGACTCAATTTGCACCTTTTTTTGACCATGGTAATTATTTTTTGGTTCTAGGAGCAGATAAGATACTGAACAATGGATCTTTTTATCAGTTGAGTGAATAATGCAAAGCTTGCTAACTTTTGCAAAGACAAATATATAGAAGGGGTAGGAAACCAAGAGAATTTTTCTTCCTTCTACAAACTGGAGTATTGGTTTATAGAAATAACTATTATGGATTGTACTCTGTATGACATTCATAGAATAACAGGATAAAAATATGTTATTAATGAGTAATAATAAGAACACTTTTATTTATGGTCAATGACCAGCTAAGTAGCTACAACCCTAAAATAATGCATAAAAGGAGGCTTAAATACAATAAGAGCAATAAAACCACCATATAAACTGCCAATTAAAATTTACACATATAAGACTTAAAAGAGAGCAAAAAATAACAAAGCAAAACAGAATAAATAAAATTTAGATAAAAGAATACAAGGACTTCTTTCTAACATCATTCGAGGATAAGGACACCTTAAGCCTTCTTTTAGCAATAGTGCCTCTAAGAACTTGGCAACTCTGTTCGTAATAGCAGGGTTCTGGTCTGATAGTAGAAAACAAACCACCTCTCCATCATTGAACGTTCAATCTCTACTAGAAGGTGGCCAGCACATAGGTTCTTGTAGAAGGGACAATGAAGAAATACGTGTACTAAGGTCTCAGGTTCATTCTGGCCAGAGGAACAATTTCTCTCATTAAATGGGATTTTAAGAAACCTCCCATCCAATACTGCTGAGGGTAGAATGTGAAGGCTTTACAGGATGCTGAACAAACCAGATTGAACAGATAGTTTGCAAGTCTAAAAGGGTTCCAAGGAGGAACCCACACTGGTAGATTGCCTATAGCACTTAATTCTGTCTGACAGGCAATATTATAGTAACAGTAGACTTCAGACAGCAGTTAAGGAAATGCTTTGCAGAGCTTAAAAATAAGCTCTGACAGGCAAAAAAAGAGAAAGCCTTAAAATTACAGGACTGGATTTTAAACTGGAAGCAATGACCACATGCTATACAACTCAAGCTTTAGTTGCACAACAAAATTGTATATAGGGGATAGTTACCTTAAAAGAAACGCCAGCAGAGGGGAAGTCAAGCTGTTTTGTCATTACGTGCAATGATATCATAGATTAAGATATACGTGTGTGTGCGCGTGCGTGTCTGCACACATTCATACAGGTGAGCCTCAGTCCGTGTATGAATGCATGAGAGAGAGGCATTAAATCCAGATCTTTACTAAATTAGCTTGGTTATGACAGAATACAGGCTTTTTTAATCAATCAACCCATTGACTTTTTTCCTCCTCAAAATACAAATGTCTTCTAAAAACCCCTGCTTTTTCTATATCATGTTTAAAAAATTGCCTTGCTATGTATTGTTTTGCCTCTTAAATAGAAAGCTTCAGTAGCATAGCTGGAAGTAGATTGGACTCCAACCTTACTTACTACAGTCTTAATTTTTTTCTTGTACTGTATAGTTTTAGTTTTTTTTAATATAATTTTATTAACTTTAGAACAAAGATTAAAAACTACAGAAAAACAAAAAACTACAAAAAATAGAAACTAAAAGAAGTGTGAAACACACAAACACAAAAAAGAATTTTAGAGATTACATACAAAGGTGACTTCCAACTTTCAACAGCAAGAATATACAGCAATTTCCAAAATCAAACCCTTACTCTTTATCAAACCAAGATCACATTATTTCTATACATCCTTCCATTAACACATACAAATCACTAATACAATTGCTCCTTCCCCTTATATAAAAAAAAGAGTGTGTATGTGTGTGTGTGTATTTCTAAATCAACTTCCCTCCTCTTCAAAACATACATTTATTTACTTCCTTCCTACCACTATTCTATATATTTCTGTCCACTATAATAAAAATCAAATTATAAAAACATGTAAGTTGTTTACTTTTATAATAGTACTACAACAGACTTAACCCTATTAAGTTTAGAAGCCAAATATTATTATGTCTTATCAATACATTTTAAATCATACAAATCACAAATCCTGTAAATCTTAGTCCAAATAATTAAGAAAATAAAATAATAACCTTATTATCAATCCAGTTACACATTCTTAATTTTTTACCCCTCCTCGAAATATACAAGGGTATTTACATATCTCCCTATTACACATAAAACATTTTTTTTACAAAAATCAAACAGGCCCACTGCCACCCTCAAAAACTCAGATTTCTCAGCAAGGAAAAAATTCCCACAAAACATATTCTTTTCTTTCCCATAACACTGTTTCAGATAGTCATAACATCACCCCAGCAAAGCAACTGCGCACACTGCCCACGGTCTCCTGGCTGCAACTCACTGTCCAGAGGACAAATGGGTCAATTCCCAGCGTTTTCCTTGCCTGGAAAAACGCTCTGGGCTACAGGAGAAACCAGCCTGTGCCCCAGAAAACTGCCACAATGCCAGCTCTGCCCATGGAGCTCACGCAGGCACAGCTGCTCAGTCCACCATTTCCCACCGGAAGCCTATAGTTTTAGTTTTTTAATGTGATGAGCATTAGAAAGATACTTTTTACTTGCATCTCGATGGAAGTTCAACTGCCTACTTTGCTGTATAGGTAAGCAAACTAGGACAATAAAGCACATTTATTTAGTCCCTGAAATAGATTGGATGAGTATAATCTCCCTATAGCTTTTAGATTATATTTGTCTTATTATTTCATCTGGTCCTGTGGTAAAATTGTTTTGCAATGCTATAAACTGGACTATATGTTTTATAATTTGCTTTTGACATCTCAATGACATGTTTCAAAATATTATTTTCCAGTGAGTTCTTCACATCATGCAACTCATATTATCAGGTAGTCCTGAAAATGAACATGAAGCTTCTCAGAAAATACTCATTCATTCCCTATATTTCAGCCAATATAGTTTTCAGGATGAATCAAAATTCACATAGCAGTACAATGTAATAAATAATATGTTGGTGTATATATGGCAGTTTGGTATTCCAGACCAGGTTTCAAGCTGTTCCTTCATAATGGCTGATTTGTAAATGGTGAAGATGCCAACTCACTGAAGTTGATTTTAATTGCTTCATTTTGTTATGATAAGAAAGAGAAAGACCAAAAACGTGCAGAGGTAGGCATTCTGAAGTTAAATTTTCAGTAACCTAAGGCCAATGAGTTTAGCTTTGTATTGTCTGATTTTGTTGCAAGATAAGATTGTGAGCACTAATAGACTCAATGTTGTAGCGGCAGACAGAAGGACGAGTACCAGTGTTCAGCCATGAAGTTGTACCCGATCATTTGCGAACCAAGCCTGATCCTGAGGTGGAAGAGCAAGAGAAGCAGCTGAGCACAGATGCAGCTCGTATTGGTACTGATGTGGCACAGGTAAGACAATGACTGATTAGTAGGACCAGGAAGGAAAGATAACTTGGAGCCTGAAGGAGCACAGACATAGCACCTATCTGCAGCTCTGTAAAGCAGCAGGGTATTTTCCTAGGATCATGTAGCTGCTCTCTGTAGCTGCCTCATGATCCAATGGAAAAAAGTGTCAGCTTTAAAGAGATGCAGACATATTTGTGCCCGTGTGCGCTCCAAAGAACATTTTTGGAATCAAATCTAAAGTATTACATACTGAATAGACACTGTTAGAATTTAAAATCTTTTCTTGGTAAATGTTTATGGGAAAGCATGCTTTTGCACCACCCTTCATTTTGCTGCCCCCACATTTTAATCCTCTGCTTCAGAACTGCTATTTGGTAGCATGCAGGTGAATTGCAATTCTATTACATATTGAACAAGATGTGCTCAAAAGATGATTACATCTTTCATTTGTAAAGGACATTTGCAAAATATGTTGTTGTTTTTATTGTTATTGCCCTATTCTATATTTGCTTCAGGAACTCAAGACAATACAGTATCTACTGTATCTACTTTCCCCACAAGTCTAATATAGAATGGACTGAGAGTTAGTCACTGGCCCCAAATTGTACTGTACCACATTTCGTTGCAACAAAGATTGCTTGAAATCGTCACATCCCAGTGCCCTTGCTATGAGCAGTAGTGTGTCTCTGTATGTCAGGAATTATTTATTTTGTGTATGGACATATCTGTATGTATGTGCTCACATGCTCATTTACATAGGTTCATATGCACTCTAATAGGCATATTTCTCCCACTCCCAGGCCTAATTTGGCACCTATGAGTTCTCACATTCAAAATGATGCCTCTCCCTGATTCTGTCAAGACAGTGTGAGATTTCAACCTTGTACAGAACTCTCTCCAGATTCCAGAATATCTGGGGATAAGTTTTAATGAGTTTCCTTTATCTGAAGTCAGGTAATGTGAAACACTTATAAATTCTGACATTATGTGATTTTTATTGTTGCAGAAACAGATTCAAAGCCTAAACAAACTGTGTTCGAACTTGCTAGAGAAAATCAGCAAAGAAGACCGAGAATCTGAAAGTGGAGGTATGGTTCTAGAGAAGGAGGAGGACTGAGTGAGCTTTAGGGGGACTGCACTATCCAGAGACAGAAATCCCAGAAGCAAAGATAAAACTATGGTCAGGAATAAAACCTAAACCTTTGGAAAATCTGTATACCAATATGAATGTTTTTCCATCCTATAGGTTTACGCCAGAACAAGCAGACATTCAATCCTGCTGATACCAATGCCTTAGTTGCAGCTGTAGCCTTTGGGAAGGGATTGTCAAACAGACGTCCACCAGGAATGGGAAGCTCTGTTCAGACCAGTCAGCAAAGTGCCAATGCCATCATAGCAGGTGCTTCTACCATGCAGCAAGTACAAATGTCTGGAGCACCAAATCAGCCACAGCCTATGCTTGGAGGGGTGCAAGTTCCACAAGCAGGCCAACCAGGTAAATAAAAACACAGAGACAAAGCAATATACAGTAATATTGTTAGGACAATAGGAAGTTAAACATTTTGTATAAACAGACTTTAGAGAAGGACAGCTATTTGGAACAAGATATGCAATATCCATTTCTTCCTCATCATGTTAGGGTGGGATATGACAACCTATCATTTATGTTATCATTGTCCAGGGGGCTGTGAGCCTGGAAATGAGATAGAATAGTATAGAATATATTATGTATATTCAATACAGGATTGTCCATTATACTGACAATAAGTTGCTAGTAATCAAAATCAGGAGCAGGCTATTTTCCTTATGTCCAGCTGGGTGGTATTCTCAAGAGGCATTTGCTTACCCACCATAGGAAAATAGGATATTGGACTGGTTAAGTGTTTTCTCTTATTCAGCAGGTTTCTTGTTTAGCTCAATAAGTGCATAAAATGTCTGAGAAACTTGCACAAAGTGATGATAGAGTGTGAGTGACTAAATGTATCTCCCTCAAAAGTATGTGCAAAAAAGATACAGAGGAAGTAATAAAGACATTCTCCCCTAAATTGGTCTGATTTTTATTACATTGCTAAACCCAGCTTCTTTCATATCTCCAGGTAAGATGCCCAGTGGCATAAAAACCAATATCAAATCTGCTTCAATGCATCCCTATCAAAGGTGAGTAGGAAATATTCTGGTCTATTGCTGCTCCTGGACTTCATTTCCAAGACAACACTTCTTCAACTTTTTCTCAACAATGAAACTTGGTGTCTTTTCTGAGTATCAGTGGCATCATTTATTCATACATCTGCATTGATCCAGGGCACAAAAATGTGAAAGCGTATTTTTCATTCCAAATGGTAGAGGCATTTCTTTGAGGACAACAAATCTGTCAACTATCTAAGCCAAGATGATGAACAAATTTACTTCCTGGTTTACTTATGTAAGAAGTCTGATTCCCTCAGGCAGTGCACCCCTTTTGGAACTGCCTGTTGATGACTGAGATATATGGGACATGCAAGTTATATTTTTTTAAAAATTAATAAAGTTCAGGTGCTCTGTCTCATGTAGTTTTTGTGTATTTTTAAGGTGGATCATGGGAAAATATGTGGCTTTGTCTTGGCTGAATTTTTCATAGAATACCATTAGACAAGCCAGCATATCATCTGTTTTGACTCCTGTTTGAGATTCTTTTGTTCAGGCCCATTTTTCATTGACTGAGGGAGGTTAGCATTCTAGCTCTTGGTTTATTGTTATAGAAACTTTTGCAAATTGCCAACTAGAGGTCAGGCAAGATGGATAAAAGCTTGCTCAAATTTTATCAGTATGAGCAAATGAAAATGTTGTTTTTTAGGTGTGATAGATGGTAAATATTACAATGAATTTCTGAAGTGGATGATAGCAGTCCTGACACATCTTCCCTGCATCGGTGATGAAGGAAGGGCACTACCTTTTTGCTGAAGTTGATGTGTAAGGGGACCTAGAAGTGAGAAACAACCAGATGCTGCAATGTAGCATCATTGTAGTCTATGACTGATCATCCAATCACCATATCACTTGCAATCTATTGGTTGTTTCAACCACTGCATCCAGGTTCTGTTTAAGAACAGGAATCTTACCAATAAGCAACAACAAGGCTTATCTACTGCTGCTAGCAGTGGAAAGGATATTAGATGATGCCTAAACAGGTATTTAAACATTTTCAAGGTTGAAAGACAGGTAGTGTTCTGTTCCTAGCAGTGGTTGAGCTCACACTTGATCTTCAAGCACAAACTTTTAAGTATTCCTGTACAAGGCTGCCAGTGGCCTGTAGCTTACTCACTTTGGTGGTGGTGGTGGTGGTGGTATTGTGCTGGATCTTCTGGGCCAGTAGCAGGAGCAGTAGCAGCAGCTATGACTTTGGATTTGGGTGGAGCCTCATGTTCAGCCTCCTCCACTTGTGACGGAAATAGCCCTTCCTCAGCCTCACCTATCACAACATTAGTGGAAAGTACCACTATACTGAGCTCTACAGAAATTATAAGTATTGTTTAAGCATATGAGAAATACATCTAAATCCATAGGTGTTCAGTCTACATATGTGTGATAATGAACCTTGTTCTTCAATCAGTTGGTGACTGCTGTTAATCCTATGAAATTTCAATTTAACATAATTCCTGACTGATCTTGACTGATCCTGTAGCATGTAGATGGGAGAGCATTTGGAAAGAACCGTATGCTAGATGAGAAGTAAAGAGAGAACCCTGAAAGAATGCAGCAACAAACCACCTCCGTAACACTACATGGATATGTCCCTCTAATCACCAGGAAACAAGCTTGAGGATGTCTTGTTCTTTTTATAATGCATCACTGATACCATTTTAAAACAGCTTTACTAATTCAAGCAAATCATAGAGAAAATTTATCTATGTGGTTACTAAAGGTCAACACCAACTTGATAGCATATAATAAAAAAAATCAAGCAGATGTTCTTTTAGAGGGAAGAATAATATAAATCTGTTGATATTTTTCATTTGTGGTTAGTGCATCAAGATATATTTTTAAAAACTATTATCAATCAGACTTCTATAACTCGGTGTTAACAATTTCTTTAGATGAACTAATTGTGGTAGAATATAATTTTTCCTTAGTTCTCTTGGAATTTCCTGTTGTTTAATTAAAGTGAAATTAAAAACTAATTTGAAACTGCTATCTGTATTGTATTGTTGTCATGAAACTTGTCTTGAATATCCTTTAGTATAAAAGATTTATTAGAGTGAAACAAGCCTTTTAATTTGAAAACTTTTCTACCTGTCCATCCAACTTTTATATTGCAAATAGTTTTTTTAGTTTATTTTTAAAAATAATTCTGTATCTTTAATTTAAAATGGGATGATCTAAATGGAGGAAAAATGAGGAGCTACAAATTTCATTCACAGTTGCTATGCCACTAAGACTGCCTTATAAAATGAGTTGGCAATGTCTTTTATTAAAGAACAGTTTACTATTGTAAAGGGGAAATCTTGCTGTCCATAATCAAATCTGCTGTGATCCATTATATTATATGAAATGAATTAACTGTTTTACTTGATATGCATCAAATAAAGCTTCAAAATTAGATACAGCAATGCTTCCCTGTTGTTTCAGTCTATATAACACGGCAAATCGAAAATGCTTTACTGTAATAACAAATTTGTTTATATTTTTTGCTATGGAGAAAGGTTGTCTGAAGATGGAGGAATCATTTGTAGTAAAAACAGTAATTTGGAAAAGATCGTTTTTTTAAGAAGGATTTTATTAAATTTCAGAAAAAGATAAAAGATACAGCAAAACAAAAAACTACAAAAAGAAAAAAAGAACTAAAAAGTGAGAAAACACAAGAGGAAATTTTTTAGATCGATTACAGGAAGTGACTTCTGACTTTAAACATCAAGGATATTCAGCAATTTCCCATAATCGATCCCTTACTCTATATTAAACCAAAATCACATTGTTTCTACAAATCAACCCCTTAGCACATTGTAAAAATCACTAAGTACCATTGCTCCCTCCCTCTATATTTAAAGAAAAGAAAAAATATAATTCACCTTCAACTTTGCCCCCCAAAGTAACAATTACTTAATTATTCCCTTCCTACTATTCTATACATTCCTGTCTACTATAATAAAAATCAAAAATAAAGCATGTAAATTTTCTACCATTATAATTAATAATACAAAAAACATGAATACAAAAAACATGAAGAAAAAAACCTTAATAAACATAATCCCAATCATTAACGATAAGTAAAGTCATCCAGAACCATAAGACCATCCAAATAAATCTTTTTGGTCCCTTAACCCACTTCAAAATAGACATTTATATATCCCCATAATAGGCACAGAGCTATTTTCTTAACAGCCCAACTGCTCCCCTCACAAACACAGACTTCTCTCCAGAAAACCTCCAAAAACATAATACCCCCTTGTAATGATTGCCTACCCTAACAAAACCAGACTCACAAGTAGAGGCTTAATGATATCTGATTTATTAAAGAATAGTATGCAAATACAGAGAAAACTGAGAATGAGCAAAAGCGCGCCAAATACAAACTAAAAACCCTCGGTGCGAACGTAATCCCTCCCCTCGCCCAAACTGTTTCAAATCCCCACCGCAGGTGCTGGTGACAATTTCTGCTGATGTCCTGGGAAGAAAACCTTGAACACACGAAATAACCCAAACACATTCCAATCCAGCTGAATACAGATAACATCCCAGGAGACAGTATCCTCCTCCCCTCCCAACCTAAACACGCATCAGCAAAATGACATGCGAAACGTTACGATGTACGTTTAACATTGAAATGATGAACATGACACCCCTTCTCTTCCATAATATTCCATCAAAAAGTCAAATTCACTCATGTCTTGCAGCTCAATTTCTCCATTTAAGTTCTTCACTTCAGCATTGCTAATTTCCTCCAAGATTTCAACAGAAGCCCAAATCTCACTCTTAAGAGAGATAATTCCATTGCTATTAGATTTTTCAGGCTCATCCACATCATCCCAAACCAGATGGCACATTTCAGACCACATATTTACCACAATGCTCCGAATGTCTTGCAGAATAACTTGGCAGGAATCGGAAAGAATCTGCTTACTATCTGCTTTGATATCTTGGCAACAAAGCCTGGCTAAGATCCTCCATCCATTTCTGAAGCAGTAAGTTATGGTGCCCCCTAGATATTTAACTGGCTGAAGTGAGAGTCAATGGAAAATTTCCAAACTGAGTTAAGATAAGATACTAGACAGTTCCCAGAGAAAGTAGCGGCAGGAAAGTAAAAGTTCAGAATGGCAGGTTCAACGTGTAGGAAAAATGCCAAAATCTTCAAAATTAGCACAGAAATAATAACGGAGACAATAACTACTCTAAACCCTCTTTAGTATTGGATGGAAAGCAAAATCCAAAGCTTTTTTTTTTAAAAAAATTTTTAATTAATCACAAAAGTAACGATAAGCACCAGGAGAGATCATTTCTCCTTAATGTAGGAAGCCTCTCTTAGGCTACAAATACTTAAAAAATAATAATAAATTGGGTGCTTTAGAAATGGAGTGGCTGGAATTAATGTCCCTTTAAGGGCTGCAGCGTGGCTCGGAAATGGTGAAATACCAGCCTTCCAGCGAAGTCTTACCCGCCAATTGCACATGCTGCCCATGATCTCCTGGCTGCAACTCACCATCCAGAGGACGAATGGGTCAATTCCAAGCATTTCCTTAATCCGAAAAAATGCTCTGGGCTACAGGAAAAACCAGCCTAAGCCTGACGTAACTGCCGCAATGCCAGTTCTGCCTATGGAGCTTGTGGGCATAGCTGTTCAGTCCACCATATTCCCACCAGAAGTCTGGAAAAAGATCATTTTAACTCTCTCCAATATTCTTAATAAAGTTTAATGTAGTTACTCCATTCTAACACTTATCCTTTTGACTACCATGAGAAAGGCATACAATCCTAAATTAAAAGTTGTGTTGTATTTTCATTAGAATTGTAATAAAAAGGCGAGTTTTAAATAAGTTATATTTTGTGTAGTTTTTTAATACTTTTGAGTAATGTTTTGAGTTTCTAGAGATACATTATACAGAAAAGATCAGAATTTTTTACACAACATTGGAATCTAGAGGTAACCACCACCTCAGAGGAAGCCAACTGATAACCAGTGCAGCTCTGAAGTAGCAGAATTACCTGAGTATATTGCGATACACCATCACTGTCACGTTTTGCACCAGCTGCAGGACTTGTAACAAAACATTACAATTTGGAGTGCTCCTATTCCAGGTACCCTTTCATTCTGTTTTCAGTGGCTGCTGAAAGTGCTCCCTCATTATGTTGATTCTATGGTTCCCCCATAGATATTCTAGAGGTGACGGACTCGTCCCTGGGGGAGCTGGGGGTGTGGATGACCGACAGGAAGCTCTGGCGTGGGCTGGTCCATGAAGTCACGAAGAGTCGGAAGCGACTAAATGAATAAACAACAACATGGTTCCTCCATTTAGAAAAAATAAATTGTCCTTCTACAAGCATTTTATTTATTTGGCTGCCCATCTCAAGGTCAATAAATAAAACCACACTAACCAGTACAGCTTGCTTAAACTCCTGGCCCAAATGCTTGGAGGAGCAGCCAGGTCTTCAGTGCCTTGCAAAAGACCAACAGGGATGGCGCCATCTGGATATCCAGAGGGATGCTGTCCCATAGCGCCTGCCCCCCCCTGCAACAGGAAAGTCATGACTCCTGGATCCAACAAGATAGAATTATTTGATAGAAGGTACCCAGAGCATACCAGCCCTGCTAGATCTGGTGAGGTGAAGAAATGATAGGAAACAAGTGATCCCACAAATAGCCCCACATGTAGGGCTTTATAGGTGATAACCACCACCTTGAATCATACTCAAAAACCTACTGGAAGCCAATGCAGCTCATGGAGCAGTGGTGTTATATAGGCATAACAAGAAACACTCAAAACCATCTGTACTGCATTTTGGACCAGCTGCAGCTTCCAGGTGCTCGTAAAGGTAAAGGGTTCCCCTGCACAGTTGTGTCTGACTCTAGGGGGTGGTGCTCATCTCTGTTTCTTAGCCGAAGAGCCAACGCTGTCCAAAGATGCATCCACAGTCATGTGGTCAGCATGACAAGCACGGAACGCTGTTACCATCCCACCAAAATGGTACCTATTTATCTACTTGCATTTTGCATGCTTTCAAATTGCTAGGTTGTCAAGAGCTGGCTCGAGTGAGGGAGCTCACTCCATCACATGGGGCTAGGGTCTCAAACCGCCAAACTTGCGACCTTCTGATCAACATGCCTGGCATCTTAACCACTGAGCCATTGTGCCCCCATATAATTCTCTTCAAGGGCAGCCCCGTATAAAGTGCATTAAGTAATCCAAATAGTTGTGACTAAGGTATGAATCATTGTAAGGTCTCCTGTTCAAGAAAGGTTGCAGTTCCTGCAAAAGGAGCATCTGTGCAAAGGTCCTCTGGCCGTGGCTGCCACCTACTCTTTGAACAGCGGTCATAAATCCAGGACTCCCAAATTGCACACAGCTCTGACTAGTGGAATACAAACCTATGCAGAGTTAAAGATGGAAAATCTCTGGATCCAGGGGGCCTTAAAATCCATGGCCACTTAATCTTGCCAGGGTTGAGCCAGAGTCTGTCCTCCCCCATCCACCCCCAATATCCTCCAGGCACTAGGAAATAACAGCAGAGATGTATAGCTTGGTATTATCAGAGTACTGATGATACTCTCCCTTTGTCAATAAATAATCTCACCCATTGGATTTATGTTCAGTAGGAGCAGGAAGAGAGTGGAGCCTTGAGGTACCACACAAAGCAGGGGCCTAAGGTTCAATCTCTGCCACCTCCCACAGCAACTGGAGAAAGGAGAACCACCACTAGATTGTACTGCCCGCATCTAATCTGCTGAGCCAGCGCAGAATGATACTGTGATTAATGATATCAAAAGCTGCTAAGAGATCAAGGAGGGCCAGGATGGATACACTATCCCCATCCCGAGCCTGCCAAAGATCATTGAGAAATGTGACCAATGATGTCTCAATACTATGACCCAGCCTGAATGCAGACTGAAAGGGGTCCAGATAATCAACTTCCTCCAGGGCCCTCTGGAGCTGTAAGCTGACCACTTTTTTAACAACCTTCCCTAGAAAAGGAAGGTTGAAGATGGGTTGAAATATGAAGAAACAACATGGAACCATTCCTCCCTCACCTCATTAGTTAATTAGATGTCTCTTATTAAATAGTACATCTTCTATGGGAGTTGAAATAAAAATAATGTTATAAGTCATCAATAGTGATACTGATGCACATAAAGCTCTGATGTGTTCTCAGTGTCTTTTCTTTCACTTCAGCTGGCAGAAAGCTGCTGTGAGAAAAGATTGTGTTGCTACTGTTCATGAAGTAGAAGCCTGCGGTAAGTATTCATCAGTGCCTGATTGGATTTTTGACTGCCAAAGGAGTACCTTCATCTGAAATTCACCACCGAATGCAAGTTGTTTTGATCATTATGTTGTCATGAGTAGTGTGTTGCTGTGCCAAAAAATGTAAAGATAGTATCTCAGGAACATCTGATTTGTGTGATCAGGAACAAAATGGATGACAACAACCAATGAGTTTTGCACAAGAAAGGTTGATGAACTGATTAAGGACAATTGGCGGATCACTCAAAGGGAAATTACTGTCAACATGCAGATCACATAATTGATGTTCTTCAGAAGGTTTGTGCAAGGTAAGTTCCATGTATGGTGATAGCAAAGATTAAAGCTTCAAGGGTTGAAATTTGCCAGCAATTGTTATGCTACAGGAATGAAGGTAAGGAATCTATTCATAGCCTCATGACAGCTGATGAAACATGGGCTCATCATTATGACCTAGAAATGAAGAGTCAATCCATGGAATATCATAAAATTTCACCTGCAAAAAAATAAAATAAAATAAAATAAAATAAAATAAAACCCAGGCTTCGGCGGGAAAATTCATATTACAATTTTTTGGGATGCAGATGGTGTTATTGACATGGATTTCTTGAACCTAGCACCACTAATACATCAGAGCACTACACTGCAATAGTAAAAACTTTGAAGCAACTATTAAGCAAAGGTGGGAAGCCAAAAAGGGATAACACAACAATGCTAAGCCTCACACTTCACAAGCCACCCAAGAGGCAATTGTCAAGCTGGATCCCGCTGTCTTACTCCATCTGCTATATAGTCCAGACTTGGTGCCATGTGACTTCAACCTTTTCCCAGAACTGAAAGAATACCTTCATGGGCATCTGTCTGATTCAAATGAAGATGTGGAAAGGACTGTCAGGACCTGACTAAAGAGACAAAGTATAGAGTTCTTGTCCATCATTGGTAGAAGTGTGAAGAGGATGGTGGTGATTATGTAGAAAAGTAAATACAATTACTAAAGAGCTCATTTCAAGGATTATTTTCCTGTTTCATTTATTAAAATACTTAAAGTATTTAAACTAAGGTAGAGGCATTACTTTTCATTCCACCCTCATAGAATTAATTTCTTCTTTTGCTTTAAAGATCTGGTAGTGCCTTGTATATTTCAATAGCTTGTTGTTGAAAATGCTATGACTTGTTTTTATTAATTACTTAATCAGAGGTTTGGTTGAAGCTCTAATTATATCTGATCTCAACTCTGACATATCCATAATTGGTCTAAAAGTGTGTCCCAGGTGAGGACTGAAAGACTTGTATCTTGAATCCTTTCTACTCTTATAGTTGAACAGTTGCTTAACTTTCTCAGAACTTGGGTTTTTGTATTAATTTTTGTTCGGCACCATGAAGTTAGGGCTTGCTAAAAGAAATCAGGTAGATTGGTTTAAGCTATCTTTTTCTTCAGCTCTGCTTTTCCACTGCAATCACTCCTTGGTTCCTTTTCCCCTTGGTAAAAATGCTTATGTGGAACCTAACATTTATAATTCCCAACTGCAGTAAAAATAACTTTTAGAGACTACTGGTTTTCTTCCTTTTGAGATTTAATCAGCACTTTTGTGTCATTTTGAAAGTCCATCAGCTTGCATTAAAAGCTGTGCCCCCATTATTGATTTTTGTTTTTGCCTTCAACCTATTGTTCCTCTTTCTAAAGTATTACTCATGTTCCCTTTTGAGTATCTTTTTCTGCCTTGCTGTGATGAAAACAATAATTGGGAAATAGTATCCTATTGAGGAACATTCTTGTTCAGAGCTGTACCCAACCTGGAATTTAAATCTGGTAATTCAGTTCTGGCTGGTTGTGGAATTTCAAGAGGTAGGAAGATACAAGGACGCCATTCCTCCTCTTCAGGAAATCTTATCAGAACCTAAGAATGAACCACTGGATGTGCTGCATGCCCTGCTCAGACAGGAGCTCAGGAAATGCAGATTCAGCTTTGGACAACTATAGGGCAGTCCCTAATAAGAGGAGAGGCTGTAATTGCAAATGTTTGTGGGTTTAGACCCAAAGTTTATGTTTTAAGTACAAGCCTCCTTGGGACCAAAAGTCCTAATGAAGAATTATTGAGACCCCTAGCTCTTTATTTCTGGACTGACTTTCGTTCCTGCTTTTAGTCATTGATTGATACTTTGTCTCCTACTTCAATTCTATGTTTTTGAACGTTGCAGTGTATGTTAACAGCGTAGTCATGTCCTTGTTTTGTGTTATTATATAATCAGTTGGCTCAAGGGACAACAATGATTGCCAACTTGCACTGTCATCTGGCCCATTCTCTATCACCAGTATGTCTGCAAACTCAACATATCCTTGTAACAACTCCAGAAGAGTTTGGTAGCTCTCTGGATCACATCATAGCCTTCCTGGCTCAAAGAAAATTGTATATGGAAATCTGTCTCAATAAGTTCAGGATGATTAGGTGTGGGTGGGGTTTCTCGTTTCTCTAAAAATAGCTATGTAGTATTTTTTTTTCAGCATAATGTTCTCTGACTTTCTGGGTTTTGTGGCCCAGATGTAAGTCATGTACATAGACAACTTGAAAAACTGCAATGGCAAATAGAAGAATTGCCACCTTTAGCAATGTTAGGTACCAAAAGTGATTCAAATTCTGGTTCCTTGCCCAGAATGTCCAGAAGGAACAAGGGATAGAACTGTTGACTAGTGACAATTTGATAAGTTTGTAGGCCCTGGCTCAACTTTGATGATAGACAATCACTTTGTGGGTTGCCAGATCAAACTTCACTAAGGGAGCACTGGAGAAGCTCCTGCGCTGAAATGTCACTTAACAAAGTACGTTCCACTGGGCCTTAGAAGAGTCCATGCATAAGAATATAAGAATAGTTCTAATGGATCAGTCCAAGGCCAATCTTAACTGAGCATTTTGCTCTCACAATGGCCAACTAGATGTCTCTGAGGTCTTCACAATAGTAAGTGGAGACATACCCTTCTCCTGCTCTTGTTCCTCTACAGCAAGGTATTGGAGGTATGCTATGTCCAACCTGGAGATTACAATGAATCTTCAAGACTAACAGGCCTTGATAGGTCTGTTCTCCATCGACTTATCAAATTCCTCCTTCAAACTAACTTGGAAGAGCTTGACTCCAACCGAAAAAAGGATACCTGAGGCAGACTGATCTGTATGCAATGCACTGAGATATTATGTATCTATGTGCCCAGTTGAGCAGTCTACCTGGAAAATTGGGGGGTAGGGCTTCCATGAACTCACATGGGCCATGATTCAAGCATATAATCAGGATTCAAACCCAGGGGTATCTGCCCCAGAAAACCTTTTTCTGCTGATAGCCCTCAGATCTCTAAGCTGGCTGCTATGTAAGCGGTGACTATAATCAGTTTAGGAACTGCTAGTAACCTTGTGGGCACAGCTGAAACTCACTGATTAACCAAGAAGCCCATGGACTGCCTCATATTGTTGAAGATGATCATGTGCTCATTATATTATTAGACTAGCTCAATTCAGATTTGTGACATATGAAGACATACTGAGCAATATATTACAACACTTGGACCTTGTTCAAATTGTAATTTAAAATCTAATAAAGATGTCCTGTTTATTTTAATACTTTTTTAGGAGTTGCAGGATACCTTATTATTCAAAGAAAGCAATTAATAATACACCCTTTCTTAAGAAACTTATATTGGATGACTTAAAGATTAGCAACTATAGGCTAATCTTCCATGGATAAGGTGATCAAGTGAATGATCGTTTTCCAGCTGCAGGTCCTGGAAGAAACAAATTATCTCAATCTTTTTCAAGACTACTTTGGATGGGTAACTGGGCTTGACAAAGGGAATATGACTCTGGTTCCTGATCTCTCAGTGGCTTTCAAGACTATCAACTACGATGCCATTCTGGATCACTTGAGAGATTTGTTAATAGGAAACATGACTTTGCTATGGTTCTTTTTAGTTTGATTTTAAATAGTGTTACTTTCAGACATTTGCTTCAAGATGGGGGTTGTTATATGATGTCCCTAAGAGCTCTGTTCTGTCTTCAGTGCTCCTTAATATCTACATAAAACCATACAAAGAGATCATTAAGAGATATTAACTGAATGTTTCGGTGTGTTGATGATAGCCATATCTATTTCTTTCTAACATCTTCAAGTAATGGTGTGATTGACTTTAGTACCTGCTTGCAGTCAACTGTACACTGAAATTGAATGGAGATATTTACTTACATGTCACCATGTAAGGTTTTTAAAAGGACCCCAAACATAACTTTGTAAATAAGTATTTATTTATTTATGCTGATACACTTAATGTTGATTTTTTAAAATTCTGATCTTAGATCATTAGCTTTGACTCTAGTTTAACTCTTGGCAGGATAACAATTCAAAAAAATAAACACATAAAATATTTTGAGATATAATTCTCTTCCTTATCTGCACAGAGCATCTCATCCTTATAATCACCAGTTAGAAGAATGGTACGTCATGTCTTGTTATGCATTTATTTTGTGGCAGGATATGATTCTGAGGATATGATCCTGGGATTCTGAGAAGATAAGTGTCAGTAGCATCCAGTATTTGTTGTCTTTGAATATTTGTACAAAGTTTTACCTTTGTGCCATTTTCCTAAGATTTTTATCATCAGTTTCCCCTTGTATGCTCTGAGTTCTGTAAGCATGCCATGACATAAAGCGATAAAAATCCATCACTTGTATGCTGAGAGTAAAGTTTTATATATTACATATATGTGTCATGTTTGGTCACAGAATTACGTTATGGTCTGCTATAGTTAGGAGACAGGTTGAGAGAAATAAGATTTCAGTAAGGCCATTACTGAAGGCAGGACTCTAGTCTGGGACAGCATAGGAAACTTTTATTCTTCTATCAATCACTTTTTGACTTGTGTGTTGGCAAAATTGGTTAGGTTAGTCTAGACATGGATATGCAGCCTAGTTTCCAAGGCTGTAGGTATTCCCAGAAACCTCTTTACTATGGCGCAACTCTGAGACCTTTCTAGTCACAGCCTGGTTTCTCATTATTTTGAAGTATGAATCACAAAAATGATAGTTAAGCTCTAAAATAAATTCAACATCAAAAAAAGAAAAAGAAAGAAAGAAAGAAACAAGAGAACCACTGATGAAGGAACGAAAATTGATGTTCCACACCAGTTTTTGAAACAGTCCCATATCTTACCCTATCCAAAATGTTAAATGCAGCAACTAGCCACCCTGAATTAGATTAATTTTGTACTGGTCTAGAAAACAGTAGTGTGATGAATACTTCAGGTATTAAGCTCAAGATCATTCTTGGCCATGACAGTTCATTGGATGACTTTGAGACAATTGTTACCTCACAGAGTTGTGGCACAAAATCCATGGAGGAGGATATGCTGTGTACATTGCCTTGACTTCTTGGAAGAAAGGTGGTATATCTGTTGAACAAAATAAAAGAATGATGAGGGTACATCCATATGGAAAAGTCAGTATCCTATTCTCCAGCTAGCATAGAGGATAAGATTGCATCATTCCACAGGAAAAAGGAGTGAGATTTTCTTTCTTAATGATAATAGTAAGGAAGGACACATTATCTGTTTAACTGAAATACATTTTTTTCTCTAAATAGAAAATTGGATGATATGATGCTTATGGCAAGGAAGGTGCCCCAACCATTGCAATGCTGAATTCAATTTTTGCACTAAATGGTACAGAATAAGAAAGCAGCAACAGCCAGTTCACAAGACCCACTGATCCCTTGCAAATGAGATAGCAAAGAATTGGCATCACTTAGCATGCCAGTTTCCTACCCATGCCTCATGCTTCGTATAATTCTCTTACCCAGTGGACTAGTAGTGCCAGTAGTTTCTTATAAATCCCTACTGTAAATAATTACAAAGTGTTCTGTTTGCCCATCCCTTTTACTTATGCAATATAATCTCTGAGAATAATGCAGAGGCTGCAAATCATACCATCTATTTTTACGCAGCAATCTGCCGAGTGAGTACTGTGTTAGGTTAGACAGTGCTTGTTGGAAGTTGAAGTCTTCATTGTCTGCATCTGAACATTCTCTGACAGCTGGAATCTAACCTGAGCAATAATTAGTGAATCAGGTTTTATAACCATAACATAAAGAAAATGTATGTAAGGAAATACTTTATAGGGATAGGCATACTACCAGAGGGACAGTCCAAAAAGATGTGTTTGGCCCATATATCCCTGGAAAGAAAAGCAAAAGGAAGTGACCTCTGTTTTGCAATCTCTTAGACAAGGAGCAAACAGAATGATGATAAAGGGACAGAAGTGTAAATCCTTAACTCTCTGTCAACACTGTTCTGCCCCCTTGTGATCAGTAGGTCATGTGGTATTAGATTTGAACTGCTAATATTGCTTATACTGACAATATAATGGTAAGTATAGAATTCTTTAGGAACAATCATCCCTTTCTCACTACCACCAGGCAGGTTTCATTTTGGAATAGGAATGAACTGTAATTCTGCAATAGCCTTAATTTAGGGATAAGACCATGCTGTAACTCCTCCGGGAAGCAAAACTTTACTTCTGTTTTCATGATGGTTTCTGTTTACTTTATTATTTATTCAATGGTATGACTTATTCAACAACAGTGATTAAAAATATAATTTAATATTATGTCAAAATTCAGTCTCTGTTTCTTTTCTCTTGAGATTAGGCTTTATTCTTTTGGGCTTTAGATGTAACATAATTGCAATGTTCAGATAAATCTGTTTTGTGTTGAAATGAATCACAAAAATATGACATCATGCTGGGCAGTATGCCATACATACATACACATACATGTATAATTTCCTGGATCATGAGATTAGTTTTTTGTGTGAACATCTAACCCAGTCAACAGCAAAGGTACAGGGGATAGGTTTGGGGCCCAAATGGGCTTGGAGTTCTTTGGGCTAAACTAATTCCCCCACCTCCAGTCAATTTGCTCAAGGAATAGCAATAACCGAATGTTGGCCCTCTCTTCCTGCTTCTGGAACACAGCTGACCTAGAGTGGCCATGCTAAAATTGGGCTTCTTAGGCATTTTGTCACTGACCTGCTTTATATTCTGCCTCCCCCCTGGGGGCAGAAATAATGGGTGTCTCTACAAATGTTTATTTATGTTTTATTTATGTTTATTACAAATTGTGAAAAGCTCTATCTTCTCAAGTCTCTCAGCCTCTTTTACAGCACTGAAAATGGCTACTCCACAGTTGACGGGGTTATCAACTTCCATGCACTGCCAACACACAGATGTAATCAATTAACCAGGAAGCAGTTGACTCAGGTGTATCATCTGAACATGGCCATAGTGTAGTGGCTAAATTTGAATGGTAAGTTGAAAAGTTTCCAATTCTTTCTTCTTACTTCTAATGTGACTTCAAATGGTCTTCAACCTTAAAAACTGAAATCAACCCACAACATTCAATAATCAAACTGTACTTAATGTTTCTAAAATCAATCCATACCAAAAGGAATGGAAACAAAAAATTAAGGATATGTTATAAAACCTCTCAATACCCATAATAAATATCAACATAAATAGTAATATAAGCCTAAATGAAAAGAAAATTTTTAAAGAAATGGGGGAAAGGATGTATTGAAATAGCCTTCTGTCAGAAGGGAGCTCTACTGGGAAAACAATGCAATAGTTATGGAAGCCATTTTCTTGTAATAGTAATAGTACTGAATCTTCAACAGTTGGTGAATCTGCAACAGCAAGGGCCTGTCTACATGACAGTGCTGCTTATACTGAATAAAGTGTTATTTAGATACACCCAACTGTTTGGAAATTTGTACATTAAAATATTTCAAGTCTAAGAAAAATTAGTAGCTAAAGAATTATTATTAAATGGTTGTTTTAGAAAAGTGGAACCCAGCAACATTGCCACAGCATACTAGCATTTCCCAATTGTTTTTCATAGACAGTACCACAAGGCAAATTGCAATAGCCCATCACAGATTTCGATTCCAGTGATCAGATCCTTGTTTCTCAAGAGATGAAGCTGTGTGTGTATCAGATCTGTTTTCATAAAGGCATTCTTAATCAAGGATACCACCTGTGGATTACATTTCAAAACAACAAGCTAGAAAAACCCTTTCTTCCTCCCCTCCCAAACTACATCTGATCTTTTAGGATAGCTTTATAAATACACACAGAAAAGGGGCTTCTGGGGAAGAAATGGTGAACTGAAGACAGCTCCCCACAGCAGAATGAAGAGCCAGTGAGTAGATGACTCTTCATAATTCCTCTCCAGACAAAGAGAAGACTTGAGATTGCCCACAAGTGCTCCATACAGTTGCTCCTCATGAGGAGACCACAAGGCAGCAGTCTCTGGCGGGTTTAGAGTTTTGGGACACAAGGGAATAGCTATCTTTTTGCCAAACTGAAGTCAGCGTCTTCAAAAGGACATTGGGTTTGCATACTTCCTTTTCTAATCATTTTTAGATATTGCTTGTTAACTGCTTTTCAGCTGTTAGGAGCCTTTGGATCAACATATTTTACAGCACTGGGTGTGTTTCCTTCAATCCTTAGTGAAAGAAGTTTTAAATACAAGCTTTAAAAAATTATTTTGGAATAAACAGCAAAAGGGTGATTCGAACTTTGATTCTGGAAAGTTACAAACAGACTAAAGGTCCAGATGGATTTGAAATAAGATTTTGGAATTAATTATAAGAATCCTTCCAATGGGAAAATGCTTTTGTTCTGAATTATCTTTAAAAAAAACATGATAGGATGAGACTTTGAAGGTTGGACACTAGAGGGAACCAGAAGAACTACATATTACAATTAAAGGAGAAAAAAACTTAAATTTGACTTGCTAATACAGAATGGAGCAAAATATTTTAATATTGGACATATTAAAGGATATTTTTGAACAATGGACTCAGAAGTTAATTTTAAGAGTGTCTGCCTCTATAGATAGACCATGTTTAAAAGATGTTATGGAAGAGGAACAAATTTTACCGGACAAGACTGATTTGAAAGTGGATTTAAAAATGATAGGCTACAAGAATAATATGGAAAAAGATGCTACACTGGACATACAAATGAAACCAGCTGATGTCTTAATAATTAAAAGGGATATACAAATAACAAAACAAAAGAGTGATCTCGATAGCTTTCCTATATTGGATTTACAAAAGAGACTTGTTAAAGCTTTAAAGAAATCAAGTTCTATGACATTATTTGAAGGGACTAAAGATCAAGATTGTTAAAAGTAAATGGAAGGAATATAAATTTGGTTTATTTGATCACAGTTAAAATAGATATGTTGTTATCTCTGATAACCTTTAATGGACTTTTGCTGATTAGAACTGAATGAGGCTTTAACGATTTGTTTATAGATAAGAGATGGGATATGGGAAGAAGAGATCATTTGTTGTATTTCAAGAGAAGGTGATAAGTTACTAAAATTGTTCATAGTTGTGATGAAGGGGGAAATCATTTCTTTATATATTTCTTTACTATATTTTTTCCTTTCTTTTCTATTTTTCTTTCTATTTTTTTCTGCACTTTCTATTTTTTTCTTTTTATTCATTTCTTTTTTTAGTTTGTATTAGTTTTTATCTTTTTAATTGTAATTTTAGTAAAATTACTATAAAAAAATAAATACATACAGAAAAGATACTAACAACAACAAAACAAGGCTGGTTGTCTCTATTTCCATGTCTCTTTTTTCAGCAAGCCACTTAGAAGTTTTCCAGCAGGTGCTGAAGAGAATGGAATGATTTGTTCACCTTGTGTCAACCCATAACATTTCCATACTGATCATGCTGAAAGAGTCTCCTGCACAAATAATCTGAAAATTCAATCAGACTGATAGAGGAAATATATCCCTATTAGGACTTCAAAGTCATTAATTATTCTGATGGAAGCAACACTGGTCACTTCTAAGCCCAAATCAAAGTAACTGTGTTGCTTAGCTTTGGTCTGCTTCAGAGGGCCTCTCAGTTTTCTCTAGCAGAGCTTGTGCTATGGGAAAAGGCTGAGAGGAGCCTTCTCTTGCTGTCCTGGTCGAAGTGGCTACTTTGACATTGGATTGCGGCTTATGCTTAGCAGAAAGAATTCATGCAGAGAAAACAAAGCTAGGAGAATTACTTTTGTAGAAAGTATTATGGAGGCTGATGTATACATGAAGTCACCAAATGTACTCAATAGAGGTTTCCTAGAGTATAACTATGGTGTCCATGAAGGAGTTACTGAAATATGACTTTAGACTTAGGGAGAAAATGGATCCAATCAGAGAAGAAGAGAATTGATTAAATTGCAGAGAAAATGCTGCTGGAGCAGTTCTTGCCCGTACTGCTGGGAGCAGTATACTTCTGGATATAGGAGCATCACCCAGAGTAAGGCAAAAGAGCAACTAACTAACTGAAGGCCAGAAATAGAGCAGCCCAGAAAATAGAGGAACTCCATGAGCAATAGCAAACATTAGAAAGGAGGCAAGGAAAGGAGGCAACCTTTCAAAGAATTGGAAGGGGCAACAGGTAAGGAAGAACAGTCACAGAAGACCGAGAGCCTAGTTTGGGCTATAGGAGATCAAGGAGGTGTTGGAAAGAAAACAGCATGTTACGAGTATGACAACTAGGGTAATTTGTCCTGGGTCTGTCCAAGCTGGCCTCTTAAAGTACAATTTTCAGTCACTTTCCAGAAACTACAGGAAATGGAAGGAAAACTCCCTGCTGGTGTTAACCCTCAATATATAAGATAACAAAAGAACTGGCAGTAAGGGAGATCAGGGAGTAATAGATGTCACCTTCCAAGGCCAGATGAGAAAAAGCCAGGAAGAAGGTGGAGCAGAAGAGGAGAACAAGCTTCTGCCACCAGATGATAAAGCTAGGGATCTAACATTAGACAACAAAAGTCAAAAAATGGGAAACTTCCCTAGAAGGTGTTTGGAAAAGATAAAGAATGATGGAAAGGGCATTTTATCTATTTGTGAAGATGGAATATTGTATAGAATTGGGAAATGTTTGTTTACAGGAGAGAAGTTGGAATTCCCAAGGAGTTCTGGATGAATATCCTGAAACTCACCATTGAGAACCCCCTAGCAGGACATCTGGCAATAGTCCAGGTGCTGGGGAGGATCTTAGAAAATTTCCACTGACTGGGAATTGTCTTAGATATTGGGGGCTTTTGTTGCTCACATACTATTTAACCTGACACCATAACATGGTGAACATAAGATAGAAATGAGAGAGACCTGAGCTTTTCAACAAAGGCATACAGGATCCCAGAGAAATTGTGAAAGACCCTAGTGAAGGAAGTCCAGAACCTGAAAAATCTAGGAATCACTTAGCCCTCACCTATAGTGCTCATTCCCAAATCCAGCAATGAGGTTAAATTCTGGGTGGACCTCAAATGGTTAAATAACTAAATCTGACAACAACTATATGCCTAGAATAGTTGGCTTACTCATTAGGCTACAGGAGCTAAGCACCAGCCTATGCTGGATTTAACAAAGAGGTATTGGCAGATTTCTTTAAAAGAGAAATCCAAAGAAAAGACCCTCCGGGCCTTCTGTTTTGTGAAATGCTCTTTGTATTACACTCTTGCTACTTTCCAAAGACTCATAGATAAAATCTTCCCTGGTCAAGGGAAATAGTATGAAGCCTATCTGGCAGGAGTATTTATAGCACCTTGATGTAGTAGTATCTGGTCTCTGAAGGGCTGGCTTGATAATTAATTCTACAAAATGCCATCTGGAATTTACAGAAATCTAATACCTTGGCTTTGTTGTAGAAAACCAAGAATTCAAACTGAGTTAAAGAAAATCACTGCTATCCAACAAGCAGATCTTCCCCAAACAAAAAAAGAGGTATGTACAGGCATTCCTGGGCTTCTAGAGCTATTATGGCCAATTTAACCCTCATTATTCCAGCATCTCTCATAATTCTTACAGACCTAACGAACAAGATGTGGTGGAACACTATATATGAAGAGGCAATTCAAAGAATTGACATCTCCCTTTGTGATATCGGTGATTAAGATGAATGTTTTACCTAGGATGTTGTTCTTGTTTCAGACAATGTCAATTTTGACAACAGATATACCATTCAAACAATGGCAGAAGGACATTTCTAAGTTTATTTGGCAAGGGAAAAAACTAAGAATTAAGTATAAACTGTTACAAGATGGCAAAGAATGAGGAGATTTAGGTTTACCCAATTTGAAATTGTATTTTGATGCTTGTGGTTTGCTTTGGTTGAAGGACTGGGTGACTCCAAAGAATAAGAAGTTATTGGAGTTGGAAGGATATGACTTGAGATTTGGGTGGCACACCTAAATCTTTATTTATGTTTTATTTTCTATCCAGCCTTTATTATTTTTATAAATAATTCAAGGCGGTGAACATTCTTAATATTCCTTTCTCCTCCTATTTTCCCCACAACAGCAACCCTGTGAGGTGAGTTGAGCTGAGAGAGAGTGACTGGCCCAAGGTCACCCAGCCAGCTTTCAAGCCTAAGGCAGGACTTGAACTAACAGCCTCCTGGTTTCTAGCCCATCACCTTAACCACTAGACCAAGCTGGCTCTACTTGTGGTATAATACAAAATTTAAAAATCATTTTGTTAGGTGTGCCATGCTGAGGATTTGGAATAAATATAAATTCAGATTGTCTCCTAACGTACCTTTGTGGTTGTTGCCTCAAGAAGCTGTCTGTCACAGTCAAGCCTGCCTCTGACTTGGAAAGCGAAACACTTTCTGAGTCAGGGGAAGAATTGGAAACTTACCAAGCTGAAACTGGGAAAACGAAACTCCAGGATGAGTCAGCAGCGCAGGAAGAACCCGAGGCGCTGATTGGCCAAGATTCGGGGGAGGATTTAAATCCACCAGTGTGCGCCAATGACAGGCTGAAAAGTGCATGAAGGAAAAGGCAGCCCGATTGGCTGCAGGAGGTTCCAAGCACACCAAGGATCGGGATAAAAGGCAGCTACACGAAGAGCAAGCTGCCGGAGACAACTGATCCTCCAAGCCTTCAGTGTCCACGGAAGAGTCCTTACCTGCATTGGAGACAGTGTCTGTTGCCAAAGGGAATCAGCACCTTTGCTCCACTCTGAAGAGGACCTGAATCCTGCTTCTGCTGCCATCGAGGATCCTTTGCTCGCTGAGCCCAGCAGTCTCAGTTTTGCTTCCAGTCTTGAAACTCAGCGATCTTCCAAGCAGCTTCTTCGTACCTTGAAACTCCAGCACTGCCGCGTGCCTTTGGTTCTGTCCAATCGTGCTTTGTGTGCTCAGCCATATTCAGGTATTTCACACCTATCTTGTTCTGGATCTGAGATCCAGCCCAGTCCGGGGCTTCCAGCTGAGTCCAGTCTTGTTCTGAGTTCCCAGCCTTGCTCCAAGTCTCCAGTCCAGAGAATCCAGCCTAGTCCAGGGCTCTCAACCGATTCTAGCCTTGCTCCGAGTTCCAGTCTTGCTTCAAGTCTTCAACCCAGTCCAGAGTTTCTAGTTAAGTCCAGCCTTGTTTGCAGTTCCTAGTCCTGCTTCGAGGTTCTAGTCGCTGCTTCCAGTCCAACACAAGTCTCCAGCTATCCAGTGATCCAGCGCCAGAGCAGCTCCAGTATTGTTCCAGTTCGAGACCTGTGGCCTTCAGCTTCATCAGCACATTGTGTTCCAGTCTCATCCAGCCACCAGTTCCAGTTAGAAGTCCTGTTCTGCTGCCTTGTTGCGGCCCAGTTGGGCTCGTTGAACCCGTCTTCATATATCAAGGCCTTATTTATGGTAAATAGTTATTTAATTAAGAGTATTTTTGATATTACTCTGCCTGGTTACATAGTCTGAACAGGATACTGTCTTCAGAAGAGAGATGGTGGGAAGCCAAGCTGGTTGAGATATAAAGATTTGTTGAATTTTGAGGAAGGTGAACCCAAACTTAAAACAAGGGAACAATTAGAATTGGTTAGTTGTTATATTTGAAGGTTATACATATTTGTCATTGGTTTACGTTTGCACAATTGTCAGAACAATTTAACTTGGATAAAAAGACTTACAATTTTATGAATGAAAAAACTCAGTTTGAAATGGACCTCTGTACTAATGATGAATGTATTGTTACTAAGATGTATAAAATGGTACTGCAAATGAATTTGGAAGATGAATATGTTAAAAATTGTGTGATTAAATGGGCAAAGAAGTTTGAATACAGTATCATGCTTGAGCAATGGGAGAATATGTGGAACAAAGGTTTGCAATTCACTTTGAATTACAGTTTGAAAGAGAATTTTTACAAAATGATGTATTGCTGGTATCTAACACCTGATAAGTTGTCAAAAATGTTTAAAGGGGTATCAAATATCTGTTGGAAGTGCTCCCAAGGTGAAGGAACTTTTTACCATCTTTGGTGGACTTGTGGGAAGGTTAAGAAATTGTGGGAGCAAATATGTATTATGATTCAAAAGATTCTCAAAGTGGACATACAGATGAAACCAGAACTGTTTCTTTTGGGCTTGATGGATCAACAGCTTGAGAAACAATGTGTGACTTAGTTTTTGTATATAACAGCAGCAAGATTTTATATGCATAAAGATGGAAAGATGCACAAATTCCCACAAGGGAAGAATGAATGATGAAATGAATACAGTTGGCACAAATGGCAAACTGACAGCATTGATAAGAGAAAATACTGTGACTGGATTTATCTCTACCTGGAATAGAATTAGAATAGCTTTTGGACTATATACTGGTAACAGAAAAAAATGAAGTTCTGATTTTGGGTTCTGATGATTGTCTGTTTTTATAGAAATAATGTTAGCCAAGGTTTAACTAAGGGTAAGAGATTAAATTAGTATAATAAGCATTTATATCTGTGTTGGAGAAGGTCAGAAGTCACCTTCTTCTTCTTAGTTTTCCTTTTTTCTTTAGTTCTGTATTCAAACTTTTCTGTATTCTGTATTTTAACTTTACCTTGAAATTCTACTAAAGTTCTTATTAAAAAAATATCTGCCCTTTGTGCCAACCCAGTGTTGAAAGGGGCAAATATTAATTTACTCTTTGTACTCTTCATATGGTCCCATTGTGCCCTGGCCATAATTCCCACAATACTGTCCTGTTGTTTTATGCTTTTCAGAGTTTGAGGGCTTATATGCTAATTAGAGTGATGCAGAATCTTTTACTATAATGCCACTATAGAAGTCATCACCCAAACAAGGAGTGTGTAACTTCCATTTGCTTAAGGAGCACAGCAGCAAGATTCATGGGACCATGATCTGTTCTTTTGGGGGAGGGGGGCATTGTTAGGAGATGAAATGTTGTTTTAAGCCTCTGCATCTGGGGATCCTCTGGGGAGTTACACGCATCCTGTGGACCAATATTTTGTACCTCTTTCCTGAACGTTGTTGTCAGAATTACAGGCAATGCTGTGTATTCTGATTAAAGAAAGGCAAAGCTGCCAGAACTTGATTTCACAAAGAAACAAGCAATGTATTATGTAGCCAAAGTAATCAGCGTGAGGACAATATTCTTTCTGTCTTTAGAAGCTTCTTTCAGATCCAGAATCCTTTCAGATCTGATGTTGCCTAACAGCAGCAAAAATACGAAGTCCATTCTCTTCCCAAGTTGACCCAAGACAGGAGTGCTTACAGGTTATTATGGTTCTTGCTGCTTCATCTAAGAAATGAAGCTATTATTTCATCTGCTAGGCCATGATGTCTAAATCCCTGCATTCAGACACTATACCAAATTTATGTATGTATGTATGTGAAAGGTGAAGGATTCCCTGTGCAAGCACCAAGTCATTATTTATTTATACAAATTTCAAAAAGGGGCCTTCTTTAGTAATGATGAGCTGCCCTCAGAAAGGCCTTTCATAGGAAGAATTATTATCCTTACTGCTATTATAAATAGTATTATTTTTAGTATGAAGTTAAAATATGATATATCCAACTATTAAGTATGATAAAGAATTAAATACATGGTTTAAATGCTGATCTTAAATTTACCAGTTGTAGACAACTCAGGTGCTTGTAATGAAGTGGTATACAAGATATACAATGCCTTAAATTCTAGTATGAAAAAAAGTTGTATAAGCTTTTGAAATAATTCTTTGTATTTGAGTATTAACTCTAGGTTTGCTTCTTAAAAGAATGAATTCAGTCTCATCAGTCTCTCTTCACTGACAGCCCTTTACAGATACATCTTTGTTACTGGCAGTAGCTTCATAATGTTTTATTCTTTCTCATTTGTTTTTGTTTTTGCCTTTGATCTGGTTTTTCCTTGAATTCCACTCTAACTTTTGCAGTTTTGCTCTAATTCCACTGCACTCCAAATTTCTATGATCAAATTCAAGTCAAGGTCACGATCAAAATCCAAGTTCAAACCTGCCATCATCAACCATGGAAACTCACTGGATCACTCTCAGACCAACCAACAGCACTGATGGTTGCTGTATGGATATTATGGAGATCTCCATGTATACCTTCTTCCTAGTGGAAAGGTAAGACCATAACTGTAACAAAGAAATCCTAATAAATCCTTATACAGAATCATATAAATACTAATTGTACCACAAAATTATATTTTAATTATGTGACCTATCACAAGTTTTTCTAGGTAACTGCAATTAATATGTATTTTATTAAGCCAATGTAGTAAATGGTTTTGCTAAATCCACTCAAATCACCTCGCTAGTGCTTCTGACAGCAACCAGTCACGCTAACTAGGTGGAGGGAAATCACATTTTGGGTAATAAGGAATCACCACCCATTCATTTTTCCCAGTAAGATTTCACTGTTCCGTAAGACCTCACATCAGAAGCACTCTAGAATGCCTTCATTACGTTGCTAGTCCCTTATCTGTTGGCCAGTGGCAGTAGGAATGACTCGGGCACTGCAACCAATTAATTTTGTGCTGAGTTTTCTGATTGGGGCAGTCTATAAAAGTTGTAAATACATTTTAAAGACCCTGTTTGTTATTCCCATAACACAATAATTTCCCTTTGATCTAGCTGAAGGTCCTGAAACAGCATTTACTTACATGTATGTTTATAGAGATAGTATGCAAAAATATTTTAGCTCATGAATTGAGAAATTGTTACTTACAAACAAAAAATAGAGAAAGCAAAATGTTTCATTTAAAGTTTGAGAATAAAACTAAATGATGTTTCATGACCTCAGACAAAGCAGAAAGTTCAAGCCAGAGTTCTAACTCAGGGTATAAATGACCATCCTCAAATTATCACATTTGGACCCATTATGTTAAGACAATCAATCATCAAATTTTATCAATCTACTTATCAATCTAATGTTAAACGCTATTATAGCATGGATTGCTAAAATGGGTTGAATAATACAAATTTATTACTTAAAAGCTGTTTTCATACAAGGGCAAGATCAAGGTCATATAGTTCATAGGCAAACAGCTGGAAGGATTTCAGTCAGGTCCGTAGCCTTAGGAGATCCAACGCTCCTCCTCGGGCAGAAGGCAATTCCAACAGAAGAGAATGCAATTATTTGAAATTTAAAGAAGGGACACGTTTATTCCATGGGTCACCCCTGGCTTGGCTGCCTTCGCACTTCCACCCAAGCGGCCCAGGATGGCGTGGCGGACCAGGAGCCCTCGCGAGCCAATTCCGAAGTCGGGCAAGTCTGTCCCAGCCCTCCTCCGAAACCTGGGCGAGACGCGGCGAAGACGCTGACAGGCACTCTCCCTCCAACCAGCAGAACGCGGCCTCCCCGCCCCGCCATGTACCACCCGCCGGGGGCTGTCGGCCTATCAATCCGCTAGCGCGGTCCCCTCCGGGGCGAGCCCGAGGACTGGCTCCTCCTCAGTGAGGTAAATCGTAGTCAGCGCGGCTCTGCCAATCGCCAGCAGAAGAGCGTTCGGGGCGGTCCTCTTTAACTCTGGGGTGACTCCGAAGCTGGTCCACCGAGGAGGAAGTCGTGCTCGAGCCGCTTTCAGGGACGCGCCGCTTTCCTCCCGTTTGCTCGGCCACCGGCGGGTGAGTGCGGTCGTTCGGGGAAGCTTTCTCGGCACTTTGCGAGGCTTTTCGGGGCCTGCAAGAGGGTCGCACACCCCGTCCGGCTTCACGCGGCTGTCTTCCTCCTCCCTCCTTTCCCCGACTGCCACACCCTATTAGCTGCGGACTTGGGACCGGTCTGGCCTTTTCCCCGTCCGCGTTCGGGACGGCAGCGCTACCCGGGGGCTTTTTTTTCTCTTTTCGCTCAGCCGGCGGAGAAGCGGTTTCCTCCCCTGCTTGCCTGCAGCGCGCGTGACGCAGGCCGACTTGACAGGAGCCCGAGTCTTAGAGGCGGGAGCATTTCTGCTTGAAGCAGCGGGAGCTGGGCAAAGAGGCTATTTCCTTTCCCGGGAGACTCTAGCACAGGTTGGCTTGCTGCATGGGTTGGAAAAAATGGGGGTGGGGGGGAATTCTGCTCCGGAAGAGGCCGAGGATAGCCCTAAGAAAAATGGGGCCGGAGCGACTGAAGCGCGCTGAGGAGCGGCACTATTGACAAGTTCCCCTTCGCGCTGGTCTTCGTGACGGATTCCTGTAATCGGAGGCAAAACTGTCGAACCGTAAAAGAAGGGAAGAGGGCACGGTCGCTACACGAAATTCACCCCCTTCCCTCAGCATATACAAACACAAGGGCTTCTGATGTCAGTGCGACAGGCAGAAATTCAATAGAGGAGGGTTTTTGCAATCTTGGAGTGTGGTAATAGAGAAAACGATCTAACGTTGACATATAGCTGTTAAAAGCATAGGAATTTGGGTTTGGTGGAAATGGCAACTGTAGATGTCTTTTGGATTCTTTCTCTTCTGTTTAGGTGGGTGCTGAGTTGAATTTAGCCATTCATTTCTTATACATCTTTTTCTTCACTCCCCCCTCTTTTTTTCAGTTTTTTGTTTAAATCATTTTCTGAGATAGGATTAATTGTAAAAAAAGAATGGAAGGTTTCTGTAAAAGAAACAGTCAAACTTGCATTTGCTATAAGGTTTTGAGCATAGTCTTTAGTTGTACAAGCCCTTTAATAATAATAGAGGTGTTGGAGGTACAGTAGTAATATCAGAATGTGTAAGTAATAGTTCATAACCCCCATTCAGTTAGAAGGGAATGCAAAGAAGTGAATCTTCTGCCCCTCTTACATCTTTTTTTTTTTTTTTAAATGTATAGTGACTAAAGAAAACTTCAATCTAAGCATTTGCTCTCAAGGACTAAGCATAAGGAAGAAAGGAAATGATTTATTTATTTATGTATTCATTCATCCAATTAATATGGTTGCTCATCCATTCCAAGAAATTCTGAGCAACAGAATAAAAACAATTTCATTAAAACAAAAAACCATCTACAACTGATGCTTGTGTTTGACAAGAATTTATAATGGTCAGTAATCTCTGATATTTTGGGGATTAGCAACTGTATGTTAAATTGCTTGGCAAGGCTTTGTGAAAGGTGTGAAAGGTCCCCTGTGCAAGTACCGAGTCATGTCTGACCCTTTGGGGGGACGCCGCTTTCGCGACGTTTACCCAGCTTGATTCCCACAAAGTATGGTGCTGAAAGCTTCCTGAGATACTGTAAAGATTAATAATATTTTGTGTCATAGCTTCTGCGGAGTAGAGATTCTTCATCAGACTATATCAGATTATGGTGCACAAAATTAAAGCCATAATACATATATTTGTTACGTATGCAATAACTGCATTTTTTTTTGCAACACTACATTTTCATTGCAACACAGAGCAAGAGGGCTACCTCCTATTCTTAAAAGGCTGATGCTGATGTGGTTGGAATTTGAAAAAAAATGTAAAATCACAGAGGCTCACATAAAATTTATTGGAAATGTTTACATTTTTAATTTTTTAACATTCTGTATTAAACATAAGATGTTTATGAAGCTTACATTTAACAGCTCTTCCCATCTTACAGTTGAAAGCTGTTCTTGCAACATTCAAGTTATTGAATCTAAATCAAATGTACACGTCGCTTTGCTCATGAGTTTTTAAAAGGTTCTAAGTGAAGGATCTGTAGATTGTTTAATTTTTTTCCGTAATTTTTTCTGCTTAAATTTCCATCCCCCCACCATGCAAAGTTAGAGGAACCTTCTGTTCCAAAGTTAGTTCCTGTTAATATACAGTAGGAATAGTGAAGATGAGACCTGAGAAAAATGTCTGTGAATGAACGGTTTAAATATATTTTGTAGTCAAATCTTACATTTTTAGAGTCAGTAGGCAGAGAAGTTGTAGATAGTTCCATTTTACATATTTATTTCAGTTGTATATCAAGACAATTGTAAGCACAGTAAGAGATAATATATTTAAACCTGACTTCACAATAAATGTAATACTTAAAATGACATACTGTGTGAGTACGTCATTGCTGTTGACTGCTTAGAACTAACTTATACCCACCCAAAGTCCCAACTAAGCACAATAGGAACTATTTCCTTCTGTATATTCTAGGCTGCTTTTATCCTGCATTTGGAGTTGTTCTTAAAGTTTCAGTGAAGATGTCAGGTCATGAATGAACGAATGTCTTCTTCTTGTACAATCCAATCAGTTTTCTTCCAGATACTAAGAATTTCTTCTAAATAAGATGGCCTGTAAACTCTGTCTGCCAAGCTTGTATGCTACATTCCTTACAAGAGCTGAGTGTGTGGAATGTACTTGTGTGGGAGGGCACATTTCTGGCACATTGCCATGCTTAGCTAACACCTCAGTCAAATCATAAGAGTGGTATTCTGTGGCAATATGGAAATGAAAATCAAATTTGCATTTTGATAATTTTAATTATCACCACTGTTTCCATTAATTTCATTTCCACCAAAATCAAGTTACGCATTTTGCATTTTAAATGTCACACTTCTCTGCAGCCTGTTCACCTGTCTAACATGGATGTTGGCACATATTGCTATTTAGTAGTTTTGAATGCACTTCCAGCTGTTTTGTTTTAAACTGCCCTATCATCATTTCCTCCCTGTACCATTCTGAAGCAGATGAATTTGGGAGAAGTGTGCTGTTTTCAATCCCTTTCTTTTTCTTAACTTTGCACAATGCTATAGCATGTAGATGCCTATTGAAGGCAATATCTCTCCATTCCGATCTCCAGCAGGAGTAGCAACAACAGTAGTAATAAAAGCTGTGGAAAAGGATGGGCAAGGAAACATGGATCTAGCTTTCCCCCACTACTATATGAAAAGTAAGACAAAAACATGGTTGGGGGGGAATTCTTGCAGAATAGTGGGCTTAAAATGTAACTTGCATAGAATGCATCTGTTCATAAGTGACTCTCTAAAAGCTCAGAAAAATCAAAATTCAGTTAATGGATATGTTACAGAGTGCTTTGATAAAGAGCTAAATTGCATTTAATATATATAGATAAGAACAATGTATACATGTAATTTGTAAGTGATAACATTTGTAATTGTGTAGTATTCATTGGGGAACTCTGTCACCTTCTGGTTTGGGTGATTGTCCAAGAACAAATGTTGGATTCTGGAAAGTCAGGCTCAGAGGGTATCTGTTAGGGGCTGTTCACTTTAACAGTTGGAACTGACTGCCATATGAATGTATAGATCCTAGCATGCACTTGTCCTGTAAATGATTGAGGAAAGGAGCCAAGCATGCTTCTTGTCTAGGGGATAAAGTGGTCAAGGAATAGTTTGTTGTCCGAATCATTATGTAGAAGGAACTTGCTATGAATGGACACACTGGCAAATAAAAGCAGAAAAAATATTCTGTGCATCTTAGGGATTTTATCAATAGTTTAGGTACTAAAGCCCTCTCTTATTCTGCTATGGCTTGTAGATTGCTGGTTACCTGGAGCACGTGCATTTTTCTCTAGTCTGCCCATGGAAGACTCATGACTGCTGTATCCCATCAGGGCTGTCCTCTTTGAGTCATGGATCTACTTTTAATTGTCCTGGAGCACTCATTAGTAGGAAACTGCCAATATGCACAATGTTTATTTACATACTGTGTTTTAGGTGGCTTTCTAAATACTGTAGCCTTCACTTAATTCACAAGATACTGCTTACTGATACTAAACTTATTAAGTGTTAGATGGAAGTCACTAGTTGAACAGGAGATGAATATATGGGGTGGAGTTAGTGGCTTTTGCTTATTCTCTCCCCTGTCTAAAACCTTAATCTACAAAGAGACGTCCCGGTTTAGAGGACTCAAGAATTTTAGTTTAGGACCAGCAGCAGTTCAATTGCAGTGAAATGTCTTTTGCCTTAAGGCACGCAGGATCACTGTCTACTCAACTCTGGATTATCACTGAGGAAACACATGTGACTTTTATTATTGACACAATCTCTGTGATTTCTAGCTGGAGAGGTGGTGGCAGGGTGCAGCAACAGTTGCTGCTATAGTAGAGTTTGTAGGGGCAGTTATCTAGAAGTCCCTTGAAGTTAAATCAGCCTAGCTTGGCTTCTGATAGTAAGCCAACACTACTGATTCATGTTCATGTTTGATAATTTGACCTGATAATTATTGCAAATAATAGCTTGCCTTTTATTTTTATTCAAATGTAATCTTGCAGTGTTTTACTGAATTGGAAAAGAAAATATTTTTGTCTCCTTCACAAAACAATATTTTGGATCCCTTTCCTGAACCTATCTGGCTAGATGCCACCAAGATGATCCAAATGTGGCCTGTAGGAGGTAGTCTTTATAGATTTGGAAAGGTTTAACCTATGCTCTCAATGTGCATAGTTCTTAGGCTTGCTAAGAACTGTTAATATTGTAGGTTCCAAAGGAGAACATGATTGTAACAGAGCCCATTTACTCCTCCCTTTTGATCTTAACAGTCTTTCAAATGGCAACTCTGCACTAATTCTTTTGACTTGATGAGTCTGTTCCTCTGTGGCAAGCTTTAGAGATTCTGTAGTTTTATATGATTGTCAAAACCATGATGGCCCTTTTGTATAATCTATTTGTATTGTTAAGGCAGTTCTGTCTTATTGTAGCCTATAGTATATTACTTCACTGAACTAGGAAATATTTATTCAGAAAACCCTTACTTATTCTAGAAGAGAGGTAGCAGTCTACTGGATATATCGTTGAACTAGTGGAAATTAGCTGCATTAGTTTGTGATCAGGATAATGCTTTGAATATAGAATTGGAATTGGCACTTCTCTTTTCAGGTGTTGTCCTCCATTTTGAGGGTACTTTTCCCCACTGATCTGAATGTTCCACACAGCCTCACTTAGTAGGGCAAGCATAGAAGGATTCCAATCCCCTCCTCCATCTCTATGCATCAATATGTTATTGAGAGATACTTCCTTCCATGGATATGTGGGTGGCAGTACCAGGCACAACACTTCTGTGCAAGCAACTCATGTGGGTGTGGGTTTTTGTGCTGTTGACTTCAGAATGTCAGTGGGCCTGATGTGTCATGTTATAATTTTGCCAGAATCCTGTTTGTACAGGTGGGTGGAGCTGGAATTTGGGAATTAAAGATTACAATAACGGAAGGTGAAGCACAGCTGGGCTTTATCTCAATAAATGTTTCTGTGGATTCCAGTTGGAAAATGCATAGTGAGTGGGTTCCTGTGTGGATATTCAGACCTGCTCTATTGTATGTGATGGGAGGAGGGATGATTTTCTGACTCTTTTCACCCTCATGCTTTGAATTCTGTAGCACTAGAACTCTGATATATTATTTCTTCTACCTAAGGTTGTTGGCAGTTTAATTTTAGTGAGTGGATGTCAACTAAAACATTTTTCTTCTTAAACCAGTGAGGGGTGGGGGAGTGCTTTCCATTTTAACAGCCATTTTAGCAACCTGTAGAATGTTGCTGGTGAAGATTCCTACCTCACTGTTCCAGTCTGACCTCTCTAGTACTTTAGTCTGCATTGGTGCCAGGACAATATTATATGGCCTTATGGTGTATAGGAGTGGGTTTTTGAGAAGACTGCAGATCTTAGCTGCATTTCTAGTTTACTTAAGGAATGAAGAAGAATTGTGCTGTATTCTTGGTCTGCTGCACCGAAGGCTAGAATATGGGGCTGGGCTGCTTATGTGGCAGAGTACTGAGCAGAATTCCCTCCAGCTCCCAAACAGGCTGAGCAGGTTGGGCCCATGCAGGGACAGTGATTGCTCTATCTCTGTACTCTACTGATTCAGGAGGAAAGTGTATTGGGCACATCATTTCTCTCCTCTCTGTGTACTGTGTAAAAGAAGAAATGTTTAGGTCTGATTAGGTTTAGATCTTAGCCTTTGAATAGACAGGCTCATGTGATCATCTGTAACTAAAACTCGTTATAGTATAGAACATCCAGTGGGAAAGTTGATGCCGGGAGAACTTATTAATGAAATCTCAGTCCAGATAATAATCAATGTCCTATTAAATACAACAGTATAATGTTATGGACAAGCTCCTGTTCCTTGGTCTCTGTATTCAAGGAACCAGTATGCCTATTAGTGCGATATGTGTCTCTCAGTGCTATGCTCAGCCCTCAGTGCTATACTTATGCAGGAGTGTGAAAGCTGGTATTGTACACCAGTGAATGAACAAGGAGTAGCCATTTCCAATTGCCCAGATCAGTTGCTTGATTCTTGCCCCACTGCTTCAGTTGAGTACAAATGACTAGACTTAGGAAGATATGGAACTTGGTATCTCTTTAAGAAGCCACCATATTCCTCCATGTCAATTCAACAGCAACTGCCATGGTTTGAATAGTGGGGAGGGTTTGTGTTGAGTTGTAGTGATGTATAGGGGCTACCTGGGAATGGGTAGGATGGGAGGTAAAAAAAGTATCTTAGTTTAAGGGAATTGCAAGTCACTTCCATAACACTGCCAAGCAGTCTGCATGGATGCATCATGAACGTTTGGACAGAAGAAAAAAACTAGTCTCCTTTGCTATATTCTCAGCAAATCTATGATATGTCTCCCATTTTAAAGGTAAATTGTTTCTGGAAAAAAAGTTAGTCTTCCTTTCATGTGGATATTAAACTTAAGGACAAGACATTTTGAAACAGCTTTAAATAAGATTGTCCTTTGTCTGCACTTCTTTCTTATCATCACAGTCAGAGTATCTTCTTGTATATTATGGTGGAGACAGGAAAGAGCTACCCATAATTGATGTGGACTGTTTACCTTGATCCTTCTGTTGCCTCTATTGTACTTTTAGGTCTGTTCTCCTGGTTTTGCCTGACAAATTTCCTAAACTCAAAGAAGCCAAGAGCAAAATTGGCAGCTTGACACCACCAGACTCCTGGTATTCTTTGCCTACCTTTTTCTTGGTCCTAAGCTTTTCTTGGTCCGTCACTGTTTATTCTCTCACAAATTCTTAAAAAAAAAAAAGGCCAGTTCCTCTTAAACTGAGGCTGTTCTAAATTCCCCTGATTGTTCCTGTTGCACAATGTATACTGATAGTGTATGTCCCTTTCCCATCAGTTACTAACAACTTACTTTGTGCTATCTGTGTTAGCCCTTCGCATCTTTCTAGCTTGAGTCACTATACTAAAAATAATATTTTAGAAAATGATTTGTGATTTTTCTTATTCTATATGTCCTGTTTCTAAGGTTGACCACTTAAATATATATTTTTAGTCATCTTACAGCACTTTCTTCCTAAAATGCTGTCCTAAAACACTTGGTTGCTCTGATATATAAGCTGTTTGGTTGATGAACAAAATAGATTTCAGAAAGTAACAGTAGCATTTTTTATTTTGGTCTCACTGAGGTAACGTAGAGTTCCATTTTGCCCCCACTTCCATATTGGAGTAAGTATATCATGTATTCTTTCCTATCATTTGAACCAGGTTAGGCTGTATTATATTCAGCCTCCACCTGGACATTATAAATAAACTGGTTATAAGCTTTTCCAGATGGGTTTGCACTCCTCTTGGAAAAAAAAAGGTATTTAGTTTGAAAGTATTTGGTGATTCATTTCTGTCACTGAAGAAGCCAAGGTGCCTAAATTGTTTTCAGCTGGCTTTTCTTACTCAGCTAAAATATACTGTCTTCTATAGGGATGGTCTGACCATAGTTGTTCAGGCTCTGTTAATGTCCAGTCTAGATTACTACGATGCACTATACAGAGAGCTACACTGAGGACAATCTGGAATTAGCAGCTAGCAGCAATTACATTGCTTTCAGGACTATCTACCAATCTATCTATCTATTCTATGGATTGCAAAATAATTGCAATAAATTTTTGGTCTGATTTCAAGATGTGTCAAAACGTGTAAAACCCTCATGCTTTTGACATTTGAGGGAATGGTTCTTTTAGTATGTACCATAAGATCTGCTGAGGGTATCTTATTTATTCTATTGTCAGAGTTGTGTATCATGAGAAATGACAGGGAGGGTCTTCTCTGTTATAACACTGATTTGGCTAGCATCTGGTAGAAAGTAAATACCTCATTATTGACATAAACATTTTAGTATGTTTAAAAGCAGTTGAGTAATTTTCAATATATAGGTTTTGTTAATGACTGTTCTTAAATTGTTATTTTGTGTATTTTTCTCCTGTTATAAACTACCATTTCAGAACTATCTGATTTTTATAAGCCCAGGTGTGAATCTGTTTCTCATCATAAATCCATAGCTAGAATATTTCTAGGGATCCTAATGCTGTTGGATATTATTATCTTCCATATACAGTCAGTTTGGTCTGAGGGATGTAACCCCTAATCCTCAAATAATAATTTGGGCTGCAGTTTCAAATGCATCAATTTCAGTGTAGGTAAAATCTACCTTAAGCCTACTGTTCCTTCTTGGGAAGGTCATGACTTGTATGACATAGGCTGGCACTGATTCCTTATCTTGAAGGTTAAATGAAACTCTCTGTGGAGCTGCTTCCTCTACACTGAATGTATTTTGCATCTGAGTAGCTTTATTCTACTTGTACTTTGTTCTATTTGTCTTGCTATGGGTACCTATCAAAATCATTCATAGAAAATAAAGTGAACCCTACATGTGTACAGCAAGAACAGCAGTTTTAAAACTGGAAAATTCCCTTGGGTTTATTGTGAAAGGGTATCAAATCAATTATTTCATCCAAAAAATTAATTATGCTCTGCAGGGAATTGGGCAATAATGCAGAGCCATTCATTACTTGCACCCAAATTAAAGCATGATTTGCAGGTTGTCCAGTTCTAGTATACTGACTAACACTTTCACTTCTTATGCAGAACAGCTGCTATACTGTTATGATGGATGTGTTGGTGAACAGGTATCGAGACTTCATGAAGGGAGCAGGTGAGCAGGTCTTAGCTAAATGACTGAATGAGTAAAACCTAAATTACTTTTTGTTTTGGTACTCTTTTCCTCCCCCAAAAGGAAACAAGCCTGTGGCTGGTAACTGAATGTCCTCATTAGTATCACAAGTACTTCCCACTAAGATACAGTGGTGCTTAAAAATTGTGAACTGTTTTGAATGTTCAATATTTCTGCATAAATATGACCTAAAATGTGATCTGTTCTCCACAGAAGTCCTAAAACTAAATAAAGAGAACCCAATTAAACAAATGAGTCAAAAACATTATACTTGTTCATTGATTTATTGAGGAAAATGATCCAAAGCTACATATTTGTGTGTGGCAAAAGTATGTGAACCTCTGCTTTCAATGATTGGTGTGCCCCCCTTGAGCAGCAATCACTGCAACTGAATGTTTCTGATAACTGTTAATCAGTCCTGCACATTGGCTTAGAGGAATTTTAGCCCATTCTTCCTTACAGAACAGCTTCAACTCAGGGATGTTGGTGGGCTTCCTTGCATGAACTGCCCACTTTAGGTCTTTCCACAACATTTCTATTGGCTTAAGCTAAGGACCGTGACTTGGCCATTCCAAAACATTAACTTTCTTCTGCTTTAACCATTCTTTGATCATATGACTTGTGTCTTTTGGGTTGTTGTCTTGCTGCATGACTCACTTCCTCTTGAGCTTCGGTTTACAGACAGATACCCTGATATTTTCCTGTAAAATTTGCTGGTACAATGATGGCAAGCCATCCTGGTCCAGAGTCAGCAAAGCAGGCCCAAACTATGATACGGCCAACGCCATGTTTCACAGATGGGATAAGGTTCTTATTCTGTAATGCAGTGTTTGCCTTTCACCAAACATAATGCTTTTCATTCAAGCCAAAAAGTTCTATTTTGGTCTCATCTGTCCACCGAACATTCTTCCAATAACCTTTTGTCTAATCCATGAGGTCCTTCATAAACTGTAGATGGGTAGCAATGTTCTTTTTGGAGAGTAATGGCTTTCTCCTTGCAACCCTGCCATGCACACCATTGTTGCTCAGTGTTCTCCTGATGGTAGTCTTATGAACACTGACATTCACCAATGCAAGAGAGACCTTTAGTTCCTTAGTTGTTACTCTGGGGTTCTTTGAGACCTCCTGGAGTACTGCACACCTTGCTCTTGGTGTGATCTTGGTTGGTCGAACACTCCTGGGGTGGGTAATAATGGTGATGAATTACCTCCATTTGTGCACAGTCTGCCTGACAGTGGACTGGTGGAGTCCAAACTCTTTGGAAAGTTTGATAACTTTTTTCAGCCTCGTGAGTATCAACAACTGTTTTTTGGAGGTCCTCGGTTATCACCTTTGTTCAAGCTATGACACACTTTCTCAACCCTGTGTTGTGAAGGTCAGACTTTGATAGTGAATACCCAGAATTCTCTTCCTTCAACAAGGTAGGACTTCCCACACACCTGATTATCATCCCATTGATTGAAACACCTGATTCTAATTTCCCTTTCAAGTGAATTGATAAACCTAGACATTCACATACTTTTGCCACACACAAATATGTAGCTTTGGATCATTTTCCTCAATAAAGCAATGAACAAGTATAATGTTTCTGACTTGTTTAATTGTTGGTTTAATTGTTTAATTGGGTTCTCTTTATCTAGTTTTAGGACTTGTGTAGATAAGAAATCACATTTTAGATCATATTTTGAACATTCAAAAGGGTTCACAAACTTTTGTTGTCAATAAATTTTATTAAGTTTCAAAAGAAGAATAAAAACTACAAAAAAAAACTACAAAGAAAGAACAAAGAACTAAAAAAGTGCAAAAACACAAGATAATTTTTTTTTTCAGATTTACAAAAAGATGTGGCTTCTGACTTTTAACAGCACGGATATACAAAAATTTCCATAATCTCTTACTCTATATTAAACCGAAACACCAAATTATTTCTATAAATCATTCCACTTTAGCACATAATAAAAGTCATTCAGTACAGTTACTCCTCCCCCTTATATTAAAATAAAGAAAAAAAAATTCATACAAACCTCCTAAACATCTTTCTCCTCTCCAAAAGGTAACACCTATTTAATAATTCCCTTCGTACAAGTATTCTGTAGATTTCTGTCTACTATAATAAGAATCAAATTAAAAAGCACATAGGTTGTCTGCTATTATATTTGATAATACAACAGTTTTAGTGATCTTAATCTTAATAGCCCCCCTCCAAAATTCAAAACAGTAAATCCAAATCTTTAAAAGCAAATAACATCAATCAAATCCTTAAAGCAAACCAGATAAACATGCTTTAACCCTTATCCCACTTCAAAATAAACCAGAGCATTTATATATCCCCACAATGTGCACAGAGCTCTTCTCTTAAAAGAATCAAACAATGCAACTGCCCTCCTCAAAGATTCCAGGTTCTTTTCATGGCATTCCACCAGAAAGTCAATTTCTCTTGTGGCTTGCAGATCTCTCTCCCTTAAATTTCTCCAACTCCACTATCCAATCTTCATCCAGCATCTCAATAAAAATCCCAATGTCACTCTGAAAAGAAACATTTCTATCACTGTTAAATTCCTCAATTTCATCCACCACATCCCCAACCTGATGGCACATTTTAGATCTCATATTTTCTACAATGTCTTGAATATCTTGCATAAAAGCTTGATCAGTCAGAAGAAATCTGTTTAAAATCTTGGTGGAAGTCAGAAAGAATCTGTTTGAAATCCTCCATGTCTCACACATTTACACAAAGTGGAAGTGAGATAGGCAGACAGTTCCCAAGGGAAAGTGAAATCAGAAAGCTGAAGGTTGAAATCAGCCAATTCAACGTGTAGGAAAATGCTAATATCTTCAAATTTAATACAGAAATAATAACAGGAAGACAATTGTTTACGCTAAATCCTCCTTTATATTTGGAAGGAAAATGAAGTCCAAAACTTAAAAAAAATTTTTTTTTAAAGTAATCCCAAAAATAACGATAAGCACCAAGAGAACCAGCTTCTCCTTGCAGTAGAAAGCCTCTCTTGGGGTACATATACTTTAAAAAAAAATACAAATTGGTTATTTAGAAATAGGGTGGCCAGTCTTAGTGTCCCTTTAAGGCTATAGCATGGCTTGGAAAGTGATGATGTCCCCGCCTCCTCGCTAGCTCTTACAGGTTGAACACAAACTCTGTTTGCGATCTTCTGGCTGCAAGCAGCTGTCCAGAGGACTGATGGGATGATTCCAGGTCTTCTCCTTTATCCAGAGAACATTTTTGGGCTTCAGGAGAACCTGCTTGAGCCTGAAAAAAATTGCCGCGTTGTCAGCTCTGCCCGCTAAGCGCACAGGCACAGCCATGCAGTCTGCCATTGCCCACCAGAAGCTGAAAGAGTTCACAAACTTTTAAGCACCACTGTACCTAAAAAGCATCTACTCCAGGTGCATTGGCTATTGATAACAAAATATTTGATATGTTCTGGGATCCATATATGTTTCTAAATATTTTTTTTTCTGCAGACCCCCGGGTTGCTTCATACCCACTTATGGATACTCCTTGGCTCATGACGGGTATCATGCTGAGCTACATCTATTTTGTATTATCACTGGGGCCACGGCTCATGGCCAACAGGAAACCTCTGAACCTTAAGAAGTTCATGATTCTTTATAATTCTTTTTTGGTGGCACTATCACTGTACATTCTTCATGAGGTAAGCCCCTTCTTCCTGTATTAAATTTTATCTGCAGCTCTTAGATATACCATTATCGCTTATAGAATTCCCCAACATCAGTTTCAAGGTCTCTTTCTACTTTTGCATATCTAAAACAGTATGAGCTATGAAACTTCTATCATTCTAGAAGTATTGCTAAAATACAGCCCTCTGTCTTTGGTTTGAAATATATAGCACACATTTAAACTGTCTGTAATATATAAGAAGAGATACCACAATTTCTGACTAAAACACTAGCTCACTGCTATTGCATGTTCAGGTTACCTGCTTCAGTAGCAAGTTGGAAAGATATTTATTCTTTCTTACATAGAGACAACTTCTCCATGAAAGAGACAGATGCAACTTTTTTCACATCTAGGGCCTGTAAGCATGGAGAGATAGAAATGTTTGTACTTGCCCTCACTACTTTTCTGGAACGTCTAAAAGTTACCCTAAGGCAGCCTTTCTCAACCTTTTGACCCTGGAGGAACCCTTGAAATATTTTTCAGGCCTTGGGGAACCCCTGCACATTCAGGCTCAAATATAGGCCAGAAGTTACAAAATTATTATATTTGTTTCATGGGTAGGCTTGTATGTATGCATTAACAGTGTTCTTGAACTAAAAATAAAGAACGAGACTTACCTCTATAATGTGAAGTTGCCCAAATTTGAAGTAATTTTTTAAATAAATTGTGATCTCCCAGGGACCCCCTAGTGACCTCTTGCAGAATTCTAGGGTTCCATGGAACCCTGGTTGAGAAACCCTGCCCTAAGGCATACAAATCAATGAAGATTACCTAGAAGATTCAGTTCAACAGAAAACTTCAGGTTCTTCAAACTTATTAAAAATGCTTCCTCAAAAGAGAGAAAAACAAAAACAAAAGAGTTTTGTTTTTTTAAGATAGTAGGTATTAGAAAATTTGATGCAGTGAGGAAAGCTTACTTCCATGAACTTTGAATTTTCCTACCAGGAATGGTACAAATGACATTGTAGAAGTACAGTAAATGATGATTAATAGGCATCTTGCAAACTCATTTTATAAGCTAGCTAATAGAATTTACACCAATTGGCCATGATCATACTAGACAAGATCACATTATATTTCTATCAGCTGTTATGTTGAGTAACTTCTCTGAATCCTTTTATATTTGCTTGTGAATGCACATTTTTCCCAAGTACAATAGCATGTGGGATTTGTTCTTGAGATGGGAGAATACAACATTATTACTGATACTCGGTTTAGTTTTTCAAAAAATTGTATTGGTGAGAATTATTCAGTGAGGTAAATATAGTACATCATACTTGTATCTTAAAAACTTCCTCTGGTGTAATGCAAAGTAAGTCTGTAAGGCTTGCATTGTAGCAGCAAAATATGTAAAAGCATTGCTTGAATAAAAATATTTGAAGTAAAATCTCTCAGGTAAAAAGACATGTAAATATTAGTAGTTATGCAAATTGTAGTGATATTTATTTGAAAATTCTGTAGTGTTTGGTCATAATATGAGACCTGGAAAAGAAAACTGCTATGAAATGCAACTGGTGAATGTGATGTTACTGGGAATGTAGTTTTAATGAAGAAGAAGGCTGTGAAAGATGAGTTCTAACAGCCTTTTTTTTTTGTAGTTTCTAATGTCAGGCTGGCTGAATGGTTATACGTGGAGGTGTGACCCTATTGATACATCCCAGGATCCCAAGGCTCTTCGGGTAAGCTTGTTATTTCCCTGTCTTGTCCTCCCTCCATTCTGCCTCTACTCTATGTTGTCTCCCCCCTGTTCCTCTTGTGTGTTGTGTTTCTTTTTTTTTAGTTTTTAATACGGCCTTTGGTGAAGCTGCTCTGAGAAGAGGGTTGAGGAGGGAGACTACCAAAAGGAGAGAAGAGTGGAGGGAAAGATGGGATTTGATTCTTGCGATGGCTAGGATGTTTGACTTTTGCCTTGTCTCTAGATGGTCCGTGTGGCATGGATCTTCATTTTCTCTAAAATCATTGAACTGATGGATACAGTAAGTGACTCTGGACTTCTTATGTTTGCTCCTATTTCTCTACTTAAAGCACAGATACTTTTGACCCAGTATCACTAGCATTTAGAGAAGATGGTGGCCACTCAAATCTACTTATTCTTCCAGCATTTATATTCTTATAAAATTATAGTAATTAATCGTTGCACACTTTACTATGTTTATGCAGCAGGATGTTCTGGGTGGGGCAGCCTATATGCTTTCTGATAAATGCAGTTATATTTAAAAGATTGTCTAGCAACAATTTGACTGTCATATTTTGAGGACTGTACCGTGGGTCCTTTTTTTCTCCTACTTTACATCTGATATATATGATCAGGTAAGGATAGACTTATAAATACACTATTAGCCAAAACCTGAAACCTACATCTCACAGTGTACTGCTGTTTCCAGGTGATCTTTATCCTAAGGAAAAAGAATGAACAAGTGACCTTTCTGCATGTGTTCCACCATTCAGTGCTACCCTGGAGCTGGTGGTGGGGTGTGAAGTTTGGTCCAGGTGAGATTTTAAAAAGGGATTTTCTTTGGGTCTTGATATGATCTGAGAAAATAGTATCCATAATTATTTTCAGATACGTCTCTTTCTCACACAGTATCTCATAAATATATGCAGAATATGTGTCCCCTTATTATAAGTATGTGTATTTGAACATAAAATTTGGCTGCCCAGGGCATGATAGGAACAGCACATCAGTCTCAGCCTTTCAGCTTTCAGTCCCCATCTGCTTCCATTATTAAAGTCATGCTTGGATACTAGATACTGGTGAAGTCCTGGATCTCTTCAGACCTTTGCTATTGTGATTTAAGTAGATTTTAAAATAGATTCCCTTTTCTTTTATTTTTCTGTCATCATTAAAGTCTTAGCAATCACACGCATTTCCAGTGTTTAGTCATCAAGATCACCATGGTTCCAGGTGAAAGGCTATTTGTATGCTTGTGTATGTATGTGCAGTTGAATGCATTACTTATGAAAAGTCTAATATATATCCACAATAATCACAGAGTGCTAGAATTTTCTGTACAAATGCCAGTAGAATAGTTAGGAATATGGGAATGATTATAGAAAAGTCAAGCAGGATTTTAAAACATCAAGGATTTTAAAATTCTTATTTAAGATATTTTATGCTGCTTTTCTAGAGTAAAAGAGTCAGTGTGATATAATGCTTAAGGTGTTGGACTAGGAGCCCCAGGTTTAAATCTACCGTTAACCATGAAAGCTCAGTTGGTGACTTTAGGTCAGTCACTATCTCTTAGCCCAACTTGCTTCACAGGGCTGTTATGGCAAAAATTGGAGGAAAGAGTTGTAATGTATGTACATGTCTTGAGCTTCTAGAGAAAGGGCAGGATAGGATACTTATAAACAAACAATAAACGTCCTAATCAAAGCGAATATTTGTAGCTCAAGGAGTAGCACCAAGTGGAGGGAGTAGCACTGTGGAGTCCTTGGTGCTCTCTGAGCCTTGTTGTTTTCTTGCAGACGTTTCATTGCCAGACTAGGCAACATCTTCAGTGCACTGAAGATGTTGCCTAGTCTGGCAGTGAGACGTCTGCAAGAAAAAAACAAGGCTCAAAAAGCACCAAGGACTCCACAATAAACGTCCTTCCAAACTGGTCTGCTATTTAAAAAAAAAAGATGCAACAATACAATACCTACTCCGGAATGTAAAAAATATATATTAAAAATGATATGGTCTGGAGATCTAAAACAAGTAAGTAGAAAATACCTTATGGTTAGTGATATTACAAAATACATTTAATAATTAAAACAAGAAGAATAAAAAAATAACCAACTCAACTTTTCTCACTAAAGCAGATTGAACATTGTCTCTGGGATTTGCCAAAAAAGAAAAAAAAGAGTGATCTCAGGAAAGAGAATTCCACAAATGAGCAACCACCATGGAAAAGGACATATATTCTGTTTTTGCTAGCTGCCTCACTGGCAGATCTATAAGCAAGGTCTCCATGGGTCAGTCCAGCAAATTCAACCAACAGTTTTAATTTTCAGTATTTGTATGCTCTGTTGACTCTGTTTTAGATGTTGTGAATGTATTTGGTGGATACTTAGATTTACCTTCTCAGAATGTCCTAAGCTATGTTACACTAATAGTTAACACTAATAACAGGCAAAAGTTTTTGAGTAAGTATGGACTGAATAAAAATTACTAACAATTTTTTCCCTCTTATACCATTTTGATCATGATCCCAGGTGCCCCAAATGAATTCTCTGTTTTTCCAATATTTATATAAACTGTTAAGGTCTAGTTATGTCACTCATCCTTATTGTTTGCATTCTCTTTTTCCTGTGTTGTTCTACAGGAGGAATGGGCTCCTTCCATGCCATGGTGAACTGTATGGTACATGTTGTGATGTACTTTTATTATGCGCTCTCAGCTGCAGGGCCTGCTTTCCAAAAGTACCTGTGGTGGAAGAAGCACATCACTGCTATTCAGCTGGTAAGTAACAAAGGGAAAGGAACAGGCAAATTATGCCAGTATCTCCAACTTTGATTCAGTTCTACAAACCAGCTTGGTCACTGGTCTGATTCTGAGTCTTTTAACTAGCTAATGACAGGAACTTTATAACCTAATTTGATATTTGTAGCTGTGTTGAACTTTCCCTTTTCTTCTAAGACTACTCATCTTTGCCTGTGGGTGGAAGGAGTTACAACTGTAACCTTTACTCATATAACCTTTGCCTTGATTCTTTTCCTAGCTGCAGTTTGTGTTCGTCTCCATCCATATCTCCCAGTACTACTTCATGCCTACCTGTAATTACCAGTTCCCAATCTTCATCCACCTCATCTGGATTTACGGCGTTATCTTCTTCATTCTCTTCTCCAACTTCTGGTACCAGTCGTACACCAAAGGCAAGCGTCTGCCCAAGGCCATGACACAACCTCAGCAAAATGGCTTCCATGAGAATGGTGCTATTGCTAATGGCAAAGTCAAAGCCAACTAGGGGGTGGGATCAAGGTGACTCAGACCAACTAGTCCCGTATCTGGGCTTCTTAGCCAGATCAAGTGCCTACAGACTGTTACCCTGCAGTTCCAAACCACCTTCCCAACTGCCCTGTTTCCCTCATTGCCTGGCTTTCACCCTGCCCCAGGGGAGACAGGCTGCCTGGGCTGTTGGTGCTGAATCCAGCCCAAGGTCTCCAAAGTGCCTGTGTCTGCCCTGGGCTGGGCTCCCCTCAGAGCTGGACCAAAGCAGAACCCTGACTGATGGGACACATTTATCCACTTAATTCTATGTACTTAATGTGATCTAGATGGGAATTTTTGTTACTTTGCTCTCCCTAAATTTGTGTTGTTATTTATTCTCTTTATTTACCATTGGTATCCTGCCATTCCTACTCAAATGTAAGTGGTCCCTTCTTGCTGGGAGTGGGATATAACTCCTCCTGGAGATAACTTTTCCTGCTCTGTATGCAAATGGGGTACTACTAGTACTACTAGGCAAGGTTTTTTTCTTATTGCCTTGGCTGTATTCCTCCCTTGGCATTACTTCACAACTTTGGTTGCTTTGATCCCAGGACCTTAGCAATAACTCTGGGCTTCACTCTCCATACGGTTTGATGACCACAAGTTCTTATTGCACTGAGGCCCAAGGAGAAGAAATAGGAACATGTTGTCCAGCTTGCATGTCATTGCTCTGTGTGCCTTTTTAAAACATTGTTGGATCTGCTCCAAGGAACAGAGGCTCCCTGTAATCTAAGTATTGGGGAGGATTCATCAGGAGGAGGTGTCTCCCTCATAGCTGAGTTTTCCACTTGTATTCACAGAAATAAATGGATAGAAAGAGATTAGTCATTCTTGTTCTTGATTTGAAGGCCTTGACCATTGCTCTTTGGGCCTGAGTGAGAAACAGAACAACTTTACTATAATTAGCTATGTTAATTATCGATTTTCAGTTCCAGTGACTACTGCTGTTCTTGCAGTGATTTGGTGTCTTAGTTGAGGTTGGTTTACTAGATAAGAGGAGCTGAAAAACTGAGATCAAAGTCCTATAAAGCATTATAGTAGAGGGATGGCTATATTCTGGCTCATCCACAGTGTATGGTGCCAGGCTCAGATTACTTCTGCTCAAGTACACAGGAATTGCAAATTAAAGTTTTACCATTTTTCTGTGTCTATAGAATAACTTCACTCAAAGTTCAATACAGCGTTTATGTCCTAGACTCCTGCTTGTCCCCTCTGCTACTCCAGGCAGGAGAATGTATATTCCTTACTCTCTTTACATGGGAACTCTTTCAGGCCAGCTGTTTGCACTGGCTTGTGTTCTTGCTGAAGCTCCAGCTGCTGGGCATTATCCTCCTGGGCTTGAAGAGACCTGTATTCGTTGGTGCTATTGCCTATGGTCTGGCTGAGTGTGATAAGTGGAAAAGCTGCAAGTGCTATGTGTGCCGTACAAAATAATCCTGCAATAGAATAAATTGGAAAAGTAACCGTAGTAGTAGATCCTAGATCTGTACTGCCTCCTGTGCTCAGAGTGCCAAAATGTGACAGCAAGGTTACATTGGTGAATATAATAAGCTAAGGCACTAAGTAATACCTTTTTCGTTGTTAGAATAAACTTGTAGTAGTCTCTCTACCTCAGTGCTAGGGGTAGACTAACCCAGAGTCTAGATTATGTGCCATAAACAATGCTGTATATACTATTAGAGAGATTTGTATAACCCAGAATATTTTGATACATTCACTGGCCATTCTCAAATAAGGCAATCTTGTTTAACAGCCTTTAAGCTAAGTTCATTTTTAGGTTGAAATAGAAGGTTTTGTAACACTACTTAATATCTTTACACTGCTGATTATCCTGCTGTGTACTGTTTCCCCACCTTTGTCTGAGAAACCCTAAACTAATGCTAATGGCAACCTTTAAAATTGATACAATGTTTGACTAAGAAGCTTTTACAATGTAGGGGATACTTAGGGGTACCATTTGGAAAAAAGTAAAAGATACTTGTTTGTTCTCTTATATGTGTGCCTGCTCTCAACATTTTTTGCTGTACTTAAATGGATCAGTATTTGATGATCAATCATGCAAGGGTGATGAAAAACCAACATGTGACACTGTTCCCAAATTAGGCAATATAGCTTACCCATTCTAAAATGCCCTCTGTTATAAACCTGAAGTAACTTTCTGTTCTAAGAATCATTGGTTTTCATGAATTCTAATGAACAGGCCCTCATAGACAGTACAGATAGTCCTTGTATAACAACAATTGGGAACGGAATTTCAGGATGTGGTTGTTAAGCGAATCTGATCTGATTTTATGACCATTTTTGCAGCAGTTGTTAAGTGAACCGCTTGGTCAAATCATGTGGTTCTCCATTGATTTTGCTTGCCAGAAGCAACCTAGGAAGGTTGAAAATGGTGACCAGGGGACACAGTGATGGTCGTAAATGCGAACCGGTTGCCAAGTGCCCAAATTGCAATCATGTGACCGTGGGGGCTCTGCGACAGTTGTAAGGGCAAGGACCAGTTGCAAGGTGGGTTTTAGTACCATCATAAGTCCAAACCATTGCTAAATGAATGACTGTTAAGCGAGGACTACCTGGTATTAATTTCTTCAGCATTTTTTACAAGTGCTGACTTTAGTACTTGTCAGTCAGATTACGTTCATGTTGCCCCAGTGTCTTTCTGATGTAATGCATTTTTGAATAGCCATGTGCCTTCTGAATAGGATGTAAGTTAACTGCTCTAAGTTTGGAGTATGATTATCTACAGTGTTGTGAATTACTAGGCATCAGAATTTCCTGCTTAAACTAGTTAATAACGCTTCAGTATAGTCTCTATTAGGTTGCTATAGGACTAGCTTTTTTGAAATAGGAAATCCAGAGGAGAACTTTTATCACATATGGGAAGAGAAGTGTTTACACCTCCTCGGTCACAAGCAGCTTTACTCAGTTACAACTGCAGATAGATTTCATAAATTATCTATAATAAGCTACACTTCAACATAAGCCTGAAACTATTAATGCTTTATTTGCCCTACTGATGATCTGAAGGACCAACTCCTGAAGCTTTATTAAAAATGTACTTCATTCATGTAACTTGAATTATAATCTTACTAAATCTTTTTATTATTTATTAAATTTGTACACTGTACAACTTCCAACAAATTATCAAAATAGTTACACTACAAATTTTGTTTGCAGATCAGTGTCTGCCCAAATGGTGATTGTCCAATAACTTCTACTAATGTCATTTTGATTTCTTAATAGCAACACCATCTCAGATGAGAAATTCCAAGAGCATTATCTTTGTATCTAATAGTGTGAGTGTTCCATTTGCCTGCATACTTCTTGCTTAACAGTAGGCACAAAAAGTAGCTTTTTTCTGCAAATCATAATCAGAACAAAGTGGTTGGAGTTTCTCCCACGTTCTGTTACATTAGCTCTTATATTAAGACCGTACGTTATCGTAGGTATGACTGTAACTGTATATGCTTTATATATTTTGGCTTGATAATTAAATGATTTTGTTTTGCCCCCTGCAAACTTAACTAGAGTAGCACTTGCAATAAGAGGTTCAATTCTTTTTTTACCAATTCATACTAAATTGAAATAATTAGCTATTCATAACAGTAAGATTCGTAGAGATGAGAAAGATTGGCAGAGATGAGGTATGTATATACTTGCTGTGATCTTTCCAATACCAATAAAGTTCTGTGAGTTGTACCCCTATTCTGCTAATTATATAATGTAGCTCAAATTCAGATACAGTGACAAATTTGTAAATATTACAGTCTCTAGTAGTAGGCTACAATTCAACCTATGTAAATTAAGAATGTTGTTATCAATTGCACAGATCAAAACAAAATGGTTCAAATGTACAACAGCCAAAATTCAAGGGGCACTTCTTCATGACAGGTATTGTATTCTATATACTGGAGTCAAATTTGGTAGCTAGCATATACCAACATACTTTACCTCTATTTTCTGCTGCAACAAGAGTACAATTAGAAAGCGTCTTTTATTTTTTCTTCCTCTATCTTGGACAGCAAATGCAAGGAAAGATATTTTAGTAGCTGATTTTTTTTTCCCTTTAAGATAGCATTGACTCCTGATAACTGCCTGGACAAGTCCCCGCAATTTTCTTGGCAAGATTTTTGTTAGTATATAATTTTTTATTAAGGATTTTGATTACAGTAGTAAAAACTGAAACAAACTAAACTTGAAGAAAAAAATAGAAAGAATAAAAAGCACAAGAAAAAAGAAAAAAAATGTGATAAAGAAAAAGAAATATATAAAGAAGTGACTTCCAATCTTCATTACAAGTATAGGCAAATTTAGTAACTCTTCACCCCCTATAAGGCTACAAACAGATATCTCTTCATCCCATATCCCATCCCTTATCTATAAGCAATCCATAAAACATCAGCTTTTCAATCCTGGTGTCAGCCAAAAGTCCATAAAGAGTTGCCAGAACTTTGCGAATAAATGTCTTGTTTTAACTTTAATCAAATAAACCAACTTTATATTCATTCCTTTTACTTCTAAGTCTTAATCTTTAGTTCATGCAAATGTTGTAGGATTTGATTTCTCTTCAATTCTTCTTTATCCCATTGTACAAAGTTCTTCAAGGGTTTAACAAGCGTCTTTTGTAGATCCAGTAAGAAAACATTTTCCAGGTCATTCTCTTGGTTTGTCATTTGTATTTCCACTTCAATTTTTAAAACTTCAGCCATTTTCTTTTGTATATCCAATAAAGCGTCCTTTTCCAAATCATTCTCTTGGCCTGTCATTTACAGTTCCACTTTGGGTACTTTCTCTGTCTTATTAGACAAAATTTGCTCCACATCTGTCATTCCCTCATTAACATCTTTTGGACAATTTATCCATAGAATCAGACATCATTACTGACACTGTTGATATTGTAGATACTAATTTCTGGATCCATTCTTCAAAGATCTCCTTTAATACTTCCAGTGTTACGATGTTTTGCATCATTTTCTAAATGCCAGTTAACTGACACCAAAAGCTGGCTTGTATTTTTTTTTCCTTCTGCTTAGAATCTTTAGTCGCCTCTAGTATCCAGTTTCTAAAATCATATAGTTGCTTATCTTTGTTATGAACCAAGATAGCCAAAATAACTGGTTCCCACAAGAAGCTATTTATTTTTTATAGTTAATTCCAAAGTCTTATCGTAAAAGTCAGTATTCCAAATTTAACTGGGCTCTTAATCCATTTGTAACTTTCTTAGCTCAAAATTTAGCTATTTGCTGTTTATTTCAAATTCTTTAAGTTCTTAAGCTTGTAATTTTTCTTTTTTTTCAGAGTTGAAGCTAAAGTCACCCAGCAACTTTTCAAAATTCTCGTTCCGAAAGTTTCTAATAGCTTTAAGATGGTTAATAGGCAATTTCCAAAAGTGATTAGAAAGTAAGGCTTGCAAACTTAGTGTCCTTTAAAAGGCTCCACCGTGGTTGTGAGCAAGATGGCTAATCCCTTTGTCTCCTGAGGCTCAAACTCATGGAAGACCGCTGTCCCGTGGTCTCCTCACAAGGAGCAGCCAGTCAGAACACACGAAGACAATCTCCCATCCTCTGCTCATCCAGAGGTTCCGAAGGACCGGTCTACTCACCGGTTCTTTGATCTTTGCTGTAGTTGTCTGCTCAGCTTTCACCAAGATATCTTCAGTTTGCCTTGCCTCTCCTGGAAGTCCAATTTTCTTGGCAAGATTTTCAGAAGTGGTTTGCCATCGCCTAATTTCTAGAATGGCTGGCCCAAGGTTATGCAGCTGGCTTCGTGCCTAAAGTGGGACTAAAACTCGCTGTGTCCCACTTTCTAGCCTGGTGCCTTAACCACTGCACAAAACTGGCTCTCATCAGTATAAATGCTGACTCAATTTATCTAATCCTGAATAGCAGCATAGTAAAGCTGAGAATGTTTGAAGAATCTTTATCCACTGTATTTACAGTAGATACATGAACCTTTGATCATACCTCTCAACTTTTTAGCAAGCTAGAATGTGGGGCACAACTTAATTTTGAAAATTTACTCATAGATCATTATAACTGCACTTAACAATTACCATATATCCTCTTTGTTGCATTGGATGCAGGAAATTGGCAGCTTGGCTTTGTTTTTTAGTACTGTGTTGTCCCTGCAAATTTATACAACATGCAATCTAATCTACTTTAAATAAGCATTAGAATGCAATTATTCTACTTATTCCCTAGTTGTAATAAGATGTACAGGTAGTCCTCACTTAACAACCATTCATTTAGTGATGATCTGAACTTATGACAGAGCTGAAAAAACCTACTTACGACTGGTCTTCACACTTTCGACCGTTGGAGTACAATGGTCAGCTTGATCATGATTTGGGCACTTGGCAACTGGTTCGCATTTATGATCTTTGCAACATCCTGTGGTCATGTGATCGCCATTTTTGACCTTCCTGGCCTGCTTCTGGTAAGCAAAATCAGGGAACCACATGATTTGCTTAATGACCACATGGTTCACTTAATGCTGCAGTGATTCGCTTCACCACCGCTGCAAAAAAGGTCGTAAAATTGGGTTGGATTCGCTTAATGACCACTTCGCTTAGCAACCAAAATTCCAGTCCTGATTGTGATCATTAAGTGAGGACTACGTGTATCTCAGAGTACTTCCTCATAAAGAAACAAATTTCCTTCCATTTAGGCTTCAGCTATCACTGCTAAAAAGCCCTATTAATTGTTCAAGAATTTATATTTGCATATTTTGACTAAGCCTACCTGTAAATCCCACTTACGATATAGGAGAAATTGCTTAAATTACTTTCTTCTAATTGTTCATCAGATGTGGTCCTAGCCCCAAATCCCAGTTTAGGAAATAGGCATGAGTATTATGTTTGCTGAATGCTGAATGCTGGCATATCTGATAAGACACACATACACCCAAACAAACAATATAGGTTACTTATTAAAAGTGCACTGTACTTTGTTGTAACAAAACTTTGCTCAGGACTTATACTCTACACAAGGTACTTCCATTCCCTTGTCATAAATTGTCATAAATAATATATCATAGACATACAAGCAATGCACATTGGGATATACCCCAGCAAGGGGGGACAAACCCTGCTTGAGTTTCAAAAGGTTGCCTGTATACATAACAGTAAGTTGTCCTCCATCTGCACATGGCCTTAGGACATGTAAAGATTCTGAATTGTAAACTCCACCCCTCTGTCACACATAAGCATGCTGTGGAAATACTTGTGATAAGTTTAAAAATGAAAATGGTTATAATTAACATTGACCGAATACAAGACAAGTGTTTGTGGATTTTTATGAACATCTGTCAACCAAAGAATGCTTTCTACCTACATAACACGAGCATTTCACAAAAAAGACAAAACGTAGTATAGGTATATTCTAAATGTGTGAATACAATAGATTAAAGAATGAAAAATATTACAATTTGGCTAAGTATTTTGCTTACTATATTTTTTCTACTTGACTGTCAGACACTAATTCCAAAGATTAGTACTCTGTTCTACCTAGGAGACAGAATCCTTAACCTGAAGGACTGGTAAGTGGCATCTCTTTCTCTCCAAAGCCAGAAGCATCCATACTTGCATATGGCCTACTCATTGTGGTGTCACCCTTCAGAGTGGTAATGGAACCACTATTTGGTGAAAGTAGAGTTTTCATGTCAGAAGAATATTCTTTTCCCTTTTAAGCATTATCGAACCAAACCTAACAAATTAGTGTCTCACCCATGTAAGTATAGCAAATTACAGCATGAATTCATAGCTGAATTGTGTATCAACACAAATTATTGGCAATTTCTGATGTTATAAAAATGTTAACATTTACACTAGAAGGTATAGACAGAGATGTCCCATCCTAGCGTTTTGAATTCATTGAACACATCCTGTCTACTTAAACAGATAACTTTTAAGCTGACCTCTATCCAAATATATAGGATTGTGGTAAACTAGGTTTGTTGTAATGCCTGGAGACTTAATTTATTTCCTGATAATTTGGCCCCTAGGTAGCAAAGCTGAGATGTTAGCTACTGTATTTTCATTGACCAGGGCTTAGTACTAAAGTGGTGCCAGGCAGATAGTCCTTAGCTGGACTCAATCCTGAAAACTAGATAAAGGAGCGAGAGTTAGGCATAAGGAAGTGACGAGTGACTCTTGCAGATTGTTTTCACCACTGAATCAGAAGGCAGTAAAATCTTGATAAAGGTGAACTAAAACCTGAATGATCTAGCCTGAAGAAATAAGGAATTGCATTTGTATGAGAGTTTGGGTTACAGTTGCTTTGATTGAGTGGGGAGGAAAAAACAGGAGGGATAGACTCCTCTATCAGCATGTTTGGGATATTAGAATGCCTTGAGTTTAAACGAGGTGCAAGAGATAAGAAGCAAAGGAGTAGAAGGATTAACTGTCAGGATAATTGAGCAGCTATTCCAAGATTACTGAGGCTGAGTTCAAAGAAAATAGTTTTGGAAGAACAGAATCTTAAATATCAGTGCACATGGTTCAGTAAAATCACTGAGTTCAGTTAGGCAAGTTAACAGCAAGATTGCAATGTCTGTCTGTCTGGTATAAGGCAACAACACTTGGCAAGACAAAATTCTGTTATGTATTTCCCAGTACAACATAACTTAGAACAGTTGTTCTGTAACAGGACATTGCATCTTGAGGATGACAGATTGATAAATTGTTGCAATCATCCTACAGAGCTCGAGGGTTCTGCATCTGATGTGTGGGGCAGGGTGGCAGCAGCTTAAATCATGACTTGAAAATATACTTCAGATCCCAAACTAATATTCCAGGTTAACACTCAGTTCTGGAACCTGATCTGTCCCACAACTCAAGAGGGGTGGAAGAGAGAAGCTGAATTGTTCCTTGAAAGCTAGGAAAAGACCAAACCTAAGGCAATTTACCTAGTGATAAAGCTGTCTCAGTGATTTAGAGAAGGAGCAAATTCTTATCAGTTGGAGGCTGACTACAGTTGGATTCTGACTACAGTTGGATTCAGGAGGAACAGTCTGGTCTTAATTTTTCTTCAATAGTTAGTTTATTTTTATTACAACGGTATACAGGCCAAGTCCTAGCAAACAGCCAATATCAATTAAAGGCACTCACACCACTTTGTGATTCATATATCAACCCATATACCAACACTATTTCTAGAGGAGAGTGAAATATTTATTAATAGTTTAAAATTCTGTACATAAAGCAATAAGTTGGGAGGGAGCTGGATGAAACTCAGCGAATTCCTTGGTGGATAATGCTGGTTTTAGTGCTGCTCTCTTTCTCCTTCTTACGTGCTGGGTCCAACTCAAAGCAGCGCCAAAGCCTGAGTGTTTCATCTGCTGCTGCTGAAGCAACTGTGGTTCCATCTGGACTCATGGTCAAGCTTAGCACTCTAGCAGTGTGACCTAGAGAAAGATATTTTACAAATGACTAAAGGATAGTTCATAATCTATTCAAGCAAATACGGGCATTTTTCTTTATGGGACAGCACCGTAACCTGTAGGTTAAATTAATCTAACCTAGGGTAGGCAACCATTTTGGCCACTGGCACATTTGAATTTTAGGAGCATATTGGAAACAAGAGACTTGCCTATTTACAAAACAACTGCTACAGTGAGCATAACCAGCTCTAAAATATTATTTACCAAAGGAGAAAATAGCCCTCAGCATGCTATCTATCCCCGTGGAATGTTTGTTGGGCTCAAGGTCAGATTTGTAAATAAATATGTTTGAGATTTGTGGTGATGTCAGTGTTCTGTAATTTTTATAAAAAATCTTTTAAAAGCGAGACAGGGATGCTGGTAGGTGTCAAGAGTTTTGTTGGTACACATTGATGTTCATGGGCATCATGCTGTCTTCTCTGTGATGTAACTGCAATATCCACAACGGATCTTACCTTTCAACTCAGTGACCTTTGACATGGATGGGTATTTCCACACTACCAGCTGGTTCTGAGCAAAGCCATGACCAGATACAAGTTCTTTGTAGTTTGTAGACCATAGTACTGCACATACCTATTAGCACCAATAAGTAGAATATTAGTTGACTGGAGGTAAGCTCATGTAGAAAAAAGTACAGCGTGTTAGAGAGCATTAGAATAATCCTAACCTCCCTTTGAAATGTACTAGGCAAACCTACCTGGGACTGTGCATCTACTGTGTTGAGACAGGTCCCAGAGCACACATTCCAGATCCTTATGTGCCGGTCGCTTGTTCCACCTCCTGTAGCCAGCACATTGGCTTGCCATGGACTCCAAGCCACAGCCTAAGAGGGAAAGTAATATTGCCACCCTTCTCTGTGGTTAGAAATACTGGCTGTGTTTGCACACTACAGGTAGACCTTGTTTAGTGACCAAAACTGGGACTGGCAACTTGGTTGTTAAGCAAAGTGGTCACTAAGTGAAACTGCAACTGTGCGTATGAGCTTACTTCCGTTTTCCTTTGCTTTACAGACCTGTGAAGGTCATAAATGTAAGGATTAGTTGTAAAGTTACTTTTTCATCACAGTCATAACTGCAAATGGTCGCTAAATGAATCAGTCACTTAACGAGGACTACCAGTAATCTAAGAAGCTCTGTGAAAATGCTATCATTTTAGTTTCTTGTTATTTAACAAAATATTGTCACTCACTCGTGCTGTCAGAACTTAAAGTGGCTACATTTTGGATTTCTAACAATCACATCTCACAATCAAGGTTTGATTATTGCAAATTCCAGTTTCCAGAGGAACTTAAAATGCCACATCTTGGTTTCAGATCACATAGCAAGCTACAGAACTTGGTTAAAGAACTACCCAAATGACCATTAATTGAGTTTTATAACAATTTTTTTACCAATAGAGTCATGTCTACTATCTAAATACAGATATGTGCTCACCTTAACAGCTCCCTGATGTTGTGTAAAAGTCTGCACAGGACGAGGTGACCAGTTGTCCCCTTGGGCAACTGACCATATGTTTACGAGATTGTCATTTCCTCCACTGGCTAAGTAACGGCCATCAGGTGCCCATTTGAGCCCACATACTTCTTGAGTATGACCAGCAAGTGTTGCCACATGGTGTTCTGCCACACGGACGTCATGATGATGTATGTGACCAGTCCGTGATCCACTGTAAGGGAAAATTAGCATACTCCCTGATATCAAATATACCAGAAGGCCAAGTGTAATATATATTCTTTTTCCTCACCATGAAAAACGATAAGCCACATGGCCTCTTCTCCCATCAGTGCCCTTGAGATCCATTGCTTAGGAATTATTACCTGGACAGGATGTAGCTATTCCAACTTAGAGAACTCACACGGGATGAATGGCTGACCATATTTCGTAGACGCTTCTTCTGCTGGATGTCCCATAACTAAATCAATACAAACATAGTCAATATACCCAACCTTGCTAATTTTTACTGTCTCGTGGAATACAGTCCTAATGAGAAAGTGCACAAGGCTTCCCCACTTGTCATGAACTTACTGCATCTCAGATATAGAGAAATGAATCAAATCATGACCACAGTGACTGTCAAAGGAAGCAACTCATAGTTTTTCAATCCTGAACATAACAAGCCCACATTGGTTGTCTCTTAGAAATTTTCACTCCAACAGAGAATTTAACTTGCTTTAATATTAAAAGATTTTTTTATCCTACCCTGCCCCATTGCCAGAGTATTAAATTGCCAATATGCAACAAAGGTCATTAAACACAGCCTCAGTTGCCTCACCTGGACCTCAGCATTACTTGTGCCAATTGCAAGGTAATTTCCTTCTTTGATCCATGAAACCGAAGAGATGTAGTCATCCGAGTTTTCCATCTGCATGAGCTGGATTATTTCTCGGGAATCATAATTCCACAGATACACTGATCTATCCAGAGCCACAGCCAAAAAGTTGAGGGAACTCCAATCAACTAGGTTCAGATCTAAATGAGGACAATGCACACTTAGTAAGGCCACCAAGGTACTAACTTTGGAAAAATAAAGCCAAGTTAAATAAAGATACAATCCCTTCCTGCCTCTCCGTGGCAGCCATATCTAATACAATATGGGGGCATAATTCTTCCCAAGGAAGCTGTAACATGGCAGAGCAGATGAGCATCCTGTGCACTTTGGAACAAACCCTCGCTGAAATGAAACTCCCATGCCTGCTTACAGTAATCATTTCGAATGTCTGGGGCATCTAGAATCCGCTCTGACACAGAAGCTATGTATCTGCTTATTTTCCTTGTGGAGCCTGGCGTGCTCTTCTGGCTATAGAGCACTTTGAGATTGTTCTGGTATCCTGGAAAAGAGGCAACATGATTATTAGCACAAACCAAGATCAACTCTGAATGTTCCTATAATTCCAAGCTAACATGGTCAATGGCAATTTTGGGAAATTGAATCTCCATTTAAAGGCCACCAGCTGGATTCCTTTCAATAGAGACATCAATTTCAAGGTGTCCAACAGGCAGTAGGGTACAGAAGACTGTAATAGATGCTACAGAGCTTGCTTTCAAGGACATGTAAGGATTGCATTATGAGAAAGCCAAGTTTGTTTGTTTTTTAATGCTGAACATGAACTAATCCAAGTTAGCATCATTGCTGTTATTCAGAAAGTGCAAAAATGCTGCCTTTTCCAGTGGGGTTCTAAACAGCCACTTGAAACAAAAGGTAAGAAACAAGCCTGTAAGAAGCGTATAGTTGTCAGCCTGCTAACTGAACATTAGTCAAGAATTCCCTAGATTAATTTTCATTTAAAATACAAGCACAGCAGATCAATGGAATCAACTTGAATGAACTAGATTATGGATCATTGCTGCAATACCAGTTTGGAAGCCAGCTATTATGGTTGGAGATTTCACCCACAAGAGATGCATTATGAAATCCACCATGCACTTCACTTCTCAATTTACCCTGTGTTGAATAAGTCCAACGCAGACTTACCTTCAGGGGCATTCTGAGGTTTCCCACTGAGTCGCAGGATTTTTGCCTCTTCTACATCAAAACCATTAAGATTCATTGCCCAGGCTTTCTGATGCTCCTTAGAGGGAGAAAAAAAAAGCACTGTATGAGATCACACAGAATTCAGTAGGTACAAACCTGTGTGACCATGACTGTACCAGGCAAGACAGGGAATGCTGAGAGGGTCTACAGAATCATTTCATCCAGCGTCTCGCTTCATCTAAAAACCCAATATTAACAGGGAGCAGATAGAGCATTTGGAAAACAGATGGTTCAAGTTATAACCTGTGGAATACTTCCATAATTGTATAAATGATACATTTCAAGGTAGGAATGTATACTAGATATTCCATTTTTAACTTGGTATGTATAGAAGGACTTGCATGTTACAATTGTCAAGCATTAAAAGCACTACAGGTATACACACACACAAACTCTTCACCTTCTTGGTGGGTGTCTCCTCAGAGGACTCCTCTTTGGTTAGGAGAAAATTGGCCACATCCATTTGCATAGCACTACGGTTAGGGATGTATCTATCACCTCCAGTTTTGTTTGGAGTATTTTGTGATTTGGAACCAGACTTGCCTGAAAAACATAGAGATTTCATTAATCTATATCCCCTCAGGTAATTACTAGCCTGAGAACAAGGTTCTTTTATGCTATCTCACAGGGTCACTGAGACAAACAGTAGATCTCCAACACTGGAAAACAAATTGGAGAAACAGTAGAGCACAAAGAGTTGGCACTTAATGTCTGACTTCATCTCATACAGTGATGTTTATCCTCCCCCTAGCTACAAAAGACATCTTACCTGGTGTTTTGGAGGGAGTCTTGCTGGTACTATGAGGCCTGTTAGTTGGCTTCATAGGTGAAGGAGCTGTGGCATCTGAGGCAGTTCCAGTGCTGGGAGCAGCACCATCCTTAGCCTTACGCTGCCACCGTGCAGGGGGTACGTTTGATATTGGGGCATCGAGTTTCAACAGCCCGTGCAAATCACTCTCAAAGAGAAACTGTGCCATAGAGATGCAGTGCTGTGTAACCAGAGCCAGGGAAGAGCGGTAGACAAGTTGACCTACCGATGAGGAAGGAAGACAGTAGATAAGAAAGAGGAAAGGGGACACAATTGCATCCACGGGATGGCTATAAGTTCACACACCACCTCCTCATTCCAAAATAACAAACCAGATGAGGACTAGAGTCATGTGACTGAATGCAGTCTTTGCAAGCAAAAAGTTATCTCGTGGCAAGAAAAGACCACCCTCCTTTATCTCGTGGCAAGAAAAGACCACCCACCTCTTTAATATTGTGCTTTCTATCAGCGAGGGACTTTTTCCCCTGCACAAAGGCATTCAACCCTAATCAGAGCGAAAATAGCTCCACAGGGTGGAGCTTTCTTTGTACTTAACGGCTTATCTCCTGGAGACTAAGCGCTACTTTCTCTTATTGCAATACGTTTGCTGGTTCAAAGCAGCATGTGTTTTCCTCATACAATTACTAGGTCTGTTTCTAGCACTGAGGGGGAGGAAGGCCTCGTGCACCGCGGCGAAATATGTTGCAAGAAATATTGGGCAGAAAACCTAGAGGACCGGAAGAGATCGAGAAGTAGAAGAAAAACAAAAATGCTTTTAGGAGCCTCAAAAGCTCGGGTCCGCAAAACCACTTACCACTGCTCTGACTCCAACTTTTCCGGCTCCTTCCGCCATTCAGGATTTAAACTTGCCACTTTGATCAACTATTGGCCATTTCGAACTTAACGTCCGCCGCAAGACTTACGGCCCGCCCGCCTCACTTTACTCTCATTGGTCCTTCTATAGCTAGTGGGTGCGGCTTTGCTATCAAAAAGTTTCCCAGGGTAACTTGGGTGGTTCCTTGTGATTTACATTGTCGTAACAGGAGGAGGGGCGTGCAGGAATTTCTGGCAATGTTCGGCGCGGGGCGGGGGGACGTTTCCATGGCATTTGACGCTGTAATTAAAATATTCTAAATTCAATGTTCTAAGCAAACGGCTTTGGCTCGATGCTTAGGGAGAGGCAGGCGAGACGGAAGCTGCAAGAAATTTCGTTGGGATATTAGCCTTTTATTTGACTGCTAAGCCTAAATTGATGTAAACTCTTCTGCTAGGCGTTCAAGTGGCAAAATCGGAGGAAAGATTACATAACCAAAAAAGTGTGTTCCTAAAGATAATTGCGAGATTTAGGCAAACAGACTAGAGTAGTTTTCATAAGGTATTATACCATACAATGCTGCACATCCTCTCAGAGGAAAGCCCCATTACATTCAATGGAGCTTATGTGCTTTTACAGCCTTAATCTGCCCAGTTTGCTCAGAGTTTACAGCCTTAATCTGCCCAGCCCCAATCCACCCAGAGTCGTCGTACGGGAAATGGGCGGCAGAGAAATTTAATAAATAAATAATCTGGTTGTACTAAATCTACAAGGCCAGAGCGTTTCAGTTTTCCCAGGGATGAAATAATGTCCTAAAATGGACCGGATTACTTTTGTCACATCTGTAACAGATTTTTAATTTAGAAAGACAATTTGTTCAATTGTTTATTGGTGATCAATAGAATTATCAACAACATCCTATATTTACAGGAAAAACCTAAATGGGTAGTAAAGAACCTGTTCAGCAAATGCAGTTTGAACTCAGCAATTTGACAAGAAGTCCTACAAGGCAGGTCAATTCTGCAATCCTTCAGATGTTGCTGAATTATCATTTCCAGGTGCTTCTGCTAGCAAGGTCAATATAGTAGGGAGAGATGCTGAAGATTGTAGTTCACCAACTACAGATGAACAAGGTGAATGTTGTCTGCTGTGTTACTTTTTAAAAAATCATTTCATTCTGAATAGTCTTGCAAAAATGCTCCATATTCTACTTGTGTGCTTTTCTTAATATGTTTAATACTTCACCTAATTTTGCAAAATGGATTTTCAATATTTCTGCAACTACTCCATTGGGGAAATTTGCTGTGCTTATCTACATTTGTTATTACACTAGATATAATTGCCATTCTTTTAATGTTTGGCCTCACAAAATATATTTATCTTTGAATATGGAATATACAAGGAAAATGGGAAGTACTTTTTGTACGTAGCCTCAGATCCCAGGTTCTTTTCCTTCGTTGCTCCAACCTGGTCTGTTGAGGACAGTACATTTATATTCAGTACAACATCTCAAACTCTCTAGCTGGCATTTGATTATAAAAGTGATATATACAGTGTCACCTTAAAATAGTAGCTGCTGTTGTATTTTCCCTATCAGAAGTATCTTGCTTCCCTCACCCATGTCAGGTGGCTGTGGTCATCCCATCCACTGCAACACTGATTCAGCTCTCCATCTGCTTCCTTCATTCAGAAATACCCTTTGCTCTGGACCCTTCCGTGAACTCTCTACCAGCAATAGACCTTAAGCAAGGCCATCTGAGGCCTTATATCAGTTGGATCCAAAGCACTTTTGAGGAGCCTGGGAATCAGTCCCATTAACTGCTGAATTGCAGCTCATGCAGTTAATTTGCTTGCTACAGGGACAGCATCAGAAGAGACGTAGCTCTTGCCCTGGCTACAGTAAGCCAACAGAATTTTTTCCTTTACTCTGTTTTGATTGCTGTCTTATTCTGTTAAATATTGGGTCATCATCCTTCTATTTTTAAAGCAAAATAGATTTTGAAAGTTGGTGAAACCTCTCTGGAGATGGTAAGAGGTGATTTTATGACACCAAATAGTTAATCAGTGCTGCATGAACACCTAAATTTGATCCTCATGAAAAAAAAAGTTCATTTAACTGCAGTGAACTATAGCAGCTGCATTATTCAAATAACATTACATTTGTGTTTACAAGCAGCCATGGCGATGCAAATATTAACAGTGAATCCTAATCTCTACAGGTCAGTAGTAACCTGTGCAATTTAAAATGAGTGAAACAGACAGATATGACCTTTGCAGTGACCCAACATAGAGTGATGCTTATTTCACAAATTACTGTTTGTATTTTTGTGCTGATCGTGGTATATTTACCATTCAGCATTGTTTCTGATTATGCTAAGCAGTTTTATTCCTGCAATTCTTTCAGCATTTGCTTAAAACATACTTTGCAAAAAGGTAGTTGATCCTATTTCTCCAAAATGGAGAAAGTATTTAAAAGAGCTTGTTTTATTTTAGGCTGTCATATAAAACACTGGGACATAGCTTTGTAAGAGTCACTTTGCATTTGGAAAGCTGCGGTTACCAGATGCAATGTGGGCATGCCTTGGAATAAAGTTCCACATTCAACTCCCCCTCATAGTCTAATGCCTGGGTGGGCAATCTGAGGCCACAGATCCTCAAATCCTTTTGCAGCAATCAGAGTTTCCTTTGACCACAACTACCAGAATTTGGCAGTATAATTTCCTGCCATTTTGAAATGAGAAACAGAAAAATTGTAGTGTAAGTCTTTTCCCCTTCAAACCAGGAAAAAAAAAATGGAATATAGGTCTAGCCACTTTGCATCATTGCCTTCCAAAAATTAAGGGCAGCTTTTGGCCATGAAAAATTGCCTGACTCTGCTCTAACAGTCAACTGGTAAAGTCAGTAGGTCCATAAGAGACTCAGGGAGTAGCAGCTAAATAGCTGCACTACAATTCAAAATTGTTTGTATTGTATTACATCCGTAGGACCTAATAATTTCTCATAGTGTTGTCCCCTAATGGCAGACACAATCAGCCCATTAGCAAATATGTCTGGTTTGAAATGTCAGTGACAGATGTGGCTTGGTCCTCAGAATTTTCCTCCCTTCTTTCTTCTTTAATCTCTGATGGTGCATTCCACAAGGCAAAGTGGATCACTGGCTCTGACATTATGTGTAGATCATGTTCCAAGGACTGTGGGAAAGCATTTCCATCATCATTTATGTCATCAAAGTATTCGTTTTCATGGTGGCTACCTTGGGGATTGTTAGAACCCAGCACCATGTAGTGCTGGTGGGAAGAAGGCTGGCTGCCCCATTCTGCCTGTTCTGCTGAAATCGTATCTAGAAGAGGGTCAAAGCTTGGTGTTTCCAGGGGTATCTCAGATAATACTTCCAACAAGCAAGTCAAAGGCACATCCTCCAACATTTTGTTGCAAAAGAAGGCATTTACCTAAAAGTTCAGAAAGAAACAATCAGAAATTCAGAAGGACCTCTGAATTATTCCATCCTTCCTTGACATTCACTGTATGGGAGTCTGTATGAAATAACAATGTAAAAGGCAACATAACAACAAATGAGCAGTGTACTCCAACTAGGAAGAGCTGAAAATCATGAACAGTTCCACCCAGGGTTTTAGCATGTAATCTGAACAAGGGAGGAGCGTGGGAGAGTTCTTGGCACAAGCTAACATTACATCATCTTATTTCCATACATAATACTGTCTTCACCATCACATACATCACAGTTCAAAACCGGAATGGAACTGAAAAGGTCTGCATCACTGAAAAGACAGAAGAGAAATGGCTTTGCTTATATTATTCCTGAAACCTGGAAAATAATGCCCACAGAATGATGCAACATTCCCACAAAAAGTATATTGGAAAGAGTTAAAAAGCACAGGAATGTTCTCCTTTTCTAGTAAAAAGATGACCTAATTCTGCTTCTACTGGCTTACTGCATTAGAATTAACATACTGAAAAGAATGCTTCACCTGCTGCTGCTGTTGCTTGCCATTATCCTTGAGGAATCCATCCAGGACACGGTGTAGGTCTGGAATGGGTGGCCAGAGCTTTTGTTTCACACTACTAGTAACAAAGAAACACAGATGATCTCAAAGGGATAACAACGCATATCCCAAGTGTGTTTTTTGTTCAATGGCTGAACTGCACAGAATTCAGTTACCTGTAATTGGAGAGGCAGGTGAAGCCCAGTCCCAGCACAAGTCCTGCACACAGTAAGAGTGCAATGGCCACAATCATAATCACCGAATCTAAAGCAGAAGCATACAGTGGTGAGTTTGTGACTCTTTTTTCCTGAGGGTCAGCAGTCTTTGTTTCATTTGCCAACTGTTTTCTCTGAACCATATCTAGCAACTTCTCCCCAGTAGCCGCCACTGATGTTGCTTACCTGTACCAGGTAGGACTTCAACGCACACTAATTCTGACCAAGCACTCCAGCCCCCACGGAACCTCTGTCCATCCGGCTGGGTACGCAGCTGAAGGCAGTAGCGATCCTGGGTGGCCAGATGAATTTCACTGGTGTTTGAATACTGCACCTGCAGAGTCTACACAGAAAATGGTCCCATCATGTCACTCTACTAATTAGACTCCTGGGTGTCATATCCCAAAACTACAGCATTGTCCTAGGTATTATTCTACTATCTAGGTCACAGCTGTGGAGCTGTTTTTCCTCTGGATGGGACATTCCTCATGCTTCATTTAATATAATACAAATTGTAGTAGTGTCCACTCATGAAAGTTATGGCATGTTTGAAAAATGAGAGGATTAATTGGAATTCTTAAGCCTTTTAAAGCCTCTTTTGTTTAAGTTGTTAAACACTTCTGGTTGCCTTAGTTGTACCTTGAGCCAAATACAAAAGTATGAGATGCATTTATCTCATTCTCTAGTAAAGGTTCAGTTTAGACATTATTGCTTGGGCCAGAAATACAGTAAGTTTTTCTATGCATTCCACAGACCAGTAGGTCAGCTTGTTTGGTCATATATATAACAGTGGTGAGTGTACATTTTAGGATCTCCTTAGGATCACAGTGTTTTTGATTACATGGTGCTTGTCCCTCTTCCCTTCTGCTACATTCCATAGATACGATCTGAATCTTGTAGGTCAACTAATTTGGCTGCTGTCCATTGCAGAAAACTCAGACCAAAAGATCCCTAAAGATGGCTCTCTCTTCTCTGCTTAAGGACTTATCTCCCATTCTAAGAAATTTCTCTACTACCGAACTAATCTTAGGTATGTCCATGCCATCATTTTGTACCACTTTATGATCAATTCTGGATCTTATTAAACTTGCACCATTTTATGGCTCCCTAAGTTGACTTGATTTGTTCTGGTGTATTGGAAATCACTGCAAAGCTGGTGTTTTCCTTTGAATTGCTGTGGTCCTGCAGACCTTACGAGTGGTCAGTTTCCCCATTCAAAGAAATACTTGCAAGACCCCCATTTTCCAGATCATGGGCAATTTCATTCTCTTTATCTCTCTCCCTCCCCATCACAGAGATTTGGTGTCCTGTTTCTGTAAGCACTGTTTAGATCTTACCAAGATGTAACTATGGTCACAGCTACAGTATTGAACAGAGTACTCAATTGAAAACTTAGCAACATGCTAGTATTTCACCTATATATTTCATAGGGTTTATAAAATGTAATAGAGGAATGGCTGCAAAACAGCTGAAAAACCTTTGTGAGAGTTCACTCAGGGACAGCTGTTGGGAGTGGGGGTTGTAAAAATGTCAAGATGGCAGCCATGACTACATGATTGTGCCCCCACCCCTTTTTATGTGTGTTGTGCATGCAGGATACATAAAAAGGAGATGAGGCTTCAATCACAGAGTTGCAGCCCTGATTGTGACTTTTTGGACCCTCCCCCAGGTGCCCTGATTTCACTTTTTTTTCATTTTTTCCTACCAATCTTCCCTTGAAAAACCTTTCCCTCATAGCAAAAAACTGTCAAAACCTTTCTGCAGTCCATTAGATAATTCCATAGAAATACATGTACTGAAAACATGTGGTTGTGAGGGAGTGACAGTAATTTCCTTTATTTATGAAATGGGGGTAAGGAGATTTATGTTAACCCCAATAGGCAGTACAGTATAAGGCTTGAATAATGTTTATTGTTTTCTTCGGTTGGCAGCTGGAAGAAAAGCACAGATTGGCTGATTGGTATTTTCCTTGAATTCTCTTCTTAAGGTTGGCAGACAAACACTATCGTGGGCCTGATTCCAGCTGCTTTCTGAGGAACTGGGGAGAAGAACTCTGGGGGTGTGAAACTGCCCTTGCTGTCCAGAAGCTTTTTTAAATCTTCAGTTGAAATCAACCTTCCTGTAATTTAAGGCTACAAGTAGTCCTTGCTTAATGACTGCCCTGTTTAGCAACTGTTCAGTTATGACAGCGCTGAAAAAACAACTTTGCAACCGGTCCTCACATGACTGTTGCGGCATCCCTACGGTCACATGATCAGGATTTTAGTGCTTCATACCCAGCGGGCATTTATGACCATTGCAGCATCCTATTGTCCCATGATCACCATTTGCGTGCTTCACAGGTGGCTTCCAACAAGCAGAGTTAATGGAAAAGCCAGCAGTAAAATTGCAATTCACAGTCATGTGATGATTTGCTTAACAACCATGGCAGAAATGAGGCTGTAAACCTGTCGCGGTCATGTGATGTCTTCCTTAATGACCACGTTGCTTAGCGATAGAGTTGCTGGTCCCAATTGTGGTCATTAAGCAAGGACTATCAGTAATAAATTTTGCGTTGCCCTCTGGGATAGCAGAAAATAAATGATTACTGTCTTTCTCTTTGGATATACTGTATGAAGAATGCTCTTATATCTCCACTCTATCTTCATTTCTCCAGCTAAACACTCTCATCTCCTTCAACCATTCTTTACACTGTGCTGATCATTTTTGTCGCTTACCTCTATATCCTTTTTGTGATATAAGAAGGATATAGAGGTCCCAGAATGGGACACAACATCCCAGATGATTCGTGCAGAATAAAATGAATTTAGGGTATCATATCTTATAACTTAGAAGTTATAGTTCTAAATTTGCAATACTGAAGCATTTATTTATTTCTTTATTTGCAACTACCTGGCACTGCTAATTGGATATCACAAGGATATCTCCTGGGAAAAAACACAGTACCAGGGACACTATCATAGACTTCTATTTATGCTCCAGAGTACTGACTTAGAGCAAAAGGCAGTTCCAGCATGGCTTTTTCTTAAGAAGCTGTCCTGCATCTATCCATCCTACACCAACATATTACCTTCCATTTCAAGGTGTCCTGCACAGTATACCGTATCTGATATACCATGTGCTCAGCTATCTCTTCCAGTGGGGAGACCCACTCCAGCCTTAGTATATCTCTGTCTACCGAAGCTTGCAGGATTCTTGGGGGAGCAGTGTGCACTATAACAGGAGAGAGGGAGAGAGAGGTGGCTGGTTAAGTCAGCTCAGCTTCTTGGAGAAGCAGAGGTCTGCTGCAGTATTAATAATATTACATCTCTCCTAGTGCTGCTGTTCTTTGATGCTGGACCATCTCAGAACAGCTCACTCGTTTGGGCTGAAAGCCCTGGTGGTGCTGAGGCCTAGCGATGTAGAAGATTCTTACCCACATCGTACAGTTTGAATGGCTCTTCAAAGTAGCTGACCTCTTGCTCACCCTGGCTGACAGTCACCAGGATAGAAAGGTAATTGGTGCTGCTGGGCTGGAAGGTGCATGTGCAGGAAACAGGGTCTTCCTTCTTACATTTATGCCAGACTTGCCCTCTGAAAATTAAAATGGAAAATAGTGTTGAATTGTCTGCTAGAACTACCTGAAGTTGCCTTTTAAACACAGTTTTTAAATTATCATCAACACTCACACTTTCCTTGACAGTTAGTATCCCCAAGTTTTGTTTAAACTTACCTTTCAATTTAGGGGATCTTGCTAATCATATTGGAATGAATATGATTAGTGAGATCCCTTAAATTGCAAAATTTTTTAAAAAGCACTGCTATCTATCATCTATTTTGTCTGTCTCCATCCATCTGTCCATCCATCCATCATCCCTGTTGCATAATAATTTTGAACAGCTGTCATCACTTTCTATTGATTGTCATAGGCCATTTGAAATATAGGCTCTGTGAAGAAGATGTACTATCTGGGCCAAGATATGGAAACGACAGATGAAGCTCACATGTTACAGTATAGCCTCCTCCTAAACTATGGCAATTTGAGACCTGGGATTTGGAAACTTAGTAAACATGAAAGAAGTTGTTGTGAGTGGCACAAAGTCAGTCACTGTCAAGCAACCAAGAAGCAGGACTGATTGATACCATTTTAAACTGTTGTACTAGGACTGGAGAAACTTAGGTTCAAATTACAACTCAGTTCTGAAACTCTCCCAGTTAAGCTTTGGCCAGTCTCTTCATCTCAGCCTAACCTATTTCCCAGGGTTGCTGCTGTTAAGAAGGTGGCTTAGATAGGGGAACTATCTATGCCACCTAAGCAATTTGAAAGTAGGATGGGATGTGCATTAACTAGCTAAAAGTTAGTAACCTTGTTTGTATCTTCCTCAATCCTACATATGGATGTGGAAACTGAAGGGGAGGAAAGGCTCTACTTGGGAGCTGTACCTGAAACAGGAGCAAAAACCCAAATTATGGGACAGGACAGGAAGGAGGGGACCTTGTACTGTTCACTTGCCCATCTAGTCACCTTGTACTGCTGCTGTTGCCTTCCATCCAGTACAAGAGGCTGTGAAGGGGGCCAGAACCAATGGGCTTCTTGTCCCACTGGCAGTGCAGTTGATGCAAGTCTGGAGTGAAGCAGTGCAGACCAATTACCTCTGTCCAGGAGAGAGAACAGAGTTAGAACCATTCGACAGCTGCTTTTTCAGTACTGTTCTGCGTCTCACATGCTATGTTCTTTGATATACAGTATATACAATGCATATCCTGCCTTTGTAGACAGTGGCCAACCCACAGTGGTATCTTCTAGAAATTCTATATAACTGAACTAAACTGCCCAAATCTCTCAACATTGTTCATATTGGGTGAGGCTGCTTGTGATTGTAGCTCAGGAACATCTGTACAGCTGTGGCTATTTATCCTAAGGCAGTCTTTGATGCTTTTCAGAACATTTATTGCATGTTCCAACTCCTTCCCCAAGTTGGATTTCTGACACTTGGAAACCTCTTTTCACAAATTTATTTTTTATTATAAAATGTGAAAAAAAACTTTAATAAGAAAAATAGTTATATTTAGATTTTTTTTTATTGCTGTGCCTTAGAAGCAAAGTTCGTTTTGGAAAGGAAAGGACCAACCTAGGAAGATGGAAGATTCCTAATGCCACCAGCCAAAAGGCATTGGGCAGCTTTTCTACTTTTTTCCTCACCTTTTTTTGGGGGGGGGAGGAGTCAGATGATGCAGAAGGAAAGCATAGATAAAAGTGAAAGATAATAAGGGGCTTCTCATAAAAATCCATAAATGAGGCATGACAAATTTAGAAGAATATACAGACAATGGGACATACACTGGGTCAGGGGAAGGGAATTAATTGTTAAATCAAAAGACCAATTAGTGCCTATAGCAGTGTTTCTCAACCTTGGCAGCTTGAAGATGGGTGGACTTCAACTCCCAGAATTCTCCAGCCAGCATGCTGGCTGGGGAATTTTGGAAATTGAACTCCACCCATCTTCAAGCTGCCTATAGAGTCAGGTTCAGCCCAAGCCAGAGCCAGTCTTCTATCCCATCACCATGTTTGGGGGAACATAAAACTTACTCAATTGCTCCATTTTGCCTACCTACCTCTTCAAGAAAAATAGCTGGAGAGAGAAAATGACTGAAAAAAATCACTGCCAGAATCTGGTGGCACAAAACATACTCTTAAACACTGATCAGCTGTGGTATCCAAACTACGCCAACTGCTGTCTGCTTGCCCTGGACAATGGAAAAGAGGTTGGTGATGTCATGAAGTCTGTTAAGTGCTCTCCTGGCACAAGAGCTCATGTGATACCAGTCATGTCCTTGGGAAGGCAGGCAATATTTCTGAACAAGTGCCTTTTGATTCAGTTAGCGTGATTGTGAGTTGCTAGAATCATTGAAAGGAAATTTGACTGAATTAATGACTGACTGGGTCAGGTATGTTATGCTAGCAGAGCTGGTAGAAGAAAATACCCCAAATTCTGAGCAGGGATGCAAATTTTGAGCAGGAAGACATGCAGAAGCGAATGGAAAGAAAAGGTAGTTAGTCCTTACGCCCTGGTTGATTTTGTCTTCCATATGCTCTCCAATACTTTTAATCATGCCCACACGCCTAACAGACTCCAGAACTGGAAGGTAAACATCCATACCTCTCTGTTTGTCCCTTTTTTATTTTATTTATTAAATTTATATTACCGCTCATCTCCCCCATTTCCATCATGCTAGCTAAGCAAATGCAGATCTGAGTACATCCTTGTGTCAGGATGATCAGTAGTTTCTGATCAGTAGTATGGATCCTGAAGGGAATGCAACATTTGCATTTCCAGAATTGCAAGTACCTTGATGCTGCATCTCCATGGGGTTATTGAATTACTTAATAGTAATGAGGAATGAGAGAGAAATATGTATTTCCAATTCAGTGTTTCATGGGACATGTGGTTTTACATATATGAAAGTACCTGCATGCCAGAAAAATGTGCAAGTAGCAGAAGTACAGATTCACAAGCATTACATGAATATTTTCATGCATAAACATGCCTCCTGTATAGAGAATTTTGATTTTATAGGGAGTCATAGAATCCATGCTAGCAACAATTTTATTTATTTTAAATTTTCATTGTGCAGTAATACTGATCCAGTATGATTATGCCAATTCTGGTTCCTGGGTGCCCTGCTTCCACAAAGAAGTGTTGCATCCTACCATGCTATTGCCCTACAAGTTTGCACCACTGAGAATTCCTGACAGCTGCTTCCTAGCCAACAGGCCACTCACCAGAAAGATGGGGTGTTTCTGCTATCACTGCTGGAGACCAGAGTCCCCAGATGCCATCAAGAGAGAGGCCATCAGGCTTGGTGCGGACTTGGATGTGGTACTGCTGCCCTGGGATCAGATTCTTGAGCTGGCACATGTAGCTGTTTTTCACTTCAATCTGTAATAAATTAGAACAGGACTATAACAGTTTCTTCAATTAGACCATTTTTACTTGGAAGTAATAGAGCAAAAATATCCTCTATCCCTTACTGTATACCAAAGCCATTTTCCCCTATATTAACCATACCCTGAACAGTGGCTGCATGGAATCCTGAGCACCATAAAGAACTTCATAAATCAAGAAGTCTGCATAGCCGATAGATGGAGGCACCCAATTTACAAGCAGTTGTTGTGCAATCCCAGGCCACTTAGCTGTTACATTTGTTGGGGGAGCAACGAGACCTTAAGAAAAAAAAAAAGCAAAACAAAACAAAAGTTAAAACTCTTGCTTATCTCTATGCTATTTGTGTGATGTCTGAACAGGAAAGAATGGCCCTTCTAGATTGAATAGGAGGTAATCTGATTGATATATTTAGCATTCTAATCTGCTAGAAGAGAAATTGGAACATCTGTCCCCAGTGTGGGGAAGATGGGCAGTCATAAAAATGTAATAAATGTAATACATGTAATAAATGTAATAAATAAATACATACATACATAAATACATAAATAAATAAATTGCACTTGTGCCTCCTTTAGAATTGATAGCTGAACTCTCTTACAAGACCTACTAATTTATTTATTTATTATCTCAATTTACTGTATATGGCCTCTCATCTCAAGTTCATTACTTGGGTGTTTAAAAATAATTAAATAATAATTATTTTTATTATAATATATTTTTATTATATAAATTGTTATAATTTAATTATCATTAAAAAAACAAAACAAAGAAACAACACACATGTAATCCACAGCCAGGGTAAAAACAAACTTACCATTAAAGATCAACACAACCATTGCATGAGCTTGCCCAGGTCCCCAGGCCTGGTGACAGAACCATGTGTTTAAGGCCTTGCAAAAAGCTGACAGGGTCAGGGCCAGTCTAATCTCTGGGGCATGATATTCCAAAAGTGGGTGCCATGACAGAAAATCTCTCTTCCCAGGGCCTGCCAGATGGCACTCCAGACCCTGGAGCGTTCCTCTTTTGCTGGACCTAATGGGACTTAGGATGGACCCAGGGACTTGTTGGGTAAAATGTCTGCTGATAAAGAAAATATTGATGGAAATGTAGTATACGGAGAAAAAATAGCAATACTGCCAATGTCAATGTATGAGCAAATATCTCCGCAACTTGCCCAAAGAAAGAAACTTGATTAATATCAAATATACAGTATGTTGTTTAGCGACACTTATAAAGAAAGAGCAGATGCCATCCACAATCCACCATTACTGGAAACCTACCCACAGCCTTCCTATTTGCAGCTTATATCCTTATTGTCTTGAAATTTGCATGTATGCTTATAATCAAATAAACCGTGTGACTAAATTATAATGAATCTCCAGCCTGTAGACCAGATGCACTGCTTTTGTCAAGCTTTTCCATCTGGCCTGCTAAGACTTAGGTAAAGCACCACTCCCATCCCTTTCTTCTCAGCACCAGATCACATCATGCACAAACAAGCACAGGACAATTTGGTAACACAAGAAAAAACTTGGTTTCTTCCTCCACTGCTAGATCATTGCTACTGGGAGTTCATGGAGGGGTAAGGTTTCAAGAGGAGAAAAGAGTCATTCATGACATATGCTGGTTCCTAGAAATACCCCAGAAGGCAATCAGGTAGTGGTTGCTATTTGACAAATAGTTCTAATTCCAACTGAACTAAGGATATTGAATCCAGTCCATAGGTTGGCAGCTCAGCAGTTCGAAACCTGAGAGCGTGAGCCACATGACGGAGTGAGCTCCTGTCAACTTGTCCCAGCTCCTGCTAACCTAGCAGTTGGAAAGCATGCAAATGCAAGTAGATAAATAGGTACCACTTCGGTAGGAAAAAAACGGACATGAAAGGAGCCCCATTGGGCGTCCCCCAGGCAACGGTGACATCACTGGCAAATCCTTTCAACACAGAAGTGCCTTGGTAGGTGCTTCTGACATGGGAAAAAAAAAAAAGCTCAACTGCCACTATTCTAGTCTTGGAACCATTTGCAAATTATACATGGTTCAAATCAGCAGAGGCTGCCAAACCAAGGATAGTTTTGGAGTTACGCTGTCACCATCAAAACATTTCTGCTATAGCTAAGAGATTCTGTGCCTCTGGGAGAGAGGGCTTTTCAAAGATTATGAGCAAACAACTGGGAGCTTTGTTTCCTACGAATATAAGCGTGTTCAGGATTTCAGATTGCAACGATAGAAAAAGGATTCATCCTTTCCTAGCCACCCCCAATTTCTGCTTTATTTCTGGCCCTCTCCTGCAGCAGTTACTTTAAACTTTTAAAGCACCCATTAAATCCAACAGTGCAGTAATGTGATATTTGTGCTTGGTCATTTACACAACATCTTGAACTGTACAATCACATTTTAAAGATGAAGGCCTTTTTTCTATCTTTCTCACAAACACATGCAACTTTAATGAAAACACTCACTTACATAGAAGTAAATATGTAATGGTGTCAGAGAAAAATAAAATTTGAAATCAATTGCTGGCAATAAAATTACCTCTTTCTCCCCTACAATTGTTTATCTGCAAATCACAAGATTCAATTTATGTTTAATTTATTTAATCCCCAACAGTGCAATTCTCCAAGTGCAATTCTTGTATCCATCACACACTCTCTCCTCCAGCAAAAGGCATTCATATTAAATTATTTAACAATGCAAATGGCCAATTTGGCTTTTAATGGAACAACAGCTTCCAGCAGAATGGACATTCTGATTATTACCTGTATGTGCCTTGCAATATAGCTGTAGGATTTGCAGTAAGCAGTACATAAGCATGTACACCAGCATGCATGCAGTCTGTCTGCTTTGCATCATGGTAATGGATAGTGCACTTGGAGACACCCCCCCCCTAAATGCATGATTCTTTGAAAAACAATATAGGCCATCTAGACTCAGATGTGTTTTATACGTACATCCTAAACAAACAGTGAAAATGTGTTTTTTTGTTCTGCATTTCCTTAACATAAGGACAAAACAGAAATAAAATTATTGCTGTTCTAAATGGAATAATGCAAAATCATAATTTTAAAGTTGCAGCAAATATTATTCTAAAAGCTGAACAATAGGAAATCCACGCAGAAGGCTAATAAACACATCATGGTGCACTTGTAACATGTCCCCTATCTGTCCACTCATGTTGGATTGCTTCCATGTGAGGTAGAAGCAGGGAACAGGGAACTGCAGAGGCAACAGGAATGTGAGAACTTGACTGTTATCAACAGCAAAGCTGCTTGATGGGACTCTCAGATCCCTGCTATATGGACAAGCTGAAAGGTAGGGAAAACAATTCTCAATAAGTCTGTAGAAAACTCGGTGCTACATGATGGGTATCAGTGCAGGAACATCTTTTAAAATTTATTTATGTATTTGTCAAATTTGTCACCACCCATCTCCACCCACCAGAGGGACTCTGGGCGGTTTACAACAATAATCGATAAAACAGTAATATACAATAAAGTTACTATATATAAAAATACAGTATCTAAAAAACAGTTACAGGTAAACAATATAGATAAAAATAAAATCCAAATGGCAGATGATAACTCAATCCTTGTATTCAACAAGCACTCTCAAACATGATGATAGGGGCTAACTTCTGGGTTGGGATGCTCTTGACTCCTGGACAGTAGGGAAAGTACTATTGTGTGAGCAGAGACAGAGTTGAAATGAAAATTCTCAAAACTGCTGGTGTCTTACTGAGTTCAGGCACGAAGCATATGAGTATAACGGCATTTGCTCACATTACCTTCCTCTTTGTCTCTGCCTTATCCCTACAGTTACATTTTAGAGTAAATGGCAACCTCTTCTCTGTATTTCACCAGCAAGAGTTATTAGGCTGTTGGGAATACTAGGGACAGGGCTTTCTTGGTGGTGGCTTCTCGGTTTTGGAACTCCTTTTCCCAGGGAGAAAAATGAAGCCTTGTTACTGCTTTTTTTAAAAAGAAAAGAAAAGAAAAACAAAGTAAAGTAAAGTCATTTGTATTGTACTTGAACTATTTTTAGTGATAGGAAGTGTTGTTTAATTTTTTTGTTTAAGTTATTGGTGGGTGAATGCACTGCTTTAGCCACATGCTGTCCTCCAACCCCTGTTTTGCATTTTCCAGAAAACCCATTAGATCATACTGCAGAAGTCTGTGGACAAACCACCAATTTTTGATAGTACTGTTTTCTACCTCTCTGTGCTACATAAGGGGCAAAATAGATGTGTTAAACCTTTGAAGGCTCAATGTGCCTATTTGAACTTAACCTCTTTCTCAGGTCTATTGCAAAAAGCAAAATACCCGGGTGAAAAGTTTTACCCTCTCTTCTGGGGACGTCAGTAGCATCAGACACACCCCTTGGAAACTGATAACTGTATGCCCTGAAAGATGGCTTGAAATAAATACCCGCATATTGTTTATGCCATGAAATGTTATGAATAAATAAATAAATAAAAAGTCCACAACTGTCCATTATTAACTTTGAACAAGAATCTTACCTGTCAGTGCCAAATTAAACATAGAGTTAATTAAGTTTGACTAAATTCATAAATCAAGTATCTGTGTGATTCACAGATTCATTCCAGCAATCACTGAAATTATAACATGGAAATCATATTTGTACATAACTTGGCTAAAATTGTTGCGTCAATACAGGTCATAGTATCAATGTGTTTTAGGATGCTGGACAGCCCTAGAGTGACCAAAATGGGCTTTACCCAATCTTCATCTCTTTCCCTGCTTCACATTTTGTATATGGAAGAAACTTACCAACAGTGTTCACTCTGAGATACTGTGAGAATATGCTGTGATTACTAACAATACCCAACACTTCAACATTGAGTTCAATAAAGAGCTGAATGCCATAATGGTCTTCAGGAAAGATGCAGGTGTGGCGCCAACCTCCATCTGTATTTTTCATGGAGATTAGAGCACATTCTCTGCTTTTGTCTCTGCAGGAGTGAAATAGAATAGTTAGGATTGCAGTACTTTCCCACAGTAATTTAATCTTGTTCTGAAGTGGCAAAAGTGACTTTCAACCATCCCTTTCCCTCTACAGACCACCATCATTTCCCAGACTTCAAAGTAATTTGCTCAGAAACTGCAACTAGGTTTATAATTGCTTGGCTAAACCCTTCTACTCAGACAACTTGGCCAGTCTATGTGAAGAATAACCTCCTACCCTTCATATGTGTAGAAGAATCGATATGCTCCTTTCACATGTGCTGGTTCATCCCAGAAACAGGTGAGATCCTCAAAGGTCCGGGAAAAGCAGAAGACATCTTGAGCTGTTTTGGCCAGTAGAATAGCTTCTGTATGGGGAAAGTTTTTTTTAAAAAAGGGGGAAAAGAAACAAAAAATGGTTTGAGTTCTCAGTAGTGTTTTAGTTGAAAAGAACAAGAGCTATAACACCAAATATATCCAGGCTATTCTTGACTATGAGATGGCAGGAAGCAAGTGGCAAATGGAACTGTATTAGTCAAGATTATGACATCCTTGACAAAATGTTCTATTGGGAGCATGCTGCTATTTTTCAAGAGATCAAGCAGCTTAAAATGGGAGTTGTAGACTCTGTGCATAATGCTAAGCCAATCTTTTAAAACCATGGTTTGTTAAACAAGCCCGAAGCCCTGGTTCACACGTAAACACAAAGTGTGTTCACCCATCCAATTAAACTTATGCAAGCAAACCACATTATGATTTAGCAGGATTTGTGAATACAGTATTATAACAGTGTTCAGGCCTATTTGCACAGGGGAAGGGAATGAGTTTCAGGAAAGGAAACATTACTCTTTCTCTTTTCCATTCCTCTGAGGCTTTCTGCATTTGTGTGAAGAGAAGTGAAAACCCTTCTCTAGTGCTGCAATCAGCAGGACACACAAAATTAGGTATAATGGATGAATAGATTAATGGATTATAAGAGAGTAGAGAGTTTCAGAGCACTTTCTATCCCCTCCAAGATTCTTACTTAGGTGAACATTCCCTTCCTCTTTCCTACAACAGTAATTCTTTTTTGTTTTTGGTCTCTAATAATTGCTTTCAGGATAGAAAAAGTTATTGATGCTTTGAACTTTGGTGTTGGAGAAGACTGCTGAGAATACCATGGACAGCCAAGAAAACAAATGGATCATCAACCCAGAGTTCTCACTTGAGGCACAAATGACCAGGCTCAAATTATTCTACTTCAGACACATTACATGAAGACCTCGCTCTCTGGAAAAGGCCCTAATGCTGGGAAAGGTGGAAGAAAAGAGTAGAATGACCAGCAGCAAGGTAGATGGACTGAGTTACAAAGACAATGGATGCAAAGTTGGCAGACCTGTAGGACCAGGTTGGGGACAGATCATCCGGGAGAAAATCTATGTGGTTGCTAAGTGATAGCACATAACCAATCATCACATTTTATCAATCTACTTGAATGAAAAAAAATGTTTAAACGCTAAGACCTATGGGAAAGGTGGAAGGAAAGAGAAGATGACGACTAGCAGCAAGTTGGATGGACTCAGTTACAGTGATGGTGGGTGCACCGTTGGATGACCTGAAGGACCAGGTTAAGGACAGATCGTCATGAAGAAAATCTATCTGTATGGTCACTAAGAGTCAACACTGACCTGATGGCATGTAATCAAAAAACAAACAAACAAAAACAGTTGCTTTTTGGATTTTTCAAAGCAATTACTTTTTGCTTAATTTACAATCTCACATAAAATTATGTGCTTAAAATGTCCTGTAGTATCTGAAGATCACTGCTTTTTTTAGTATCCCATTTTCCTTACAAACTGATTTGAACTCAATCCTTCTGGTTTGTACATAAAGGGAATGAAAAAACAGTAAATTGTATAGGAATATTCTAATCTGATAAAATATATGCTGATCACTTCTAATGATATTACTTTTCATGTTTGTTAGTAGGGAAATGGAAAAGAAATGGTTGAAATCAAAAGATGTAACTTTTGTCACATCAGATCAGATGAAACTCTGATTAATGTAACTGAAAGCTTCAAGCACTTTTCTCAGTTAATGAATGTCAGAGGTACCTGTAGGGATTTTAAAAAGCCAACATGGAAGCCATGTGATCAAAGCCCCATCCCTTTTTGACATGTGTCACAACTTACATAAAAAGGGTGAAGTTTTGGACAGACTCAGTTACAGTAGCGATTAATGCACCGTTGGAAGAACTGAAGAACTAGGTTAGGAACAGGTCATCATCATGTAGTTGCCAAGAGTCAACAATGACTTGATGGCATGTAATCAGCATCATAATCACCCACAAACTGAAGCCATTAGTGTTCAGCTAGGACCACTGAATGGAGCAGAGCTTAACACAGTGGAGAAGCTGCGCATAGAGAAAGAATATTATCTTAAATAGCTTTAATGAGCACGCCAGAGAAACACAGGTTATTGATCTTACACACTCAGCCCTCCCAAGCATAAAGAATCACATGCTTAGACAAAGTAGGTTTAAAAGTAAAGAGTCTTACTGATTTTATTCTTGGTTTAGTTACATCCATCTTTGATGGAAAAATGAGGATTCTTTGTTTCTTCTGTTCCCTAAACTTAATGAACTCTTACCTCTAACCCTCATAGCTGCGTGCAGAAAATGGGAAAACTCCTTTTGATTCTTAGCCCCACCGCATGGCCCAAGATGGAGGGAGAGGAGCTACATGCCTCATGCTTCTCTCTCGGTGGTGGTGAAGGAGGAAGAGAGGGAGAGGAAGTGGCAACAAACTGCTTCCTTGCACATAGAGAATTGCATCAACTCATCTATATACTAATGAGGCATGCTGATTTGTTAACACCTCCAACACAAACAACCTGGTGTCAAGCACAGCATCTGAGCATTATGCCGTTATACTTTCTACCTTCAGCTACCTTCCCCTGCTTTCATATTAAGTGCTCAGAAAACATCATAATACTGGTACTCAGCCTGGACAGGACTGATAACTGCTTTACTCATCTTAGAGTTTGGCTATATTCTTTTAAACAGGGTTTCTCAACCAGGGTTCCATGGAACTCTAGGCTTCCACGAGAGGTCACTAGGGGGTCCCTGGGAGATCACAATTTATTTAAAAAAATATTTCAAATTTGGGCAACTTCACATTAAAGAGGTAAGTCTCATTCTTTATTTTTAGTCTAAGAACACTGTTAATGCATATATACAGGCCTACACATCAAACAAATATAATAATTTTGTAACTTCTGGCCTATATTTGAGCTTGAATGTGCAGGGGTTCCTCGAGGCCTGAAAAATATTTCAAGGGTTCCTCCAGGGTCAAAAGGTTGAGAAAGGCTGTTATAAAGGGAAAGATAATAAAGGTGGCATTCAACAATGTTAAAAATGTTAAGAGCAGGTGGCAGCATCAGGAAAATACATGAATTTTGCACTTTCTGGTGATGGTAGTGAAATGGCATATATTAGCATCACTTTCTTTTTGTGGTTATAAATCTGTGCTTTGTATGATTTTAATTTCTCTTGACCACTTGTCCAGTTATGTTTATTAATGCCAATAAAGCTAAGTGCCATTGGTCTTCTTGCTCTCTTTTTCAGGTAGAAATCTATACTGGATAAACAATTATGAGGATGATCTGAGAGAACATGAGATAGAGGACCTGTTTATTAGGTTGTCCCTCATGGTTTTTGTGGCGGAGGCGTGGGAGAGCCCTTTTTCACAAACAAAACATTCTAAAATAACCATGTGGTTTTGTGATAAGCATTTGCTGAGGGCTTGGGGAGGAAAGCTTCCTGCTTTAGGGAGATAGCGCTCCCCAGTAAGTGGGGAGGAAACAAGAGGATTAACTACATATTACATGCAAATGTACACAACAAGACCATTCTGTTTTGAAAACGGAAAAGCAGCCTTAGAAAGCAGAGAAGAGAGTTGTGTGACTCCTTTCTCACTAACAAGGCTGCCTGAAGACATTTGGCTGCCTGAGTTGAAAGACGATCTCTCTCCTCCACCCTCCCACTTCACCTACAGACTGGGAGTGTGATCATATGTTGGCATGGATGATGAGACAGCATTCTCTTCTCCTAATCTCTCTTACTGTCATGTTCACCGTTCCGATGTTACCGTTACATCGTAACGTTTCGCATGTCATTTGGCTGATGCGTGTTTCGTCTGGGAGGGGAGGAGGATTCCATCTCGTGGGATTGTTATATGTTAGCAGCTGGATTGGAATGTGTTTGGGTTATCTCGTGTGTTCAAGGTTCCTTTCCCAGGACATCAGCAGAAACGGTTACCAGCACCTGGGGGGGGGAGTTTGCAACGGCAGGGCGGGGGGAGGGATTATGTTTGAGCCGAGGGTTTTTAGTTTGTATTTGGTGCGCTTTTACTCATTCTCAGCTTTCTCTGTATTTGCATACTATTCTTTAATAAATCAGATATCATTAAGTTCCTGCTTGTGAGTCTGAGTCTATTAGGGTAGGCAATCCTTACACTTACATCTGAGGACAGGGGATTGATTTAGGAAGACTAGGAGAGGCAGAGAAAGGTAGGGCAGCTAGGAATCTGGCACAGCTGCCCTTCCCAAATAAGGGATCATCAGTTTTTTGACAGCAGGGCTTGTTCCCACCCTAAGCTTTAATATATTTCATTACCTATAACAAAAAGCAGGTCACACATACCAAGTTGTACTCAAGCTGTTTTGCAAAATCTAGATCTAGTTTGCAGACACAGCAATAGATGTGTAAATATTTCTTTTGTCAGCATTTTTTATAGGTTGTTGTTTATTCGTTTAGTCGCTTCCGACTCTTCGTGACTTCATGGACCAGCCCATGCCAGAGCTTCCTGTTGGTCGTCAACACCCCCAGCTCCCCCAGGGACGAGTCCGTCACCTCTAGAATATCATCCATCCATCTTGCCCTTGGTCGGCCCCTCTTCCTTTTGCCTTCCACTCTCCCTAGCATCAACATCTTCTCCAGGGTGTCCTGTCTTCTCATGATGTGGCCAAAGTATTTCAGTTTTGCCTTTAATATCATTCCCTCAAGTGAGCAGTCTGGCTTTATTTCCTGGAGGATGGACTGGTTGGATCTTCTTGCAGTCCAAGGCACTCTCAGAATTTTCCTCCAACACCACAGTTCAAAAGCATCGATCTTCCTTCGCTCAGCCTTCCTTATGGTCCAGCTCTCGCAGCCATATGTTACTACGGGGAACACCATTGCTTTAACTATGCAGGCCTTTGTTGTCAGTGTGATGTCTCTGCTCTTCACTATTTTATCGAGATTTGTCATTGCTCTTCTCCCAAGGATTAAGCGTCTTCTGATTTCCTGACTGCAGTCAGCATCTGCAGTAATCTTTGCACCTAGGAATACAAAGTCTTTCACTGCTTCTACATGTTCTCCCTCTATTTGCCAGTTATCAATCAAGCTGGTTGCCATAATCTTGGTTTTTTTGAGGTTTAGCTGCAAACCAGCTTTTGCACTTTCTTCTTTAATCTTCATCATAAGGCTCCTCAGTTCCTCTTCACTTTCAGCCATCAAAGTGGTATCATCTGCATATCTGAGATTGTTAATGTTTCTTCCAGAGATTTTAACTCCAGCCTTGGATTCCTCAAGGCCAGCTTGTCGCATGATGTGTTCTGCATACAAGTTGAATAGGTAGGGTGAGAGTATACAGCCCTGCCATACTCCTTTTCCAATCTTAAACCAGTCCGTTGTTCTGTGGTCTGTTCTTACTGTTGCTACTTGGTCGTTATACAGATTCTTCAGGAGGCATACAAGATGACTTGGTATCCCCATACCACTAAGAACTTGCCACAATTTGTTATGGTCCACACAGTCAAAGGCTTTAGAATAGTCAATAAAACAGAAATAGATGTTTTTCTGAAACTCCCTGGCTTTTTCCATTATCCAGCAGATATTGGCAATTTGGTCTCTAGTTCCTCTGCCTTTTCTAAACCCAGCTTGTACATCTGGCAATTCTCGCTCCATGAACTGCTGAAGTCTACCTTGCAGGATCTTGAGCATTACCTTACTGGCATGTGATTTTTTTATAGGAGCAACTTGCAAATTTTTAAAATAAGGAAGTGGATTTAAAGATAAAGATGGAACACAAAAGAAACATCTTTAGTTGTTTCAGAGTAGACATGTGAAATGGCTGTGGTATATCCTAAAGAGTATCTGCATTTGATTCCAATATCAAACAATTAAGATTATGATGATGGACATATGTGTTTTCATATTCCAGACACTCTAAAAACACTTTGGTCAATGGGTTGTAACAGAAATATCAGCCATTAGTTCCAAGTTACATTGTCCTGTCCCATATCTTTATCCTAACAAACACTCAGATTTTCCTATGGACTAAAGAACGAGACCCTTGTGGTATTTGTAAGGAGGGGCTCCTGAAGTTGATTTCTCCTGCTCAGTGTCCAACTCCTATTACCTATGAAGCACTTTCCCTAAATTTGGGCCACAGCTAGACAAATGTGTCAGTTCACTTAAGTGCAGAAGGGAACAATTCAAGAGCCTGAAATGCTGCCTCTATAGACACCAAGACATAACCTTTTGGTGTTCACAGTATTCACTGGGACTTTGTTTCCCTTCTGAGCAACTGCCCTGGTGACTTTTCCTTCCAGCATCACTTCTTTTGAACTTTATCGTAGTCATTCAAAAACTGTGTTATTAACATAAGGCGATCACAGTGATAAATGGCCCATTAGATTTGTCTGTCAATGAAAGCAGCTAATTCAGGGAGATAGCCAGTGCTTCCTGTGTTGCATCACTATCTCTCAAAATGGAAGGAGGACATGTTGATGAGGCCATAAAATTGGAAGGAGAGCTAAACTGCATAACATGGTGCAGTTTTGTTTTTAGTTCTCCCACATTGTTGAAAGGGTATAGAGATCTCTCTTCACCATATGCAATCAGGTTTGTGAAAAGTGGGAGTACGCCTAAGTTCCTTTTACAATTGATGGACTGGCTTATCCAGAAAAGTCCTCCCAAATAGATTTCCTAGTTTTGGGTTCTTCTTTATGTAGAAAGAACATCTCACTATGCAAGTGCTTAATGTTATACAATGCAAATGGAATTAGTCATTTGATAAAGGACATGAAAGAAATTAAAAGGACATATATCCTCAGAATGAAAGGTTGAGGAAAAACTATTTCAGCTGATTTTATAAAGTTAGGAAAAATGGAAGAGTCCACCACCCAGTTGGGCTTAACTGAAATAAAGGCAACCAGGGAAAAAAATTTGAATCAGGAGAACATGAAGAGGACAGTAATCCTTTCTTCAAATATCATGCAGATTTTCAAATATTCCAGAATACTTCTTCAGATAAATTAGTTTAGACAAAGTTTTGTGATGGTATCTTGTTGAGCTTAGAACTGTCCACAAAGGAGTTGGGATGATGAAACAACATTTCTGAAAATGTTACTTAGATCTGTTTCCAGACTTAGTGAAAGGTAGAAGTTCCTTGATGAGTGGGAAAAACTAGAGAGAACTTGAGTCACCATCCAGCTTAATAAAGAATTCTGGAGAGTTTGAAAACTTGCTTTTTCAGTTCCAAAATTGCTTTATTTCATTATAGAGTTCTTGACCATACTATCAGTAGCACATTTACTAATGTCAAGCTTAGGTGTTTTGAGGAATTCCTAATAATGGCATAGCAAGGAGAAATATGTGAAGAGCAGCTTCTTTCATCATGTATGTGTGACGTTCAACAAGCATGAGCAGTCATATTGCTAGACATTTATGTTACCCATCAGAGTTATGTCCAGGAATTAACAATGTCAAATAAACTGACTGAGACTTCCAGAAATCTTAACTTCATACAGTTTCCCTCTTCCCAGATACTACAGCCCAATGGTTATTCACCCACCTGGTTGTACTATATTTACATTTAGATTTGCAGAACCCCAGAAAATCAGCAAAAATCACACTCTCCTCCCAGACAAAAGGAAGTGTAACAATGTTTACTCTTACCTTCATCTGTGACAAGGACAAAATGGAGCATACGTAAAATGGTGAGCAGCAGCATTGCAAGGAAAGGAAGTGGTGTCATTGAGCACAAATAGACTGCCATTCTAACAGGTGATGCAACTTTTTAAGCATCTAAACTGCTGCTGCTGAGTATGATCACATAACCCGGTTAGAGGTTATGGACATCTGAATGCACAGGAGGTCTGGATACTTGCTGGGCATGGTGGGAGCAGTAACTGCTTGATCTGATGTTCCAGTTAAGGTGGCTGAGCTCCAAAACTCTGAACCTCTGCTGTTGGACCTCCGTAGCGGAAATGTATCTGCAGAGCGTCAGCCCAGCTGCTTAGAGGAAACTTTGGTAAAAGCCTTCTCCAGTTCCAGTCCTCCACCACTTCCCCAGCCCCAAACCACCATGCCATGGTCTGCAAGAGGGGAAGCCCTGCCTAGAGGCTGTTGCTATCAGATAGGGTGAATGTCCTGCCCTTGTGGTAGTGCCTTGGAGGATAGATCCTTAGACAGGAAATAAACATCCTCTGGTCCTGCATGGGATAGCCTGAGGGCAGGCAAGGGTGGGCAGTGCTCTTGAAATAGAAACAATCCATATTGGCTAGCAATCCTCATTAGTGAAGGGGGACACTCTTTCCCCACTACCTAGTGCACTGTTCAGAATATTTAAGGGTGGGGAGCAATGTGATAGCATCATATGGACAAGCAAGAGCCAGGGTTACTGGAAAACTGAGAGAAAAGGGTTGACTGGCATTGACTGCCATCTTCAGGCTTCATGCTCCATATTTTCCTGTAGCTCAAGCACCCTCCCTCCTTCTGACTTTAAAGGGGGGAGGATGACTGACAGAGGGGGAATGCAGTGCTTCCATTGATGGGAGCTGAACCACCCCTTTCAGGATTTTAGCAATACTTTTACACACTGTGCTTTATAGCTTCCTGAGATATGCTATTTGCTTTACAAGTCTCATGCTTCTCAAATTCAATCCTTTGAGTTTGCACCAAGATCCTTGAGTATCTCTACAGGTGCAGAGTGCAAACCACGTGAGACTGAGTTTGACTTATCCTTGCTTTTCTGAGACTGAAAAATTGATTTCTGTTGAATTACCATCATTTAGAAACTACAACTTTTGTTTCTGGTGGCTGCAATTTTGCCTACTGAGCATTTTGATAGAGGTGTACCTTATGTTCCATTACAAATTAAGAGAAAAGATTGCAAATGTTCGCTTGATATTGGAGGTTCTTGTTCTTTACTGGCTGTGCACCCAGGGGAAACCAATTTTATATTACAAGGATTAAAAAGGAGTTGATGTTGAAGAAACCTGTGCATTAACAACAACTATTAGAAACCTGTGCGTTAACACAACTATTGGTCCATTTTTTTTTAAGCCTGCCTTTCTTTACCTGACAAATTTGTAAACTGGGGGCCACAATTAAATGTAGTCCGTGAAGCCAATTCAGCGGCCTGCTAGAACCACTGAAATGGAGGAGAGTTTATAACACAGCTTAGAAGCTGGCACAGAAAAAGAAAATTATCTTAGATAGCTTCAGTGAGCATGCCAGAGAAACACAGGTTATTGCTCTTACACATTCAGCCCTCCCAAGCATAAAGAATCACATGCTTAGACACATTAGGTTAAGAAGTAAAAAGAAGCTTACTGACTTTATTCATTGTTGCTTCTGCTACATCCATCTTGGTGGCAAAAGGTGAAGTTCCTTTGTTCTTCTTTTCTTTCTAATTACATAGTTTGCCCTAGACTCTCAGCCCTACAGCTGCCAAGAGGTGTGTGAAAGAAAGGGGCAGAATCCCTCATCAAGGCCCAAGCACATGGACCTGATAAAGAGAGCAGCATCCATGCTCCCTCCCCCTGGGTGGACAGGAGAAAAAGAGAGGGAAAGAGGAAGTGGGAGTGGCAACAAACAGCTTCCTCTGAGTTGCATTGTGGGGCAACTTACATGTTAATGAGGCATGCTGTAAGGGTTGCCTATTCTAACAGACTTAGTCTCACAAGCAGGTGCTTAAGGAAAACTGGTTTATTGAAAGAATAGTGTGCAAATACAAAGAAAGCTGGGAATGAGCAAAAGCGCGCCAAATACAAACTAAAAACCCTCGCTTCAAACCCGATCCCACCCTAGCTCCCACTTAGCAACCACCCCCTCCCAGGTGTTGGCAACCATCACACATCGGCCTGAGAAAGTAACCTTGAACACATGCAATAACCCAAACATACATTCCTCAGTTACAGTAAGGAGATTACAGCCTTTCTCGGTAGAGAAGGAGATTTCCTGGATGACTTTCCCGGCCGGTCCTCGGTCTTTCCCTTCGGGCACGCTGCTGCTCGGTGTCCCTCCTTTCCGCACTGCAGACACTGGCCTCGCGCATAGCGTCGCTCCTTCTCTTCCTCCCAGGTCCGTTGGCTGGATCTCCCTGGAGGAGCCGGGGTGCGGGACCCTTTACTGAATCTCCCATACCTCGCCGATCTTCGGTGGGCAAACGTCTCTAGGGCATGCTCAGCGCTGCCCACCAGCTGAATCCAGTCATACAGGGTTTTTGGGTCTTCTCGCCCCAGGGACCACTTCAGAACCTCAGTTTCCAGTTCATCCTTGAACATCTCCACCAATGTGGATTGGGACCAATCTTCCACTTTCCCAGCCAGAGCTTTAAATTCCAGCGCATAATCCGCCACGGATCGTGACCCTTGGTACAGTCCCTTTAATGCCCGCTTTGCTCTTTCCTGAGCTAACGGGTCTTCAAAATGTTGCCTTAACGCCCACAGGAACTCCTCGAAGTCTTCTAACTCCGGGGCGTACGATTGGCACAGCTGTACATACCAATCGGCCGCCCTCCACTTGAGCTTGGTGGCAATGGCATTTATTTTGCCCCGTTCTGACTGGAACCCCTGTTCCCAGTCCTCCATATAACTGTTAGCATTGGTTATGAAGAAGGACAATTTCATAGGGTCCCCATCGAACTTTACCGTGAAGGGTGGGGGTCTCGCCGCTTCTGGTCGCTCAGCCCTTGGCATGGCCCCTAACGAGCGCCTCTCCGCCGGAGGGGACCTCGAAATTGTCACCCTCGGGCCCCTCTCCTCTCCTCGGCGCCGGGTCCTGCTTCTCCCTCTGGGGGATATTAGGGGTGATGGTGGGGTGGAATGCCTGTGGTGGGACCCTTCCCTTCCTCTTTCAGGCGAACCCCAGCCCATTGACATTTTTTTCAGCATGAATTTGACTGAGTCTAACTTTGACTCCAACACCTTTATACGGTCAGGGGTGGGTGATCCCTCAGGCGCCTCTTTTCTGACCACCTTAGGTGACAGCAGGTACCGCCGCTTCCAGGAGGCTTGAGTCGCCCCAGTGACCGAGTCCTCGTCCCAAGTGATGTAATCACCGGCCGAAGTACTGGTCGTTTCTGGGGCTTTTTGACGTCCCTCCTTCTCCTTTGGGTTGGGGTTGGGTTCTGCCCGACCCTCCGGAGCGTTGCTGCATGGTACCTTCCCCGCTCTCACCACCATGGCGTCCAGTTCCCCTTCACTCGATGCCTCGCTCTCCATCTCTTGCAATCTTGGTTCGCTCATCGCTAGTGCTCCCCTTCACAGACGGATCCGGATAGGGGCTAGCGGAATACGTTTTTTAGATTCCCAGCTTTATGTAAGGGTTGCCTATTCTAACAGACTCAGTCTCACAAGCAGGTGCTTAAGGAAAACTGGTTTATTGAAAGAATAGTGTGCAAATACAAAGAAAGCTGGGAATGAGCAAAAGCGCGCCAAATACAAACTAAAAACCCTCGCTTCAAACCCGATCCCGCCCTAGCTCCCACTTAGCAACCACCCCCTCCCAGGTGTTGGCAACCATCACACATCGGCCTGAGAAAGTAACCTTGAACACATGCAATAACCCAAACATACATTCCTCAGTTACAGTAAGGAGATTACAGCCTGGCACGGCTGAAAATCTCCTCCCAGCAAACGTGAGACACGGATCAGGAAATTGACATGCGAAACGTTACGATGTATTCAGTACATTGGAACGATGAACATGACACATGCTGGATTTGCCAAAATTTCCAATAGTCCAGATTGGCTTATTCTGGATGTTCCCTTTGATAGTTACCACAAAGTTAACTTTCTTTCTTTGACCACTTCCAGCACCCTGCCTCCAGAAGACCTGCAAGCTTTGCCCTCAGTTCTTTGGGGCTGGGGTTTCACTGAGGTGGGCCTTTTGGAGTTGGCTGTATCAGTTATAATCTATACTAGGTCTGGCTTGCCTTCATGTCTACCTCAGTTTGGTATTCCAGAAGAGGCTCTAGCACCAACCCAAAAGCTCATCACTGCCTACAAGGCTGCCCAAGGTTGTACTGAACCCCGAACTTTGTTCTTGCAAATTTTGAAGGCAGATCTGGCTACCATACATCTTCCAGCACAATCTACCCTGATCCAGTAAGCGTCAGTCGTTACAAGCTGAAATCTCTTAGTAAAAGGTAAAGGTTTCCCTTGACATTAAGCCCAGTCGTGTCCAACTCTAGGGGGCGGTGCTCATCTCCATTTCAAAGCCAAAGAGCTGGCGTTTGTCCGTAGACACTTCCGTGGTCATGTGGCCGGCATGACTAAACGGAACACCATTACCTGGCCGCTGAAGCGGTACCTATTAATCTACTCACATTGGCATGTTTTCGAACTGCTAGGTTGGCAGGAGCTGGGACTAGCAACGGGAGCTCACCCCGTCACGCAGATTCAAACCGCCGACCTTCCGATCGGCAAGCTCAGCAGCTCAGCGGTTTAACCCGCAGCGCCACCATGTCCCACACTGAAATCTCTTACTTGGGCTATATTATACACCCAGGCACAAGAGAACTTTCCCCTGCCAGGTTGGATGCTGTTCTTCAATTGCCACTGTCTTCTACCAAATGCCAGGTGAGAGCCTTACCTGAAACTCTAGGGTTCTGTAACCCATGGGTATCTGCGTTTGGCAAGCTAATTACATTTTCTGTGGTCCTGACTACAATGACTTGCCTAACCAAACACTGCACCAGCCTTTGCCCCAATTTAAACATGGGCCACTAGCTTTGGGCTTCCCTAATTATGGGAAACCTTTTTTTCTCTGTTTATGAACAACAAGGAGTTCATAAACTTCAGGACCTTTGGGTGACAAACAGCAACTTGTAGCCTACTGTTCTGAACATCTGGACCCTGTTGTTCGTGGTGCAGGAGGATGCCTCAGAGCTTTGGCTGTTACTGTCCTTCTTGTTCAAATATCTAAAGTCTTAGTTATGGCATTTCCATTGACTTGGTTATGGGTTCCTCATGAGGCTGCTGCCATTCTCCTTGAATATCAAAGTCAAGCCTTTACACATCAGCATATATCTGCTTATGAAGCAGAGCTTCTAGCTCCTTCTAAGTTGACTTTGAAGTGATGTACAACTTTGAATCCTGCACCTCTGCTAAGCCTACAGATGAAGTTACCAACATGACTGTTTGCAGACCATAAACCTGGTAAAGAATCTTGCTCAGATCTTACTAATTGTGCCCCTACAACATTCTGATTTTGGACTCTTTTTGGATGGGTCTTCCTTTGTGGTTGACGGAGTCCATTTAACAGGGGCTGCAGTTGTTTTCTTTTCTTTTTTAATCTGCTGGGTGGAACCCTTCCCACCTTCCTTGGGAACCCACACAGCTGAACTTACTGCCTTAACTCAAGCTTGTTGCATTGCCAGAGACAAAGCTGTTAACATCTATGCTGATCCTAAGAATGCTTTTGGAATTTGCCATGCCATTACTGCCAATGACTCCCATATTGCTCATGGTCCCTTGGTATTGGCTCTTTTGGATACAATCCAGCTTCCTACCCTCATAGCGGTTGTCCATTGCTCTGCACATCAACATTATGACTCCATGGTGACCAAGGGGAACTCTTATGCTGATGCTGTTGCCACATGGGTGGCCATTCAAGTCCCCTCCCTCTCTGTGGCAGCTCCAGTCTTTTATCTTCAGTCACCCTTAAATTATGGTGAGTTTGCTGACGGGGGAGGAGGAAGAGTGGAAGAATAAATTTGAAGCAATTTTCTCTAACCAAAGGTGAGAGTAACTGATGGCTGACTCATAGCTCCACGAAAATTGCTTCATTTGTTACATCTCCTCATAGCAGTACAGCCACAAAGGGGGGATGACCACAGACCCAGGTTCTTTTTTCTCAAGTCCCTTTTTCTCATTTACAAATGGTCTTTATTACTTTGCCTACAGTGCAAAGTTTTCAGTATGTCATTGTAGAGATCAGATGACTCATTGGACTGAAGCTTATCCATGTCATTGTACTACAGGCATGGAAATAGCCAGGAAATTGAAAACCTTATTAGGTAAGGTAAGTTTTGCCCTAAACTCTCAGCCCTACAGTGTAATGGTTGCCTATTCTAAAACACTATCAGACTCATGAGCAGGAATTCAAAGATATCGATTTATTAAAGAATAGTATGCAGGATCACAGAGAAAGCTGAGAATGATAAAAGCGCGCCAAATGCAAACTAAAACCTTTGGTGTAAATGAGATCCCTCCCCCTGTAGAATCTTCCCAAGTTCACAATCCCAGGTGCTCCTAATGGTTTCTGATGGTCTGCGGGAAAAGTCCTTGAGCAGAGAAGATAACCCAAACACATTCCATTGTAATGAGCACAGATACAGAGCTTGGTACAAGGTCTCACAGCAGCTCCCTCCCAAACAGAAACGCGCGTCAGCGCCATGGCATGTGAAACGTTACGATGTATACTGTACATTGAAACAGTGAACATGACATACAGCTGCTAAGAGCTGTGTGGAAGAAAGCTGAATTCCAGGCCCACCATATGGTGCCCAGAATGGAGGAGAGCAGCACACATCCATGTGCTAGCTTCTAGTGGAGAAGAAGGAAGAGGAGGGAAAGGAAGTGGGAGTGGCAACAAACAGCTCCCTCAGAGTTGCATTGTGGGACAACTCAATTTACATGTTAATGAGGCATGCTGGATTTGCCAGGACTTCCAACACAAATAAATAACAATTAATGTATCACATGCAAATACTTTATGGAGCTCCAAATATCTGTGTGTGTGAGTGTGTGAGTGAGAGAGAGAGAGAGAGCACAGAAGCAGGAGGTAGCATTTAATAGGGCTATACTAAACTTTTAAAAGGTGTACTACAAGTACATTAGTGCATTCGACCTAGAGAGAGAGAGAGAGAGAGAGAGACTTTGCTAGCAGTGATAGTGGAAGTGTTGTCTGTGTGTGCATACCCACGTGTGGAAACAACCGGAGACATCCTTTGAAACAGTGGCACGAGCTTTCCAAAGGTCATGGTTATTTCACCACTTTGAAGAGGAATGGTTCTCTCACGCTAAGTACAAGATTACAAAGCACTGTTTCAAATGCTTTACATAATCCTAGCACTTAGCCTTATTCCAAACTCCAAGGTGCAACTGCAGTTTTTTTCCCTGCAGCTTCCCTTCCCCATGACTCTTGGCCCACTGCCTCAATTGTATTTAAATCATGAGTAAACATAAGAATGTATCCTCAGGAAGCCAAAGGAACTTTTGTAGTAGTTTTCTGCAATTACATTACATGAGAGGGAAAAACAGTGGCAGAGTTTGTACTGCATCCTAATTGAAACATGATGTTATTTCCAGCATTTCATTATGGAAATTTAATTCCTTGTTAAACAGAATTTCAATTAACTACAAAGAATATTGGCTCTATTGCTGCAGTTTTCATTGGTTCAGCACACCCTCAACTGGATGCCCAAGAGCAAAAAGCTTTAGTAATGATAGTAGAAGATGCATGGAGACAAATATGTTAAACAACGCTATCCTGGGAAGAAATTGCTTAATGAAGAAGATGTCATCTTCATTCTTAACTTGAAAGGTGTAATTATGCAAATACTGTTGGCCTCAGATTCCTCACACCAGAGGAATAATTACCTGACATGCTACACTGAAATAGTGGCATGGCTCTGCTTTCTTCATACGTTGAATGCAAATTGCTAGTAGAACTTATGGGTGATTTGCAGGAGATCAAAGTTAATGTGCAAAGTTCAAATTATTGCCAATTAGATGAACTACATTTAGGAGTGCCACATGACCTTCTCTCTAGAATACAGTTCTCTCTTTGAAGGAATAGAGTGAATGAAGGGCTATATATCCAAAGAGCCTTTCCAGATGAATTTTTGGCCTCAGCACTAGTAGGTCCATGCCCTACCAACCTCATGACAACGTAGTCGGGTGAGACTCATACCACTATTTTGTGCCCAGTGCTATTTTACCTCTGCATTAATATTTTTTTAAAATAGGAAGTGGTATATAAATACTTTAAATATATAAATACACCAGGAAGTTTAACCCACACTATTTCCAAAGTCACCCTAATATCAGGGAATTTCTTGCCACTAATGCTATGATGTTTCCCTCAAAGAGTGTCTTCACACTAATCCCTGCCCTTCAAAGTTTCTCAATGTCAGGTTCATATTATAGAATTTCTGTCTTGAAGAAGGTATAGCTGCCTAGCCATTCTTTCAAGAACAAGTTATTTAGCTTCAAATGACTTCTTGCATTATGTTCACAGAAGTAAAATAAGTAGATTGAGGGGGAGGGATGGAATAACTAAGAAAGTTTTTTTATTTTCTTTCTGTGGAAGGGGTAAATGGATATTATAAATTTGAGTTCTGTGTAAACTTAGATGCTCTATGTGAGAGTCCAGAGAAGGTGGAGCAAAAATTGCCATTGACTGGCTTGCTGGAGAGTGCTAACAAGGATTAGTTAGTCAACCTCTTCTGTAAACATCTTGGCATTCCTGCATTCATTCCTCCACAGACATTACTGTGAGATGTAAAAGTAGAGATATCCAAAAACCATTTCAAGGGCTTTTAACCCTATCTTTGCAAGTTTGGTAATGAATGAACTGGTCATCTGGAAATGAACTAAGTCCTGTTTAAAGATAAGTATCAACAGGGAGAGCAGGAAGGTAATTTGAAGTTGTCATTTAGTAGTTAGCAATTAGCCAAACTAACTGGAAATTGTTTTTCCTTATAGATAAAAATTATATTGTATTTCTGTTTAAAGGATTGATTGATTATGTGCTATTAAGTCAGTGTCGACTGTCAGCCCTTCCAGGTAAACCAGACAGGAAACATGATTAGATGAACTAATTCTACTTTATTGTAAGACTACATTAACAGAATCTTGCAAGTCTGAACGTACAAATCTCCTGCCCTCTTTGTTTATCATTTGAGTGGTCAGGGCGGGTGTTTCCTAAGTTTCTTCTCTAGACCATTACCCTCTCTCGGACTCCCTTTCCTTTCATCTTATTGTTCCCTGGGCAGCATCTCTTCCCTCTGTTCTCCAAGGTCGCCCTCACATTCTATCACAGACTCTTAGCAACCACGTAGATTTTCTCCATAATGATCTGTCCCTCACCCAGTCTTTCGGCTCTTCCAATGGTGTGCCCATCACGACTGTAACTGAGTCCATCCACCTTGTTGCTGGTTGTTCTCTCTTCTCTTTCCTTCCACCTTTCCCATAGGTCTTTGCATAATGTGTCTGAAGTAGGATAATTTGAGTGTTTAAAATATATTTCTAAAAGTTCACCTATAGAAAAAATAGAATTTCAAACCGACTATGTTAGCACCCTCTTTTGTTCTCCTTTTTGGTGAGGCATTTTCTTCTTGTTGGTCATTATAAGTGATGTAAGCCCACTGTACTATTGGAAGAAATTAAGATATCTCCCTGCTGTTTGTGTTGTCTTTCCCCAGATACACTCTCTCCCTGCAATATTGCCTTCTCCTTTGTCAAGGAATTAAATTGAAATTTAGTGCTGAACAGAGAAAACAATTAACTCACAGGTATTAAGGATAAATGCTTAACACACAGGTGTATGAAGAAATGGTTGAGTCATGCATGATGCAATCCTTGTTGGGATTGGATAGGATTAATATAAATGGGAGAGTCTAGAATCTTTCACTGCTCTCTGTGCTGTGTCTGTTACTTGCTGCACATCGTTTTATTTACTACCACAACAGGTTATGGGCCCACGATCTGCACTGCAGTGCTGAACCTCCCTTATTTCGCAGCGCAAGTAACAGGGACGGACTCAACCATGAGTATCTAGACGCACGATGCAGTCTGTTGCAGGCATGGGGGGAGGATTTCCTCTGGCTCATCTCATCTAAATGAGACCAATTATCTTACCTGGTGCCTAAAAGATCGTTTTACTTACTACCACGACATCCTTGAGCAAGGTAAAAGGTTAAAGGTTACAAAATAGAATGAGTTTGATGCAAAAAGGAGATACCAGAGATTAATATGTAAAAGGAAGCCCAACTGTTTATACAAAGGACTTCCTTCCGATTCAGTCAGAAACCTTGGAAACACGAAAGGTAGCTCATTCACAGATATTAGCAGAACCCATTCAGGTAAACGTTTTTCCCCAGCCAAACAGATCTCCATAATCCAATCACGAAAGATTCCTTCCAAGGTAAACATTCCAAGCTAGTAGACAAAGCCACAGTCCCACAGGGAACCCAGACAACCAGGTCAGGAAACACAAACAGCAGGGGGCCAAACCACAGAGCGCCCCCTCTCAGAAATCTGGAAAACTACACTTTTCTCAAATTCCTAGGGGATGGGAACACCTTTGCATAGCAACAGCCTAGCTCTCCTATATAAAGGGCTTGTGGGGGAAATACTGGCATGGCCACTCTCAGCAACACACTTACTCTGTATTTTGTGTTCTCGGAGAATAAACCTTTTACCTCTGTTCCAGCAATTGCCTATGTTTCTTCATTCCCAGCTTGGGGAGAAGATTACCTTCTAATAGTACCATCAGTTATACAATAGAGATACAGAGAATTGTGTAGATTCTGAATCCTGCAGGAGAGAAACAGTCACATTTATGTGGTTTATAGACCTGACAAAGTTTTGGGACTATATGTATGTACATTACTCTTAGGAGTAGCAGTTACATTTATCATTGTGCTTATCTTTTCATACCAGTCAGTTATTTTTACTGGTAATTTGAATCCATGTTGCCACTAATGGCCAAAATGGAGCCAGCCTTTCCTGTAAGGCGTTGGGTATCTTCAGTCTTTCTTCACTTGTGCCTAATGATAGCACAAATATGCCCCAGCAACATTTTGATTCTGTGTACCACCATGACATTGCCCCCATCTCCTCCCCAGGCTTTTTGGCCTTCCCATTTTCATACCTCACAGTCTTTATCCAAAGCAACCCTTTTCATTTCAGCTCATTTTGCCCAATTTTGTTCCTTTCTGTGTCATTAACTATTTATATTAAATCACTCTCATCCTAGAGCAGTGGCAGGAACATATAGCCATGATGGATTTTATAATCCGTGAGAATCACCTAAGCAAAGGCAAACTATAGGCAAATCTATGCAGATTATTATGTGATTGTTTCAAGAACATTTTTGTCATCAACAAAATCAAAGTCTACTGACGTACTAAAAGTAATAATGCTGTATTGCCAAGTTACCTGCATGCCCAGAGAAAATAGAAGTAATTGTTTCCTCAAATAGCTGTTGCTGAAGAACACAAGAGGCTTGTTCTTCAGCAGGTATTGAACCCATCTTTCTAGGAGGACTATTGACATGCTGCAGCATCAGACTGATTTTTCACATATCCATGCAGAAACCCATCACATTGTCTGAATTAACTCTGTGCTAAGCTGTGCTGGTGAGCTGGGAATAGAAGATAGTTCAAATCTCATAGGGCATAGGGCTAATAAGAGAAGAAGGAGCAGCAGATGCAGAATTAGCAAAGAGGTCAAGTTAAAAGACCATCAGAGAGAACTCTGGGAAGGAGAAACTTAGAAATAGAAGTGATAGTTAGCATCAAAGGATTACCTGCCAGAAAACCCCACAGCAGATAACATGATGCAAATCTGACTTATAGAGGGATGCTAACCAGTAAAACTTTTACAATTTTAGATAGAAATAAGTTTGTTTAGAAACAAAAAAGGTGCATACATTCTAGACACACATATCTTAAATTTGTACCATCAGTTGCTAAGAGATTCATATTTAAAATATTGTAAGTTTGAGCTTAAAGATAGAGAAAAAAATGCGTTTTGTACTTCTGCATCAGGTTGGGTCAGGCTATCAGTTAAGAGGGGAAAATAGCTGCACAGGAATACAAAACAGGGAGGTAAAGGGGAGAAAGTGAAACTGCTTGATTGTTCTGATAAAGCTTGGCTAGAATTGCTTCTTACTATCTTTTAAATGAATAATAAAGTGGAAAAACTGGAAAACTGAGGCATCTTTCAATCAGACACAGTTGATGACAGCTATGATGTCTCATTTCTAGAAGTCTCCTGAGAAATTCTATGTCCAGGAAGGAGTAAATAACAAAGAATTTCTATTCAGGAGAAACCCAAATATATCGGTAGCTAGTAAAAAAATCTCCCAGATTCCTCAGTTTTGACAGGGAGTAACACCTGATTCTAACTGGGGCTGGTGATACAACAGAAAGCTGGTAGGCAGAGCCAAGGGGTGGGAAATAGGTCAGTGCAGATAAATCTAATTATGTCTCTCTCATCCTGAAGTAGCCTAAGGAAAGCTTATAATTAACCCCATAAAAAGCAGTTTGCTAACAGTGGTTAAAAAGGGTTGGGTGCTGTGATTCAGGATTTTGTTGTGTTAGAGTATGTCCTAACAACCAGGAAACACGCTGAGACAGGGAACTGGTCTCTAATGCTTTATTGCTAGTACATTACAGGAATCCTAACAAACTGAAGCATGGGAAAAACTCAGACATATAAAACCCAAAGGTTAAGGTGGTCCCGATCTGTGTCTCTTTGAATGGCTGCCCAATTCCTCAGTGCTACGCATGCGCTTAACAGTCTGGATGGGAGCCCCCTGCTCGCCATCCTTACTCATGACAGAATAGGTGTGTATAATTTATCATCCCTTACAACAGGGTTTCTCACCCGGAACTAGGGTTCTGCGAGAGGTCACTAGGGGTTCCCTGGGAGATCACAATTTATTTAAAAAAATATTTCAAATTTGGGCAAGTTCACATTAAAGTGATAAGTTTCATTCTTGATATTTAGTTTAAGAACACTGTTAATGCATATATACAGGACTGTATTTGAGCCTGAATGTGCAGGGGTTCCTGAGGCCTGAAAAATATTTCAAGGGTTCCTCCAGGGTCAAAAGGTTGAGAAAGGTTACCTTACAACCTACCTTACACCACTTGACATTTGAAGTATAATTTGTCAAGAGTGTGAAACAAAATTTGTTAGGAAAAACTCATTTATGAAAAAATTGCGTTTGCAACAATTTATGTATGGAACAAAGCAAAAGGTTTGGTAAGGAAGAAGAGATCCATACAACAATATGCAAAGCATACTTTTGAATCCATAGCAGCTACTTGTTCTAGGGCAAGCAACAATAAGATCCAGAAAGCAGAGTGGGAAGGGGGAGCAGCAAATACATGAGCCTACATTTCTGCAAAAATTTAACAGGGAAGAAAAACTGATTTACATGTATACATTGATTTTCTTTTTTTCTTTTACTGTCTCTTTCCTATTCTGCATCTTAAAATATTTAAAGCCAAAGAAAGCCAAAAGTAGGCCATGCCATAATAAAGAGGAGTGCTAAAGACCGAGTTTAACCCATACAGTTGCCCCACCTGCTCTGTGTAATCTAAATGGACACCGATTTCATTTGCTAAATAGCTGTTCTGTTCCTAATCAGCTTTAACAGCTAATTGGTATAACTACAATGGCGTGAAAGAGAATGTTCTGTATATTCTACTCTTTCCTGCCCTATCTGCTGTTCTGAGCACTTATACACCTTATAAATGTAATGGAAAAAGAGACACTGGGGCACCTTTCAATAAACATTACACAGTGGCAACAATGCTTCCTGCATACCATAGTAATGAATAAACAGGCTACTTACTGAAATAGGGACCTGGAGATTTCTGGATTGTCACTACTACCTCCTGCCTTTATTATAAAGTCACCCCTGCTGACAAACAGTCTTATCCTCCAATAAAAATCTGAAAGTATGATAATCCCCCTTAAAATACTGGAAGCTTTTTCCTCCACAAATCCAAATCAGCCCTAAATCTAGCCTGGTGCCCTAAAATGATGCATTTCACTTCATTTCCCATAATTTCTAGGCATTAAGGCTAACTGTTAGAGCAAGTTTGGTGTAGCGATTAAGGCATCAGGCTAGAAACTAGGAGACTGTGAGTTCTAGTGCCTCTTTAGGCATGAAAGCTGGCTGGGTGATCTTGGCCAGTCACACCCTCTCAGCCCTAGGAAGCAGGCAATGGCAAACCACTTCTGAAAATGTTGCCAAGAAACATTTCTTGCAGGGACTTGTCCAGGCAGTCATCAAGAGTCAAAAACTGACTTGACATCTTTAAAAAAAAAAAAAAGCTAACCATAGGTTACGGAGGAATGCTGGGAACTGGATTCTAACATTTCTGGAAGAGATCAAATTGGGAAGGCTGACCTTGATTCTTTTAAAGATCTTATCTGCTTTCAAGTGATAAAATGAGAATACACTCTTCTTGTAGTTGCCATCGTAGACAAAAACCATAGCTTACTTGGGTAACCCTTTTCAGAAAACTCTGCAATACTTTAGATGCAATCTCCTGAAAGTCTCCTGCTTTGGGCTGCGCAAGAGTATAAACTGAACACCTGTTGGCCACACCTTGAACAACTTGCATCTTTTCAATCCAGAAAAAGTTGCTTTTTCAGATGCTATCTTTTTATTCCTATACTCTTCAAAGCAATTTTTGAAGACTGAATCTGAAACATTGCCAAGCCCTAATCATTTACTTCATAATAGCTAAGACCTTTTCTGGAATTGCAGTATAAGAAACACTGGAACTTAGAGGGCAGGGGTAAGTTGCAGTCCTTAAGTTGGATATGACCCAGACCCATTTTTCCAGTTGCCTTGAGCCTTCAAGATTCTGCCATTAAAATTCAGTGATATAAACAGTTGTTTTAAGGTAGAACATTTTTTTTTCTTTTGGTAAGGGAAAAGAGTTAAGGTGCATTATAAGTTATAATAGCCATCTATCTTCTGCAGGCCTTCAACTTTGGAAGAAACAGCTGAAAATATTGTTCCTTCCCACTCTAATGACATCACCCCTGTGGCTCATGGAGGCTGGAAAAGAATCAATAATGAAATATGCCCTCAAAGTTTGAATTAGTTTTCCATAGAGTTATAAGGCATGGGGTTTTTTTTTGGTATTTGGTTTTGTTTAAATTGTAGCTGTCTAGAGAAGCTAACAAATGCCTCTGTGTTTTCCTGGAAACCTATTTTCCAAAGTTCTAATGTTTCTGGGGAGCAGAGGTGAGACACAGAAGTCTTCAGTATGGAAGGAATTTCCTAAGTGTTGTACAGTCAGCTCAGTATCCTGTTTCTAAGCAGGTAGGTATATTAAATTTCACAAATAAAAGTTTCTGAAATTCTTTACAGTACTTTCCTTACTGAAAGCTTAATCTGATCTAATAATCTCCGCCAACCACCCCCTCCTCCAAATCCTGCTGGAACTCATAGATTTCCTCACTAGAAAGCTATCAGTCCCTTTTGAAGGAGGGAGGACTGATGGTCAGTTCTTAGATGCATTATGTATCTTGGTCTGGTTAATATGTTTGAAGGAGATTTCCTGTGTAACTCCCTAACTTTCTGGGAACATTATGAGTTAGTGGCTTAGACTGAGAAGAGGAAGGGACAGATTTTTTTTTTCATAGAAGGAAATGAGGTTGGGACTTCTCTCCTTTTTCTAGTCCACACCTCAAGGGTGCCAGGCCTTTGTTCCAGTTTCTTCACTAGGTACTTAGTATATCTAGTGGCTTATCTAAGAACTAGAATTTCAAATGCTGGGCTCAGTGTCATATGGTCTTATTTCAGGAAATGGCCAGGTCATCATGAAATGAGGAAAAAGATATAGAGAGTAAGGAAGATGACCTTGATGGAGATATGTAGGAAAAATTACCTAGGCAAAAAAGGCTGAAGCATTTTTTTAAAGTCCAGAACAATAACATTCGGAAGCACCTCACGCAGATGCCTCTCTAATTCATTGAACCATAAGAAGGAGGAAGAGGTATAGCACAATCAGACTTGCAAGATTCCATTATTACAGTCAGTCTCAATAAAAGTCGTTTTAGCCTTCCTGTGGAGTTGCTTTCCTGGTCTGGTCTACCCAGTGGGGCTGACAAAGTTGATCATTGTAGATAGACGTTATTTCTTGGAGAATTGGATTCTGGAAAGAATTGCCCTGTTTGCCAACTGCCCCATCTTTTCTGTAATGCTGTCCAAGGAATTTGGCAGTAATGTAGGGCTGTCCTTTCTTGTGTGGTGTGCGTTGTAGCCACAGTGTCCTTGACTGGTTCCCAATCTTCTTAGACTTTTTTTCTTCAGTATGGTGGAACATTTTGGACATGTTCTCCCTTGGAGTGATGGGCCTCTCTCTTACACAGAAAATACCTATAATGTTTGATTTTTAAAAGCCACACATATTGGAACAATCCATTCAAGGGTAGTCTCCTCTACTGTAAGGAAAGTTGACATATTAGGTTCCTGCAGAATCTTCTAAACTAACAGCGTCCAACTGTACACTGTGCCCAGCACAGTCTGTGTGATAAGCTGCTGACATCCCCATGAGGCAAATGTACAAGAAAGTCCCAATCATCCGGGCTCTGTTTGTAGCCAGAGGGGGAGGAGTCAGGTCCCTCATGCCTCCTCAGCTGTTGCATCAATTCCTGCATAAGTGAAGTTCTCAAATAATGCCATGTTCACATATGCCTGGCAAAGGAAAAACAGAATCATGTTGAAGGCTACTCAGCAGGGAGATTTCTTTTCATTCTCTGCTTTAAATTCCATTTTCCTCCTAGTTTTGATTACAGACTAAATGATAATAGTAACTCATTATCTAACCTTACACTGAGATAGTGCTCAGAGTAAGCTCCATACCATGGAGCCTTGGGACAATTGCTTGATATACATCCCGCTGCTTTGTATCTCCAAGGACTACCTGCATCCTACTATTCTGAAGTAAATTGAAAGATACAATTGAAAAGGATACAAAATGTGTCCTTTTCAGCAGAAGGCCAGGCTAACTGTGCCTTGATTATTCTATTGGTGACATTGGGCAGTGGTATCTGATTATAAATACTCCAGAGCTCACAATAATTGTTTAGATCACAGCAGGAATATCTCCTGAGATCAATACCTTCCTAGCTTCTAGCATGCGAATGAGCTGCACTGAAATCTGAGCAAATGGTGGACGTTCATATGGCCGGTCCCGCCAGCATTGACGCATTAATTCATACCTGTAGGAGGAAGAGACAAATTTAAAAAAACACCAACAATGACAAAACATGAGGGAAGAGGAACTGCCAGAATGGTCTACCCTGAAAGGTTAGTCTGTTTTTACCTCTCTTAAGCATTTCCAGCAGAATGAAACAGTGAGAACATGTGAAAGCCATGTCCTAGTCTGCCAGTTATCATCAATGGAGTATGATTGAATATAAAAAGTATATTATACAGAATGCAGGGGATGAAATATGCAGAAAGTGAAGGTTTGAATAGGGCCTCCACTTACACTTCATCATCACAATTGAGAGGCTTCTCCATGCGGTATCCTTGTGGCAGCTTTTCATATAGCTCAGCACACGTCATGCCACAATACGGTGTCCCTCCTAGCAAGAGAAAAAACAGATCAGACAAGACACCATATTTAGCCATTGTGGGGTATAAAGCATAAGTATAGCAGCCTTCTACTACGAGGACAAATGCTGCCATCTCTTCCAGAACTGTCCATTTCTCTATTAGTACCGTATTATCTTTTGTCTCCATCCAGTGAAAAGGGTAGCATAATTAAAAATATCAAGGCAGCAAGAATGAGGTGGGGTCTAACTTATGTAAAACTTTTCTTCTCCCTCAAGATAATCCTCAGAATGTCCACACTTTGTGCTTTCCCCCAAAGTGAATGTTTTAATCTAATTATTTCACCTCCCTGAGACAAGGGAAAGAAGTTCTCATGCCACAGAGAGAAGTCTGAGGAAGTGGAACAAATGAGAAGAACAAGCTGTACAAAGCAGCGTGAGGCCCAAATAGGATGCAGACTATCAAAGGACAGTTGAGGGAACAGAGTCCAGCTTGTTCCCACTAGATAGGAACTTACCCAAGCTCACAATTTCCCACAAAAGGACCCCAAAAGACCACCTGCAACAGAAAGATAAGTTAGGATGTGGGCTGTGGTCCTTTAGTACATTTAGCCTAGCTATAGAAAGTGTTGATTTTATTAAGATTATTTTGGTTTTGGCCTCTTACATAACGTCAATAGGAAAAGAAAACATTAAAAAGCCAGTATCTTCTGCTTACTAATTGTAAGTCATTTTACATGTCTTTCAATATCTAAAAACTTGTTGGATGTCAGCTCCTATAATTTCTTGCAAGCATGGGCAACCTACCTAGAGGACAGCAAGGTGGAAATGGCTGAATCACACATTGCCCTCAACGTACCTTTCTTATGATGTCAGCCAAGAAAAGGATCGTAAGACTTTGTGGAAGACTGAGGATTGCCTACCATTTGAAATCCGAGGTGAACCCTGTCCCCAAAGGATAGGTCACTCACACGTCACTTTTGGTTGTGTATACGCTGTAATTCAAGGATTCAATGGCCATCCAACGAACTGGTAAACGACCCTGCAGAAACATATTTGAAGAATCAGAGATTCACAGAGGAATGAGGGGCAACACAGAAAAAAAGACGAAGCAGTGTTCTCTTCAAAGCAGAAAAGAAGCCTAAGCGGTGTGGGAGAACGCTTCTCAAGGGATATTCTAGTTATTCTAATTCCACTTTGCCGTGATTCTCTACCAAACTCACCATTGTCTTCTTAACATAAACTTCCTCTCCTCGGGACAAACCAAAATCAGCAATCTTGGAGGTCAAGTTTTCACCCACCAGTATGTTCCTGGCAGCCAGGTCTCGGTGGATAAACTGGGGAAGAGACAACAATAATGAGCAGTATAGTTAGTGGCAGAGAACGTGGGGACTCTTGTTTTGCAGGCAATAGCAACCATCACATATTGTACTGTGAATGGACTGGAATTCCTCGGTGCATCTCAAACCTAACATTTCTCATGAATTTCTTTGAAAATGCAAGGCCATCTGTGATTCAGAATTCTACCATATTCAGTCCTAATTCATACTAGGACAATATCCAGTTGCCTCTAGCTCTTAATGAGTCTCAGTAATCCTTCTGAAAACACTTGTACGATTCTACTCCTGTGAAGTCATTCCCTAGAATGCTTATAGTTCTACCATTCTGGGAATGTGAAACACAGCAGAGGCAGAAACTACATGCACAGTCCTTTTCTGTTTACCTCCCTGGCTTTCCCAGCTGATTCCTATAGAAAGAGTTTCTCCAGTGAGCCTGGTTAGTGGGGCTGCTTGGCATACAGACCTGTTTTTCACTCAGATACTGCATGCCTTTGGCTACATCAGATGCAAACTGCAAGAGCTGCTGGGATGTGAGGGTTGAGGCTGTTCCATGCTCTCTGGCAAAGGCAGGATCTGTCTCCAACACTCGGCTTTTGCGTAGGAAGTCTAGCAAATTCCCATAGGGTGCATATTCAATAGCGATGTATAGGTAACCTAGAAGGTTAGGCCAAAGTCTGTCAAACTGGGCCATCCCAATAACTCAGCACAAATATAAGTGAACATAAGAACATTAGTACAAGTCTACTGGATCAGACAGGACCTATCTCCACCAGCTCGCCATTGCTACAGTGATTGATTATGCCCATGGGAAACGCATAAGCAGCGGGGCAAATGTATAATAGCACCCTCCATTCAAGATACCCAGGACCTGCTTTTGATGGCAAATTACCTGTGATAGTGAAAGTAGCCTATATTTGTGACAAATAGTGGCTGATAGCATTAGTCTCCATGCATTTATTTCTGCCACTTTTTAAACCATCCAAGTCTATGGCTATCACTCTACCTTATGATGGCAAATTCCATAGTCTAACAAGGCACTGTGTGGGCAAAAAAATCCTTTTGCCTGTCCTTGGTCTCCCATCATTTAGTTTATTGGATGGTCCCAGGTTCTAGTATTATGAGTGGGGAAGCTTCTACCCTATCCCATTCTTTGCTTTTTAATTTTCTCAAAAACAAACAAACAAAACCCTGTTATCTTGCTTTAGCTCTAATAACATTTGATTTGCTCTATTCTATTCTTTTTAAGAGTGGTGACCAGAATTTTACACAATATTCTCAGGCTAAATATGTCCACTGATTTGTACAACAGTGTTGTAATACTGGCCTTGTTATTATAATACACACATACTTCATCCTTTTATTAATGTTTCCTAATAGGAATACTTTGTTCACAGCAACCACCCAAAGATTTGTTGATTGAGACACCTGCTGTAACCTCAACTGCTTTTCCTGGCAACCAGCTCAGATCCCAACACATTTATACACTACAGTGGCATGCAAAAGTTTCAGCACTCCTGTTCAAATCATATGTTTCAATGAATCATTGAGAGAACAAAAAGTGATCCAACCTCTAAACGGTGTCCCGTGAAACATGATCTCTTTCTGCAAATTTGAATGCCTAATTATTATTCGTGTGCAGTTGTTCACAGATTCAAAATAACAGTGAATATGGCAGGTGCAGAAGTTTGAAACCCTTCCGGTTGATTGCCCCTTCCCCTTCCTCCCTTCCTTTCTTGTTAATTGTATGTCCCCAAAGGTGGTTGACTCTTTAGGCTTGCAATAGTTAAGAGAAGACAATTTGACAGGTGAACAAATAATCTTAGCCTTTCAATCATTCAGGTTGTGATTGTTCTTCCTACTTTCAACACTTTGAGCTACTCTAAGCAGTTGTCTGAGCATTTACAAATGAAGATAATTTTCTTTTTCAAAGCAGGGGAAGTTCAGCAGGATTGGCATAGGTGCTACAATTCACTCAGTCCTCCTTGACTTCTTGATGGCTTTCAAAACCATTGATTATGGTATCCTTCTGGACTGAGTTCAGGATTTGGGAGTGGGATTTTGTAGTGGTTCTCCTTTCTTTGGGGTTGGTACCAGTTGGTGTTGGTGGGAGAGAAAAGATTGAGTCCAAGACCTGTGGCTTGTGGGAACCTCAGGGCTCGACACTCTCCTCTCTCCTATTTACACCTACACGAGACCGCTGGGAGACATCATCTGACAGAATGGGGTCAGGTATCATCAGTGCAGTGCAGACATCCAACTGTCTATCTTAATTCCTGGTTGGCCAAGTGATGCTTGTTGATGTATTGTCCCAGTGGCTGGAGGCAGTCTAGAAGAGGAGAAATAAGCTCAAGCCCAACTCTAGCAAGACTGAGTGGCTTTGGGTACAAGAAGACCTAGTGTATCTCTGAGCTAGAAGACCTCTACAAGGAAAAGTGGAGAAAGAAACTTATATTCCATAAGCAAGAATATAAAGACAGGAAATGTTCAGAAGGTATAATTTTTGCCAAAGCATTGACTGAAAGGGGTTAAAACTTCTGCACCTGCCATATTCACTGTTTTTTTTTACTTTGAATCTGTAAACTGTACATAAATAGTATGTATAACATTTACAGAAAGCTGTCATTTTTAACTTTTAGAATTTATCTTTAGAAAAGTACGTATATACAGTCTACCTTCCCTTAAGCTCTTACAGCAGAGAGATACAGATACTAACTAGCTATGTGCTGCCCCCTGATGGGCAATATATTTGATTTTTAGTGGTTGTTTCAGCTCGGACAGGGATGCCTAAAATTTTACATGCAACTGCAGATAAGAATGTTTGCTCTAACATACTTCGCTGTATACATGTATACGTTAAAATGCATTTTCTGTTTTAATACCCATCCTCCCAGTATGGAGAGAGACTTTGGACATTTTGCTCTAATAGAAGAAAATATAAGTAGCTCAGGGTTGAACTGTGGAGTCCTTGGTGCTCTCTGAGCTTGGTTGTTTGCTTGCAGAAGTTTCATAACCTGACTAGGTATCATCATCAGTGCGAGTGAGTGTGGGGTTTGCTCCTGGTTTATATACAGTAGCTTGCCCTGCCAGTGTTGGTGGATGTGTGGTTTTCCCCTTGGCAGTTCCTTGATTAGGTTTTTTTTCTTCTTGTTTGTCTGGTGTTAATCCTGGCTTATCTGGGTGTTGGTTGCTGGAGAGGATGTGTTCTGGTCTTTTTGTTTCCTTCTAAGCTTTTTTATTGTCTTGTTTGAATGGTGTGAAATTTGGTTTATCTCTGTGTCTTTAATAGAAGAAAACAATACCCTAATCAAGGAGCTACCAAGGAGAAAACTACACCGCCTCCAACACCGGCAGGGCAAGCTACTGTGTATAAACAGGGAGCAAACCCAACACTGTTTAGCACTGAAGATGTTGGGTAATGAAATGTTTGCAAGCGAACAACCAATCTCAGAGAGCACCAAGGACCCCACATTTTGCTCTCCTTTGCTGGTCTATCAGTTCTATGCAACAGGATGAGTGTGGATTGTATTTGCTTCAGGAGACACATCATTCTACCTTGCCATAGTGAAATGATAATGTCAGTTAAATATTGGGCAGGGCTGTTCTGATTCAATCAGTTGATCTTCCTCAGGGACCATTGTGTTTGTAATGATTCTGTCCATATTGTAAGATCATTTAGGGAGGGCCTGCTCAAGAACCAGCCCAATGTGAGGTGAGGGGGATATGGGTTAGAAGGCAGGCTTTCACGATTCAGGACTTCTGGAGAAGGGTTGGCAGAATGAAGACATCTCTGCCAAAGTGGAGCTAACGACTGCAGCTAACAGCGAAGAATAATTTTTCTTTTTTCTTTTTCTGTATTTCTGACTATTTTTTCTTTTTCTTTTTTTCTTTTTTAGTTTATATTACTGTTTATCTTTTTAATTGTAATGTTTAATAAAATTACTATTTTTTTAAAAAAAAGAGATGAGGGAAAGAAAAGTTAATCGCCAGGTAAGAGATTACTGAAAAGTTCATTACTTTATGTCTCTTCAGCCACAGATGGTTTTAGTAGAATGAGACTTCAACCAACACGCCCGATTTTGGGGGGAAAAGAAAGCAGACAAATGGAAATAATGATAAGTACTGAAAGATTAAGTATAGAGATTATTTTGTCTTGAGTCACTGGCACTCACCCTTGTTCTCACAGGCTCCCAGCAAGTTGATGATATTGGGATGATGACCCAGCTTGCAGAGAACTTCTAGTTCTCCAGCAAAGTCCCGGTGGTCATTCTCAGAGGCAAATTCTGAAATATAGATGTAGATGCCAATTTTGTCAAACTCAGTTAGGAAAGCTAGCTAGCATGAGGATTCCAACAGGGAACTTTTTCTGATAAATGTGGTGGAAAATCTTCACATGGTTGGTAGAAAAGATTCTCAGCTCATAGCCCCTGGCATCTTCAGGTGTGAAGACTGTCTAAAAGTCATGAGCTATTCCTTCTGTCTCAGAGTCAGCAGAAAATGTGCCTGCATAAATTGCACTACTCTGATGGTTCACCTCTGATCTTAATAAAGAGACTTGCAAGTGGTGCTGTCCTGACACCTTTAAGGTAGGACAAGTTAAGGAAAGCTATTGATTGATTTTCTGCCAGTAGAAAAAACATTCAGCAATTGCTGTTACTAACATAGGCTGGGGTTGAGAGAGAAGGAAAATTCTAACCAGTAGGTTTGATCATCTGTCAAAGCTTGATTGATGCATGGGTGGAGGCATCCTAGTAAAGCAGGAGAGGAGCCTTCTTAGTTTACTGGGAAGCCACCCCATCCCACAAATGGAAGCTCCTCACATCTATTAGGCTGGCTGACTGGCATCAGGTGTGAGAAGCTGAGTCTTTCCCTGCCAGGTCTCTGATCACATGGTTAAGTTCTGTGCAACGAGAGACCTGGCAGGGGGGAAAATCCTACTTCTACCACCCCTCTGCCACCCCTCTGAGCCCTGACAGCCTGCCAAACTGCTGCTTGGGCTGGGGAGGTTGGCAGGACAAGTGGGGAGAGGTAGCTTTTTACTCTCCAGGTCTCCAATCCCACAGTTCCATGCTGTGGCAGATGCAAGGAAAGAGCCCAGTCTGAAAGAAGCAGACTCTTCTACTGACACAGGCAGAATAGCTCTACGAAAAATGCACTTGCTGGAGGGGAGTGGGTGTGCCTACAGCAGTCCAAACTGGCCAATGAGAACTGGGCAGATCTCAGCCCCTGACCAAATCATCAACTGCATCATCAATGAGGCACTGAAGATTATTTGTACAGCAGGACTTTGGGACAAGAGAGAAAACAAGATTTTAGTACCACTGATATAGCTAAAGATGAATTTAAGCTGCCTCTTGGTTGGGCTGGGGATATGATAAAGTCCATGCCATCAGAATATATCCTTCAAAAACACTTAGCAATGCATCTTAGTGTTGTGGTTTGCAGGACGTGAGGGTAAGGCCACTCTATGTCAGAACTGGCTGGATTGAATTAGATCAACATATCTGCTATCTGGTTTGGTATAAAGCAGCTGCATATATTGTCTTAGGACTAATTACATGTCACATAAAATGCATATTATCCAACATTCCTTTGGTATTACTTTATCTTATGTAAAATTGAATCCAGATCATAATAGAAGGAGAGGGTAACCTTATTCGTTCCCCATCCCTTTGTTTATAAAAAATTACGCACATCCTACATTGGCATGCCTTTCTTGTTTTTTTTAAAACTATGCACTTTTCCAGGTTAATCTAGAAGACTGCCTTCAAATTACCCGTTTTATATATTGTGTATTTTCCACCTTCTTTTTTTTTTCAGCTCTGGCATTTGGAAAAGCCTGAAGGTTTGATCTGTCACTATCTAGCTGTCTTTCAGGGAGGCAGTAAACACAGTTTTATCCCATAGGGTCTTTGGAGAATAATAGGTGGTCAGCTTTTTAAGCACAGATATTGGAGGTTTTGCTTTTTATTCTTTTGTTCTGAGGGAAGTGATTTTTAATCTTTTTGTGGTGATTGTTCTGTTTTGTTTTATCTGTTACCTGTTTTTATAATTATTAAGCACCTTATGGAGTAGGACTGTATATAAAGATGGTAAATAAGTAAATGAATAATTAAGTAACTAAATAATTTTCTAGTTTCCTGCAAAGATTTGGATTCTAAGGAGAGGAATTGTTATGAAACTAGTTTTATCTATTTAATTGTGTGATGCAGATTTATTCTAAGGATCCATGATAAGGATGCCCCTTAATTTGTCCTCTGAACAGAGGTGCAAGAAGAGGCTGGTGCATCCATTACCTGCTGGAGGAGAACCTTGCACTGTATAGGAAGAATCTGTATTTATGTGTTGTAACAAACATTATTAACATTTCTCCCCCCTCCTCCGCCAACTTAGAAGTCAGGGATCAGGATTGGTGGGTTAATCATTGATCCATTCTGCCAGAAAGGGAAGGGTGATGGTCTGACATTAGTAGGTTTGGTCCAACAGTCATAACAGACATCTCACCTTTCAGCATCTTGATGGCGGCATTCATTCTCAGACCATCTTTCTTGATCATGGCTCGGATGACTTGTCCAAAGTTCCCTTCCCCTATCATGTCCTCAAACTTGATGTCTTCCCACTCCAGGATGGGATAGCTGAGTGGCTCAGGCTGTGGTTTGGGCCGGCGTGTCAGTGTCAGGGTGCCTGAGTTGAATTGCAGAATAGTTTCTTCTCCCTGTGAGATGATTTGTGGGGAGAATAGTTGCAGGTAACCCTGTGGACCAGACAGGTCGGTAACATGGGGGCACAAGGACAAGAGTGCCAAGGAATGAAGATGCTGATGGAAGGGAGTCAAGATCATCGGAGAAGTGCAGGCGAGTGGGCTGGGGACAACACACTTACTGAGCCAGACTGGTAGGTAAAGGTGCGGCGACGATGAAAACAATTCTTCTTGATGAGGAAAAGAGCCAGGAGAGCAAACAATATGGTCAGGCAGGTGACAGAGACAGAGCCCACAATGGCTAATACCAGTTGCTGGTCCGTGATAGATGGAGGCAAGTTTTTACTTTCCAGGGTAGGCACTTGGCTCAGGGCTCCTGTAGGACAAAAATAAAATGTCTGGCTCTGTGGTACACAGCTGGCAAAACTATATCACAGTACAATAAAGATGGCATGTCTGCCATTTGTGGGTTCTTAAGCTGTTCTGCCTTCTGGGTAAATTGGCCAAGATTGCTTGCTTGGAGAATCCTGGCCAGGGCATGCTAGATGTATGTGGAACTTTCCCTGGCTTTTCCATGCCAATATTCTCCCCCTTCCATGATTTTTTCATTGGATCATCTAACCAAATAGGCTTTTGGCCCACTCACCATCACCCAGGATTTCAGCTCTCACAGGCTGGCTCCACTCGCCCGGTACGTAAGAGATGGCTCGCACCCGAAACTGGTAGATTGTGCTGGCATTAAGCCCTGTGATAATCTTTGTGGTATCCCTGCCATTCTCTGTGTCCATCCATTGTGGATCACTGCTGCCTCCCAGCTGCTGCACCTCTACAGTATATTTGTTGATGCCCCCATTAGAGTATTCAGGGGCTAGCCAGGACAGCCTGATGGTGTTATCAGCAAGGGAGTTCACAGAGAGAGAGCGTGGTGATGAGGGTCCTGAGAGAGGAGGCAAATGGCACAGCTGTTAGCTCTGCAAATGTTCCTTTTGGCCTGGAATATATGCCATGCTGTGCCACAATGACCTAGGCACTGATTAGGGCTTAGCATATAAGGAACAGTGTGTTTCATTTAAGAATTTACTTTTGGGGTTGAATCTCCAATCCAGCAAATTTTCTTGCCATTTTTAAACATTACTAAAAATCTGTAGAACAATCTTCCAATCAGATCCAAAGATAATACAGGAGTTAGCTAAAGCGTCCAAGCTGGCTGAGGTATGTCTTCCATCCTTTGACTTTTAAAGGTCCCGAATGCTTCCAATAGCTCTGGGCTCTTTGCAAGTGACTTGTTTCCCAGTGGTTCCTGAAATGGCCATGGGACCATGCAATGTTCCTGCATGAATCTTCTACTCTTTGAGGAGCAGAGCTGCTGTAAGCACATTAGGCTTTTGAAAAGTATTTTAAAAAATGTAAAATTTAAGTATAGAAAGTAAATGCCATCTTTGTCTGCTCTTATTACAGACTACTCTGGGAAAGAATACACACTAGCTGATCTTTGTTCTGGCTCACAATGATCCTTTCATGGAACTGCTAGCAATGAAATTCTTAAATCTGCTTGCTGCAGATTCTACACAGAATTATTTAAAATCCCTCCTTTCTGAGCCAGGGGGCATCCTAGTTGAGAGAGATTTGATCAGCAGGGTTGTCATCTTGCTGGAATACAATGAGTAGATATAGGGAAATACCCTATGATACCCTCGGCTTCCCATGGCAACACAGGAAATTCAAAGAAATCACTGCACAACAAGAGGCCTCTTAGATCTATCATCTATTTATCTCTCTCTCTCTCTCTTCCCCCCCCCCCCTCTCTCTCTTAATATGCAGTGGAAATTTGGGATTTTTTAGACCATCAGTCATAGAACACATGGCCAGTCAAAGCCTGGCAACTTCTAAAACCCTGATCTCTGACATAATAGTTATTCTCTAAAGGATCACTTGGAAACAAACTATACTGAGTGCCCTACTCCAGAGCCATCCTGTTCATTTTGAAAGGGACAGCTTTCTTACCCTTACTGTTGATCTTGAATTTGTAGAGATCAGATGGTGGTCCCAAGCTGGTGCAGTGATAGACCATTACTTCTAGGCTATAGTCCTTCTTGAACTTGAGATGTGGAATATAGGCTGACTGAACAATCATGGAAGTGACATTTTCCTGATGAACAAGCTTTTTAGCTGCATCATAGAGCCGGACAAGGAACCCAGAACCCACGTTGTCACTATTGGGCAAATTCCAGTTCACACGTAGATTGTTGCTCCCTTCAACAAATGAACCTTCAATTACAGGTTTGACTGTTGGCTCTATATGAAATAGAGAAATATAAACCCATCAAACTGATTCTGTTGTCAACAGCGCAAGGGAGCAAGAAATTCTGTGTTTTTTCATCCTGAGCCATAGGCTTAGTGTAGAATTCCCTTCTCAATGGTTTTTAATGCAGCACACAACTACACTTGCTCTTTCTGCAATGTCAACTGTATATTAGTTGCTTTACTCAACTTCAGGAAGTCACTATCCTTAGCCCAGAGATGGTCAGAGTCACCACCACTCAGCTGCAAGGCATTCTTTCCCAGCACTCAGAGAAGGTATGCTAGCTGAGAAGAGAGGTGAGAAAGTTCTCCTTGTATAAAGTGAAAGGGCCATATTAGGGAAGTGTGTTCCTTTCCTGTCCCTTTCACTAATACTGAGGCTGATATCTCATCTCCTCTGCCTCAAAATATAATGTCTTGCAGATACAACTGGATACCAGCAGAAATCCATTCCCCAACTTGAAGATGGAGAAGGTAGCAGAATTGGAGCAATTAGCCAGTGTCTACCTTTATGTTATAGACACTTGCTAATTGCTCCATTTCTGCTACCTTCTCTGCTACCATTCTCCTCTAAGTTGTGAATGCAATTTTCTTGGCAATAATGTGGAACTGATTTGCTATTATCTTCTTCCAGACTGTTTTTTTTAAATTTCCCAGGCTATCCTAGAGCCCTGATATTTTCCATCAAAATGCCAGCTGTATCTGTTCCTGTTAAGCTTTTCAATTTAGCCAACTTGGCTAGATGTTGCCAAACTGAAAATGCTGGTATGTTATAGAAATATATTAAAAAGAAGGGTTAAAGCAAATTCAGAGAGCTTGGATCTAAGTTAAGAAAAAAGTATTCCTTCTAAGTTGATTACTGTATAGAACATAGTGTTGAATTTTGTTATTATAGTTAACTGTTGTTACTCTTGTTATGGAAAACATCTGGGACTGACATGCGAACCGCCTTCCACCACTAGAAGAAGCCAAATAATGTATATAAGTAGTAAACAATAAATATTTTTTTTATTTCTTGAAGCTCAAGTCAGGGCATCCTGGGATATGATTTTGATGTTTTTACACACATATAAAGGCATAAAATTATCAAGTCTTGAATATATCATCTCCGGCTGGAAAGAATGACTGAACGAGACTCATATCCTGATTGGTTTCAAGCCAGAATAAATAGATCCTTTTTCTTCTTCACAACCTGCGCATGATTGCTCCTAAGAATAAGCTGTAGGACATGTAAAATAAAATCTACAGCACTTGGTAAAATGGACTTTTTCCTCTCTGTCTCATGTTCCCTCTTTGTTTTTTCTTTAGTCATATTTCCTTTCCCCCTCTCCCACAAACTACAGATCTGACTAACAAACATTAAGCACTCACCTTTGCACTCTGTTACCATGATAGCACTGGGGCCAGCGGCACCTTCTCCTCCCTTTCCAGGGCGTGTTAGCTGCACCTTAACAATGTAGGCTGTGACAGGTCGCAGGTTCATGAGAGTGATGTTCTGGGTGTTATCAACTGCTGATCAGAGTAGAAGTCATTAATTCAGGGTCTCGTATCATGGTCTTGCTTTACCTATTTTCTATTACCGAAAGCTCAATGGGCAGGACTCTGAAACTGGGATCTACAGCTCTCGGTGCCTAACATTCATCCCTTTTCTGTTACCATCTATTGCAGAGAGAAATCTCATTAGTCTAGGTTCTTTGAAGTATCATGCCCCTCCTTGAGGAATCATATATACCATCCAGCTCTTGTAGGCCTTGCTGCTTATATGACTAAATACATCTTGTAATTTCATAACTGGCTGAGTAGACACCCTAGGAATCTAGAAACTGGAATCTCCTAGGTTTTGTCTGGATGGCTGGGAAGAAATATAGCCAAAGTAGATGCAGGATTAGGTCCAAAGGAATATTTAGTTGACACTTGTGAAGAAAAGGGATGAGGAAATTATTTTATGATTCTTCCAGTCCTCTCCAAGAAACTGCTTTAGATGGCTGAGGAACCAGCTTCAGAGTTAATGCAAAATGCTGCTGGAAAAACAGATTTGCAACAATACTTTCCATATTGTTTTTCTTCAATGAAAAGGAGCCTCTGCTGGTTCCAAGGAAACCCAAGTTTTGATGTTTAGCAACTTGCTGCTTTGAACTGACATGAAAGTATTTGCATGTTTGAACTCCATGGTGAAACAGGACACTGAGATGCTACCCTTTACTGAAGATTCCTTTCTCCATTATAAGCATTCTATGAATACAAGGCCAGAAGCAAATAAAACAAAACAAAACATAAACATGTCCATAATGTAACCTTAGGGAATTGAAAATCTCTTTAATTGGAATAAGGAGAGATAAGTAACAGAAAGTAAGGGTTGGAAGGGATCTTGGAATCCAGTCTCAGTCAACATATCCAGCATGTGCCATAAAAACTCACCTCATTCCAGTACAACAATTCCTTACCTTCAATAGATGACCAGCTACTGCCCATTTGGGGCTTATACAGAACTTTGATGGAGATGAGGGGCCCATCACCTGCCACAGGCCCCACAGGGGATATCACCAGCTGCTGACTCTTCTTGGCCAGAAGTCTAGGAGGACTTAATGGCATTGGAGGCACTAAAGAAGGGAACAGAGAATTCATCACAAATAAATACAAAAGGGGCAAGGGTATGCAGATTTTATCTCTTGCTTTAGTGGGAAAATGACTTGACCAAAAAAGATCTGGATCAGTAAATTTTCAAATCACTGTTCCCTGAATTGTACTTGGCACAATCATCCTCATGCATCCTGACCTGATTAAAGTTCCAGTAACAATTTCCTTTGTTTGAGAATTAATACTACAGTGAAAACAGTAGCCTTTCCCTAATAACCATACTTCGTCTGGGTAAGTGTTGGTGGACAGAAGCTAGAGACAGAGCTTCCTCTTAAACAGAGAACAATCTGAATTGGACAAAACCTTAGAGACTCTAGAAACATTTCAGTGACTTCTCTGCATCTCAGAAGCAGAGGGTGAGCTCTAGCTATGATGTGTCACTACTTGTGCTGCTTTCTCACCTTTTATAGTAACTTTGAACTTGCCACTATCCTGTCCCCCAGTAGTAGAGACACGGCATTCCCAGAGGCCAGAGTCAGAAGAGACCACTTGTGACACTTGAAATTCACAGGTTGTCATGTCCTTTTCCATGATGGCTTTTGTGGGCTAAGGAGAAACAATAACACCATATATCCTGCCAAAATCTGCTAACAGACATTTGTGAGAAAACAACCATATTGTTGAAGTTCCAGTTAAACATGGGGCATCCTTAATACCAACATAGAAAAATAATACAGTAGACACTAGATACACTCTTGGAAATTCGTCATCTGGTCTAATTCTCACTCTAGTAGTTCATGAACCCATTTGGAATTATATGGGGGTCACCATAATTTGCGATTTTTGCAATTCATGACACAGTTATGACCATGGTTGGGAGAAGGAGGGGTGCTACTGTGCGTGCCAGAGAACAGGAGGGGCCAACAGTACCTGGCCAGAATTCAGAGGCAGTGGATCCTCCTGGTGAGCTAAGGCCTTGGTCATTGTTGGTTGCAATACTCAGACAAAAGTGTAGTTAGCCAGACAAAATTGGGAAGGAGATAGATTTCACATGATAATACAGAATCAGACAGAAAGTTAAATACATAAATGGGCAGATCCTTACTATTATCACTGTTCCATCAGGCTTGCGTAGTTCAATGTTATCACGCACAGGAGGTGGGTTGCCTGTTGCTATGCAGGTAACTACAGTCTGGGAGCCTAGGTTAAACTCCAAGTGAGACACCAAGTTGATGATCTGGGGTATACGGTCTTGGCAGAAAATACCGTAATAAAATTAAATCATTACAATGTACTAAGAAAGCTTTTTAACATACTTTATGATATTTATCCACTCTTTCATTCACCTCTGTGACAGGTATTAGAGATACACCTGTTATGATTTAACATAACATATGAGTTATTACTCTTATTTTAATATATGTAAACCATTTAGAGTCCACAAGGATTATGACAATGGGTAAAATGCATGCATGCATGAATAAATAAAATAACTACCAAGCTAGGTGATAGCACCTAAATAACCTTGGATGATATCAAAAAGAAGCAGATTTGGATGTAGTTAGTACTTGGATAAGAAACACTAGAAAATTCTAGGGCTAGACTTGGAAGTTGAAAACACATCCCAGAAGAAATAAGTGGAAAACTATTTCCATACTGTTACCAAGAAAATTTCATGGATAAGTCCATGAAATCACTTGAAGTCAAGCTTAATACCAAAGGGAGATGTTTTATATTCAATGAACAGTGCACCCTATGTGTACTTGTGTGAGGATGGCTCTACCTGCCTCTCATCAAGATCATAAGCCATTCACTAGTATCTCCTACCAGGAATGTATGCCTTGCTATTCATAAACAAATGCCTTTTTAGAAGTGGGAAAGGAGAACTGACAAGTATTAAACAGAGGCAGGTAAGAGCTAACAGTTTAGGAAAGCTGTTATTTAGAAAAGAGATGGCTGTTTGGGAGAGTATCAAAAAGGCATGTTGGAGATGGCTGGAGAGGGAGAAAAAAGGAGAAGGAAAGGAGAAGAAAACCAGAAGTCAGAAAACCCATAGAACAGTCCATCAAGAGTGATGACAGCCAGAGAAAGGAGAAGCCATTCTGTGGAATCCATGAGGGCTGGAAGAAGGCTGGCAAAAGCGATTCAGGCATTCACACAGAGGAAAATTTCCACCAAAGCTGCTGGCAGAAGAGTGAAGTCTGACAGATAGGAATGGGGTCATCTCAAAAGGAGATGAGTAACAGCTACACCTACTAAGAGAAACTGGACCCACACCCAGGTGCTTCCTGAGAGAAGCAAAGCAAGTGATTCTGGAGAAATAAAGAGGGAGCAGAGAGAACTATAGTAAAAGTAATAGAAATCTAAGAGTTAGGCTATAAAGCAATATAAGTCAAGGAACTCTTAACAGGAAGTAATCAAAAAGGAGTAAGAACAAAACTGATGAAATGAATTTACAATCTGAGTGGAGAAAGTTTCAAGGCTAAAATGGATGTGTTATTATAGGAAATTAAGTTAAAAGAAGAAATCAGGAATATAAAAGGATTTGAAGTGACACAAATAAGAAAACACTCTTTTTAGTATGTGAGCATCTGATATATAATTGTATACAATTATTGTTTTGTACTAAAAACCTAATCTCCTGCCTGACTGCCATCATCATTTATAAAATAACCTGCCAGGGGATGGTAGCCATTGTCATGTGATCAAACCCCACACTTTCTTATGTGCATGGCTGCCATCTTGACTTTTTTTTAACAACCCCTCCACCCCCACCAGAACCTACAAAGTGCTCCATGTCTGGAAGATCTCAGATGTCATTCCCATTCTCATCACTCTTGCTTTACCTGACTTTTCACAATGCTGTCCATGCCAACCAGAAGAACAGATACAGCCACTGAATCGATTGCAGGTGCCTCCGTTCTGGCAGTTACACTCCAGGGTACAGTCAGGACCATATTTGCCAGGAGAACAAGCTATGGGAAGAGCAGAGGGATTGGGAACCTCAACAACTTTACCCATTGTAAAGATGGAGTTCATTGGTCAAAGATAATGTGACAGATTGCATTTGTTTTAGTTAGAGTGTTTGTGAATCTTTTTGTTGGATATACAGATACATGAGTGTGTTTTACATGTATTTTATCCAGTTGTTTAACTGACTATATTATACATCCTGGCACAAGAGAACTTTTCCCTGCCAGAGTAGATGCTATTCTTCAATTGCTACTGCCTTCTATTAAGTGCCAGGTGAGATTCTATTGCTACTGCCTTCTATTGCTACTGCCTTCTATTAAGTGCCAGGTGGTATTCTAGGTTTCTGTAAGCCTTGGATACCAGCATTTGACAGACTGATTAAACTTTTTTTTTATGGTTCTGACTACCAGAGAGAGGACTGTAGCCCACTGTTCTGTATAGCTGGATCCTGTTGATCATGGTGCAGTAGGATGCCTCAGAGCTTTGGCTGCTGCTGTCCTACTTGTTCAAATATCAAAAGACTTGGTTATGGGTTTTTGATTACCTGTTTTTTGTTCCTCGTAAGGTTGCTGAACTCAAGCCTTTGCACATCAGCGTTCAGCCGCTTATGAAGCAGACCTTCTAGCTACTCCAAATGTGACTTTAAAGTGGTATACAACTTTGAATCCTGCAACTCTGCTTCCTGAGATTACAGATGAAGGAAGTTACCAACATGACTGTTTGCAAACCATAATCTGGTAGAGAAACCTTGCTCAGATCTTACAAATGTGCCCCTTCAGAATCCTGTCTTTGAACTCTTTTTGGATGGGTCTTCCTTTTGGTTGACAGAGTCCATTTAACAGGGGCTGCAATTTTATTTATTTATTTTCTTTTCATCTGCTGGGCGGAATCCTTGCCACCTTCTTTGGGGGCCCAAGCAGCTGAACTTATTGCCTTAATTCAAGCTTGTTGTATTGCCAGAGACAAAACTGTTAATATCTTCACTGACTTATGGTGTTTGCCATGCTCCAGGTGCCTTATGGAAGCTGAGAAGGTTCCTGACCACCTTAGGCCACCAGATTGCTCTCAAAGGCCTGGTTGTTTCATCTTTGGATGTGCTTCTTCTTTTATTGCTAAAGGCAATCACTTCGCTGAAGAGGTTGCTAAGAAGGCTGCTCAACAACCTGGTGTCTTTCAGTCTTTGCACCTGTGTTTCAAGTTCCTGTGCTATTGCTTATGAGAAGTTTCTTTCAGATGCTGGGACTGCTGCTTGCAATGTCTCTATGATGCTTCTTGGAACGGTTCCTTCTGGATGGCTCTTAATGGGCAACCAGTTGTCCCATGTGCTTTTCTTCATCTTCTGGCTCAACAACTACATCTGAAAGGACACTGTGGTACTCAAGCTATTGTAGACTGGCTTGCTCCTGGAACCTATGTAGAAACTTCCAGGAGCTTCTTCTAGGCCAAGGACTCACAAAGGATAACTTTCTTTTCTTCCTATAAATAATCTTTGAAAGGATAATCTTTGAGAGTCTTAATTAACTATACCTCACAGAGCCATAAGCTGCTTCAGGATGAAATCCTTTCTCTGAAATATGTAGTATTGCACAATCGGCTAGCCTTAGATCAGTTATAGGGAGTCTATATGTACATTAATCAAAGCTGTCTGCATGTTTCATGAAGTCTTAATTACACAACAGAAGTTAGCTAGAATAGTTGTCTCCCTAACTAGGGACAGGGAACATTTTCAAGAAACATTTATTAATTGGCAATATAATTATTACATTGGCACTCCATGTTGTACATGTTGTCTTATGCAATGTATCCCTTATTTATATTTGCCTGCCACCCCATGCTGCAACTGCTTTTTAAAACCTGCTCCACAACACACTGCAACCGTAGACCTTATGCAGTTTCAAATATTAACAGCTAACTTGCTCACTAAATACAAAAGTGATTCAGCAAACTATTAATAGTTTGAGAATGGGGGAATTATTACCTGGAATTTTAGGCCTCATTATTAGCATCACAAAGGTGATATTAGCATTTCTAACATGGCAGTCTAGGCCTCTTTTCTAACTTTAAGAAAGCATGTTTTTCTTCTGGGCTGAGGCCATTTCTTCTGGTATGTGAGAACTTGCCTTCTCAGCAACTAAACAGTAGAGAGCATATTCTAAAAGTCCTTGAATACACCGGCAAGTTTTAAGAAAGATACAAACCCAGCTGGGAAAGAGAGTGGCATAACCCATAAATTTGCCACTTGTGGAATTTTATCTGTAATCAATGTTTTCTATTGTTTAGTTCTCACATGTAATCAATGTCTTTTATTGTTTGATTAGTTACTTTCTGATGTATCACATATACCAAATGTATGTATCATTTGTTTCTGTACCCTATAAATGCTTTTCGCTTTGCCTGAAGCATTTGTGATTTGTGCTGTTGGGAAGGGTGAAGGGGCCACTTTGCAGAGTTAGTCTCTCCCAAATTCAGGGGATCAAGTTTTTATCAGCTTCACACCAAACTTGGGGTGCCTGAGTTTCTAGGCAACACGCAGGGTTTTTCCATGCTGCAGAACACTGAGGAATGGCTTTTTCTGATTTTAAACTATTACAGAAGCCTACCAATATGTATGTCGCTGGGAAGAGGAAGATGTCAACTTTCTCAATATAGAATTCCTTCATTACTGCTTTCTATTTCCTGGTGAAACTGATAAGTTCAGGGGAAATCCTTGTCAATTTCTTTTACAGGGTATGGAGAACTTGCCAAGAGTGGGAGAAATACTGATTGCATACAGGTAGTCCTCGCTTAACAACCACTCGTTCAGCAACCATTTGAAGTTATGACAGCGCTGAATGAGTGGTATTTATGACTGGTCCTTGTAGTTGTGGCCATTGCAGCATCCCCGTGGTCACATGATCATGATCTGGGTGCTTGGCGACCAGTTTGCAATTATTATGTCACGGTGTCCCGTGGTCATGTGATTGCCATTTGCAACCTTCACTGCCGTCTTTTGACAAGCAAAATCAGTGGGGAAGCCAGCAGGAGGTTGCAAATGGTGACCATGTGACATTGCACTTAATGACAGTGTGGGATTCACGTAATGATGGCAGCTGGAACTACTGTCACTAAGTGGTGTGGTCATGTGACATCGCACTTTACGACTGCATCACTTAGTGACAGAAATCCTGGTCCCTCTTACCATCATTAAGCGAGGACTACCTGTGTACACAGAGAAAATGTCTCCTTTTCAGGAGGAAGGAGGAGGATTATTTTTAAAGGTCACGTATATGCTATCAAACACATAACATTTTAAATTAAAACCCAATGCTTGACAATGCTTTCATTACCCTGATCTTGTTAGCTTCACCAAAGATAGTTGATGTGGTTGTGGAGGACAGTGAAAGAAACTGTGATTGGTCAAGATCAATATCTGTGACTTTCTAAATCTAGTCACACATTGGTACAAGTCAACTTCTAGAACTGACCAATACAAAAGTATTTACTTGGCACAATATTGAAGGATGCTTTAACATCCTTAGCAGTAAAGGCACAACTTTCTGATCATTGGCAATGTGTGAACTTCACGTTTCAGATCGAAAGTGGTTTCAGGGAGACAAAAAAATTGCATTCCACTGTTATTTTGTGTTTCAGTCAGTGAAGAACAAAGCAAGCTCTATGGTATCCAAAATATCATGCAATTTTTGGCTTTGGGGTAATGTGAGCAGGCGTGGGCAACCTAGTGTTTCCAAATATTTTGGACTTCAGTTCCCATCAGCCCCAGCCTAATGGTGAAGGAGAAGGGATTCTGGAAATTGCAGTCCAAATCACTGGGAGTGTACTAGGTTGCCTAACCCTGACTCCAAACATTCCCCCTCAAAAACAAACATCAGTATAGGAGAGATGATTGCTGAGGAATGAGAAAATCTAGCATCAGAAACAGGAGAGCACAGACAGGACAGGGTTACTTTTGAAACTTTTTTTCACCCACTGGAACTTCCTGCTTACAAGCATCTTTCTTTTTCTCTCTGTATGTTGGGGCCAACCAGGAGAGAAACTATTTTGAAGAAACAAAGGGAGGAAGCTACTCTCTCCTGGCTATGAGCCAAGTGCAGCCCCAACAGAGAAAGCAGCCAAAGCTGGATAAAACTTATGCACCACCATGTGTCTGAGGTGAAGGAGAAACTGTTGTACCTCTTTTCCAGACAGAGATTTTCCAGGGAACATGTCATTGTTCTGTTGATGGAGACCATGAAATCAAAAGTTTATGTACATTAAGTATAATGGCAACCACCTTTGCCGTACCTCCTTTGTTTTTGTCAGGTACGATATATAATTCTTGTTTTCTCCTGATTCACTAGAGTTAGAATGAGTTTATCATAAAAGTGATCTTCATTAAGAATGTTTTACCTGAATTCTCCCTTAGCGTGTTGAGAAAAGCAAATTCTAATAACTGAACATTTATCTATAAGTGGTAAAATATTAGCTTTCCATAAGATGTCTATGTATTATTCTCAAAGCATTTCAAATAATGGGTTCTTTATCAAGTGGGACTCTAAAATATAACAAACTGGATGCCATTAGTCCTGATGCTATTTAGTAATTCGGTAAAACTGAAAAGGGTAAGGAACAACCTTTGATATTTTTAGGGATTACCCTGGATAAAAAAATCCCATAGGTCAAAATCTATTGGGGAATAATACAGTGAAGAAATAAATACTGTACAGCAGGGTTCCTCAACCTTGGTGTCATGTTCATCGTTTCAATGTACTGAATACATCGTAATGTTTCGCATGTCAATTTCCTGATCCGTGTCTCACGTTTGCTGGGAGGAGATTTTCAGCCGTGCCAGGCTGTAATCTCCTTACTGTAACTGAGGAATGTATGTTTGGGTTATTGCATGTGTTCAAGGTTACTTTCTCAGGCCGATGTGTGATGGTTGCCAACACCTGGGAGGGGGTGGTTGCTAAGTGGGAGCTAGGGCGGGATCGGGTTTGAAGCGAGGGTTTTTAGTTTGTATTTGGCGCGCTTTTGCTCATTCCCAGCTTTCTTTGTATTTGCACACTATTCTTTCAATAAACCAGTTTTCCTTAAGCACCTGCTTGTGAGACTGAGTCTGTTAGAATAGGCAACCCTTACACTTGGCAACTCTAAGCTGTGTGGACTTCAACTCCCAGAATTCCCCAGCCAGCTTCAATTCTGGGAGTTGAAGTCCGCACAGCTTAGAGTTGCCAAGGTTGAGGAACCCTGCTGTAGAGGAACGGATTTATTTATTTGGGAGTTTTTGTGTGGTGGTTCAATGCTTCCATTTTGCCTTTTGAAAAGCAGGTCAGCTTCTGCCTTTCCTTCCTCATTCCATCCTCTGATCACGTTTACTGCCCCAGTAAGTATGGTAGTAGCACAATACTGGGACAAATCAGCTGGAAGTAGACATACCTGAATTGCATTGTAGGCCACTCCACCCAGCAGCACAGGAACAGCCGTATGGGTCAGGCAGACAGAAGGATAACCCTCTGCAGCCCTGCTCACTAGGACACCTCTCTTGGCAGTTTCGCCCAAACCAACCTTCCCTACATGCTGCAAAGCAAGAAGACTCCTATCAGAGAGCTGCTTTCATTCCAGCAATCAGTGACTCGTGCACTATTTGTATACTCCTGCTCCCATATGTCCCAGAACTAGCCTTGCAATTTTACCTTTGCTCAGAGAACACTCATTATTCCCCCTGAAGAGCTTCAGGTAGGCTATACATTGCATAATTTTCTACCCATACCTCACAGCTGAAAAAGGCATGTGTAAGTCTGAGTAAGTCTGTAGTAACCCCTGTAGGATGATTGCCATCTATGGAGGCTTTGTGCCCATCTCCAGGGTTACAAGGTTAGCCAGATGTTGCCACCTATGGAGACTGTGTGCCATCTCCAATGTATCAACCAGGATTTCAAGTAAGCTTTTAAAAAGCCCAGCTGATTTTAGCCCTCCCCTCACTGTGCACCATAATCCCACTGAACTTTCTATCCATTCTCAGCAATTGTTTTAAAATGTTTATTAGAACCAGTGGAAGCTCTTTAAGCAGCTTAATTGCTACGAATGTTTTGGATGGGGCTTCCTCTTGGGACATGGCAATTCCTCTTAATCACTCCTACTCAGGAATAAGATTTTGGGAAAATGCTGCCTTTGGTGTGCAGGAATGTGTTTTGTCAAATCCCTGTTGACATATAGTGGGGTAGAATAAAGCAGAGACCTAGCAGGAGAGAAAAGGGGAAATGAGACAGAAAGCAAAAGGTCAGAAAAATAGGATGTCCGAAAGACAGAAGCAAAGGTAGTAGAAAGAAATGGATTAGTGTGGTATGATGGGTATGTATGAGATGATGAAATGGGTTCTGGCCCTGTTTTTTTTAGCTTTGCCTTCCCACCACAGCTTTCTCTTGAAGGAATGTGCCTTTGGGATGGGGAGCAATCACACCACTAGCACATATAATCAACCTGCAAGCCCTATGCAGATCTAAGACATGCAGCTGCCAAAGCTGCTGTCCCAGATTTTCTTCCTCACCACCCCCTCTATCAACATGTGCGATCTGTGTTCCCTCTGACCCCTAGTTTTGCACACCATGGGAGTTCTTTATTTTTGATGCAGGGCACAAATGGCAGAATAGAGGAGATGATGATGATTTATTAAATTTATATACCGCCCATCTCACTATGGGAAAATAGCATCTCTTTCCCTCCTAAACATTCATTTTCCTGACATTTGGAAGAATGGTGATGTACCCCTGTAAAAATCCTTGGACAGTGCTCCAGTGCTTGCCTTTTTCCTGGTTTCCTATATGGCTCATCACAGAATGGCATTGCCTCTGTACCTTCCAGTACTGGATTTCCAGTTTAAATGCAAAAGAACAGGAATTATTTTTACTATTTCTCATCTACTCAATGTGCTCCTCACACAAGGCAACAGCAGGAAAAAGACAACCTGAAAAATGGTTGGGAAAATATGCCCTAGGCGTGAACTATCCATGGGGGCTCTGGAGCACATCGGAAAAGGGAAGATACAAGTCTATGTTGTAAAATATTTTTTTTAAAAAAATCAGGTAAAGTGCTGTCCAAAGATAATATAACCTTCAATTATTCTTATAGATCAGGGTTTCTCAACCAGGGTTCTGTAGAACCTTAGGGTTCCTTGAGAGGTCACTAGGGAAATCATGATTTACTTAAAAAAATATTTCAAATTTGGGCAACTTGACATTAAAGAGGTACAGTATGTTTCATTCTTTATTTTTAGTTTAAGAACACTGTTAATGCACATGTACAGGCCTACACATGAAACAAATATAATCATTTTGTAACTTGTGGCCTATATTTGATCCTGAATGTGCAGGGGTTCCCCAAGGCCTGAAAAATATTTCAAGGGTTCTTCCAGGGTCAAAAGGTTGAGAAAGGCTGTTATAAATAATGAGTTTCAGTCTATTTGGTCCCCTGATGCAGCAGAAATGACCATTAATTAGCACATCATGCAAACTTTTTAACTCAGTAAGTACTGGGATTAGATAGGGCAGTGTTTCTCAACCTTGGGAACTTTAAGATCTGTGGACTTCAACTCCCATAATTCCCCAGCCAGCATGTTGGGCTCTTTTAAAACACTGGTTTAGCTTTCTTCTTGAAAGGCAGTAAACCTGTGTTCCAAGGAAGCCTGAACATGCATTTAGTGTTCTTTTTTAACATGGCTGGCTGGGGAATTCTGGGAGTTGAAGTCCACAGATCTTAAAGTTCCCAAGGTTGAGAAACACTGCATTAATCACTCTCCTTAACTGAGCTGGGGAGCAGGTGAGTTTTCACAGATTGCTAGACCAATAGGTGTGGCCATCTGTCAAAAGTAATTCCAGGCTTGGCTTACTGTAGGGGCTGAGAGAAATGGAAAAACGATTTCCCTTCTGCTGCCATTCCTCCCAGCCTACTGCTAAAGTGCTAAAAAAGAGTGCTAAACGCATGTTCAGGCTTCCTTGGAACACAGGGTTACTGCCATTTAAGAAGAATGCTAAACCAATGTTTTAAAATAGCCCAACTGACAGGCATGGTGGGTGGGTTGCACTGTGAAGTGGCAGAGTGAAACAGCTGGATATTTCTCTCCCTATTCTTCTCATCATTCCCCCACTTCCATTCCTGCTCCTGGTCTCCAAGCCAGAGATTGGCTCAGAGATCTGATGAGCACACTTGAGCCTGATTTGAAAGATCCACTCACCTATTGCCTGAAGAAGAATGGGCATTGTGAGGGGTTACACCTCACCAGAAGAAGAGTGCTAGTCTCACCAGTCTAAAGTGCTAATAGGTACCTGGCTGGCTCAGTTTATCACTTGTGGATCACCTGATTGCAATCCCAACAGAATAATTGGTGAAGAACATCAGGCTGTATCCACAGCAAAACTGCTGTGGCTTGTGCCTGTTCAAGAGCTGTAACAGAAAAGGTAAGGATGACTTTAAGATACTTCAGGTACGTGTGATGCTGATGAGATGATGACAATGTGATAAGGACATGGCAGAAAAATGAGGCTGTTGGAGCAGGTTCATGCCATGGCTAGGTGCAAGATGAAAAGGGTGTCAGTCAACCATGTCCTCCAAAGAGGAAAAAGAGGGTTTATATAGGTGTATGTGTGTGTATGTATGTGTGTGTATCTATATACTACTAAAACTCTCCTCTTTGTCTGTGTGTAACCTTTAACTGGGCAAAATGGCACATCATAGGGCAACAATTTTTGAAGCAAGGTACCTCAAATGGGCTAACTTAAAGAATGCATCCAAAATCCAGGATCCATGACTCCCATTGAATTGAAATTTCAAGGATCTTCACACTAGTTCTATTTGCAAAGTTGTGGCTGCTGCAGCATCATCATGGTTAGCCACAGTCACGTGATCATGATTTCAGACTACAATTCCCAGAAAACTGTAGGTTGTGTGATGCAAGGGAAGATGGTACCCCTGTCCTCTTTCCCGCCTCCCTCTGGCCCCTGCACTCATTGGCTGGCAGCAAGACCTGACGGGCAACTGGTGATTGGCTATTTTTGAACCAAGGCTGAAAGTCGAAATCTCTTAATGGAAGCGAGCAGTGAGGGAAGGACGAGGGAGCAACTTGGATGCCTACTGGTGAGGTTGGGCTGGCTGGGGGCCACTGGCAGTCAGTGGGTGAGCACTCTTCCTCCCTGGAGGGAGGGGGCCCTTGGGGACATGCCAGGATGTAGAGCGGGGGTATAGTTTTCCTTGAGGTCCATGGCTCCCTTTGTTCCCCCTCCCCCCAGCAAAGTGGCAGGTAGTGGGTCAGCCAAGGAGGAGGAGGAGGCTTCACCAGGGCTCTGCTGAGGGTTATGAAGCTTGGGGGGGAATGGCGCCAGCCTATATTATATGTGGAAAGATGACATGGGTTGGCTAGTGTGTGTATGTGTATGTATATATATGAATATGTACAGTATATACATATGTACATATATATATATACGTATGTATATACACACACACACACATACTGTATGTATATATGTATATGTGTGCTGCCAGCCCCCCAAACTCTTTTGCTGCTCATTTAATTCCCTTCCTCCTTCCTCCCCCACATGAGAAGAGAGGGGATCAGGGCACTCTGTCTATGGTGTCACTGACTCAGATTTTCTACAATCTGCAAAATGTAAAAAAAAGAAGGCAGGAGGTCACTCAATTTTCTGGCCACTCATCAATTTTCCAGCGAGAGTCCTTCAAAGGTGGCCACTTCCTATTTAACTGGGGCACTGGTGATCATACGCTGCTGATGCAGAAAGGGTCTGTGTGTCACATTTTATACAAGGATGAGTAGCCAGCATGCTCTGTGTGGGCTCCCAGTCGCTTTGGTATACCACAGAGCACCCACAAATCAAGTTTGGGCAGCAAGTGTGGATTTTGGATTTTCAGTGACACATGTAGTCATTTAGGGTCATTTAAAACTTGAAAACATATGTGTTAATACTGGCACATATATTTTTGGATTTCATATCCTCTTAAGTCTGGAAAAAAAGGGGGAAACAGACACAAAACTTTCAACCCTGGTCTCCACTATAGTATTTTATCACCCTGCACTATAGTATTTTATCACCCTGCAGCCCTTGAAGACCACTATAATAAAGAAGTTCCTGATTTCCAAGTTCAGTTCATGGATCAGGAACATCCCTTTCCACCAGAACAATAACATGTTGCTTCTAACCTTTTTCACAGCGGGTGCCCATGAAGCCTGGTGGACAGATACATTCTCCCACAATGTGATGGCAGATGCCTCCATTCAGGCAATCGGGACAGTCTTTGTCACAGAACGAGCCCCATTTCTTGGCTGCACAACCTGGAGAGACAGAATGATGAGATGAAGAATCTCCAGGCAGCACCAGGAAGGAAAGATTATGGCAGAGTCACTCGCAGCCTCCAAGTATAATTTCATACATCGTGTGCACTATCTCTGGCAACAGGAAATGACTTTGTGTTAAAGATGCATCACTGAAAAAGTGTTCAGATCAGCCTAACAATAATTTTCACTCAAATTTCTTTACATCAGTGTTTCCTAAATGAATGTCCTGCATTGGCTATGCTGTTTGGGAATGGTAGGTGCACTCCCAGCATACCTTGTGAGTCATCAAACCATAAGTTACTGAGTGATAAGTGTATTCTTCTGTGAATTGCATATATATCATAACCAAATAGTGAATTAGACATTAGACTGCTGTTCCCACCAATTGCTTTGATAAACCTTACAAAAAACATAGCGATCACATTCATCATTGCCCTGCTTGATTTTACTAGCAACTACTTGAAAAGGATGAAAAATTCTAAAAATGTTTGTTTATTTATATTTCAAATTTAGTCACCCCTCCATCTCACTCAAAGAGTTATGTCATATCATGCATTAAATAAAAATAGGACAGGTTTTTCTTCCATCAAGTGCCCTCCAGATGCACTGGATTTCAACTCCCACGACCACTGGTTGTAGAATATGGTATCAGGCATTTCTGGAAAAGTGTATGAGTTAAATTTTTCCTCATCTCTGTTGCACAGAAAAGGGTATTTCTGCAGATAAAGATTATCAAACTATTAAAACGCTCTTTTCTGTGCAATTAGTAAAAAGAGAAAGCACTGTTCTTCTTAGGAATATATATTTGAAAATAGCTTTTCTTAGTCTGTTCTGATAACATAGTTCTGACATTTAGAACTATGCTGTCCTCATTCTTGACTAATAGGAGGGATTGATGGGTATAGTTCCAAGTATTACTTGAGCACTAGGTTGGGGAGTGCAGTTTTAAGAAGCAGCATTCTTGTGTACCCACAAAAATATGTTAGGAAGCATGAAATGGTTGCTTTAGGTATGCATAATCTCACCTCGCACAATCAGTCTGAAGAAGGCACTTGACAAAGGGCTGTCCTCTATAAATGTGGCACTGTAAATCCCACCATCAGCCATGGTAACAGAGGACAGGATCAGAATGGACTGATTCTTCTTTAACTCACCCTGGTGCATGGTGTCATAATAAGTCCCTGCACAAAAAAATAAGAAACAAGCAAGAAATATAGAAAAGCCAAAGGTTGAAGTACAAAGAAATACTACTGAATTAGAGATTCATATTTTGAAATATGACTTGCATGCAGAGGGTTGAGAGGGTTATGCAGCTGGATATCTGCTGTTAGGAAAGTAGGTAGAACAGTAGAACTAAGGAAATCCAACACGCCCATTTTGAAGCCAATAGGTAGATCCATATGTGGATCAATGGTTCCTATAGCACAGTGGCTCTTAAAGGGTGGTCTGGGGTCCCCTGGGGGTCCCCAAGACCTTTTCAGGGGATCTGTGAAGTCAAATTTTAAAATGTCTCAGTTTTAATTCCTAATACAGTAAATATCAATAGATATAACCCACATAAACCAAAACTCTTTGGAGTCCTCAATCATTTTTAAGAATGTAAAAAGATCCTGAGACTAAAATGTTTGAGGACCACTGCTGTAGCGGACGCCTAACTTGTTGTACGTCAACAGGGAAAGTCAAGTTTTAAGAATTTTTTCCAAGAGAGAGTTGGATATCTTAGAAAAAGGGCAGATCTTATCACAGACATGCAGTTAGATGAGGAGAGCACTTGCCATTCCTTTTCCACCAGATATCTGTTTTCTTCCCATTCTTTATCCTGGCAACAAGTATGGCAGACTGGAAGAGGCTGATTGTGTGTGTCACTTTCTCTGGAATCAGGTTGGCTGCAAAGTTGGACAGAAATAGGGATTGGGTTACAGACTATGCCCTGAAATATTTTCTCTTCCTTGTTCATTAAAGTAACATGGTCTTGATATCTGAAAGAAGATAACCATCGTGGCACTTACGTCTGGTTTTTCTATCACTTACCAGAGCACATCCTGTTTGATGGCACATACAAATGGCTAGATATATTGCCAGGAGGAGGGGAATATATAGAAAAAAATTATACAATTCACTATGTGGGATGAAAGTAGGATACTCACTCTGAGGGACTTTTTTCACCACAGAGGACTGTTTTCCCTTGGGGAAGGTATTAATTTGGAGGCTGCATGCTCTAGGGGTGAGGAGCAGAGCCAAAGGTGGGCCAAGAATAGTATTTCACTCAAATCAATCAACCCAACCACATGACCATTTTAATGCATCTGTCTGCTGCACATACCCCATCCTTTCCATGATACAATCATCAAATCTGCAGCAACACTGTAAAGCTGAAATACTCTGCTTCTGTGCTGCACAGGACAACTATTTTCTGCTTTGAAGGAAACATGCTACTACATCCTACTGCTTGGAAACTGTCACTTTCACAGAATGCAGAATGAGCTGCCACCCTCTTCCTTTGGGGACCAGTTCCATTGTGGTACCTAGACTCACAGAACTCTGAATCTGCTATTTTTGAAATATTTCTCAAAAGAGTACTAGACTTCTGTTCAGGAATAGGTTCCACCCTCATACATAGGCAATTTGATGTATGAACAGGCGAAGTTGTGAGCCCCCAACCCTAGTAATAAAAAATCCTTGTTGGCAAAGACAGTAGAAAATCTGTAATGCACTCACTGGTGATAGAATCAGCAACAGACAGCCGTTAAGAACCCAGCTGTATTTCCTGGTTTAAATCTTTTGTACAGCACAGAACAAGTGCTTTTCCAAGAGTGCTAAGCCTGTGTCTATAAGAAGCCCATGTAAGACCTTACAAGCATTTCAAAAAGCACCAGTCAGGCAACTGCCTCTGCAGAAGCCAGATGTCCAGTTTCTTCTGCAGCCTGAGCTAAAATGGCCATGGAAGACAGTGTCCAGCATTGTAGAATCATAGCATTGTGGAGCTGGAAAGGATCATTCGGTTCAACCTGCTGCAAAGTGCAGGAAAACTAATTTTCATCTGGGCAGGGTTATCCCTGCTGCAGACTAAAGTGGTTAGCTAGACCTGAACAGATCCTAGCCCCTGCCCATGTCAACATGGTCAATGAAATGATCCAAATCATGGCCACAGCAAAAATTGGGTTGAGAAAAGAGGGAAAGTGCTACTTTAAAACTGGAAAGCTAAAGATGCAGCTGAAGCTGCCTCAGTGTCATGACCTCGTTGCAAGGCACAAAGAGCCTCACAACGTGGATCATGATCATTAAGGAAAAGGAGGAAGGAGATAATCTTTCAGGAATTAAACCAAGCACCCAAGGACACCCACACCCATGATCCCATCAGCAACTGAAAAGAGAGACGTCAGAGGAGTGGAGATGAGGAGCACATGGTGCCCCAAAGAACTCAACCGTTGCAGGAAGACAAAGAGGAGACCGGGGAAAACGCCCATACAGCCATCAAGAATACCATCAAGGGCAATCAGGCCATTTAGGGGTGGGGAAGCCCGGGGCAATACAGGGGGGTATAAAAGGGGCACCCCCACCTACCTACCCCGTTCCCGTTTTTCGTTCTGTCAGCTATCATTCCAATAAACCAGAAATCCTTAATGCCCATTAAGTGAGTCTGTGTCTTATTGCGGAGCGAGGCTGGCCCTGACATAAAAACGGGAACCCCAAAAAATTTTTTTTTCCACCTGGCACCTATCCAACTCGTTTGTGAGGGACCCAGCCAGGCATGGAGAACCAGGAACCGAGGAGGCGCAACCCTTCGGCGCCCGGCGACGAAGCCCCGCTCTCGCAGGGCGGGATGCAGCTGAGGTCCGGGCGATGCAACGCCCCGGTAGGTATGGAACTCAGCTGGGGGGAAGCAGCGGGGGAGGGACCCACCCCGGTGCCCCGGAGCCCGCGAGGCACCGGGGGCGAGACGAGGGGACCCTCTCCAAGCTTACAGGCAACCCCGACGGAGGCGCGAGACGAACCGCCACCCTGGGCGCTCGAAGGCGAGGGCGCGCCTGGCACCGCGGCGGGATCGAGGGACGACCCGTCCTCTACCTCAGCCAACGGCGAGGGCGAGCGGAGCGGCGAAAACCCCGGCGGGACGCCAGGGATGGCAGAGAGGCTCGGCGCGTTGGAGGAGGGGATGCAGGCGGTGCGGCAGATGCTCCAACAGCTGACGGTGGCACAGGGACCCCGCGACGGAGGAGGCGCAGAGGCAACCCCGGTCGAAAGGCGGCAGGGCGAGTGGGACGGCGGCGACGGCGGAACCCGACCCAAGGAGCCCAACCGACGACCTGAGGCGCACCGGGAGGCGAGGCGGGGTGGAGACCCAGCGGATGGCGGCGACCACGGCGGGACCCGACCCCAGGAGGCCACCCAACGAGCGGAGGCGCGCCCGGACGTGAGACGGCGGGACAACCTCGGCGGCGGCGGCGTCCGGCCCCAGGAGCCCACCCCACGACGGGAGATGCGCCAGGCTGAGAGGCGGAGGGACGACCAAGCGGGCGGCGACGGCGACGGCGGAGCCTGGATCCAGGAGCCCGAACGAGGGAGAACCCCCCGCCCTCCCCCCCGAGCGACGGGACGAGTACCTTGCGAGGAGACCCAGAGAGAGGCACCAATGCCGCAAGAGAACCGGAGACACCCCGACCCGCAGCAGCTCCGGCAAAACCCGAGGCACGACGCAGAGGGGGCCAGGAGCCAGACCAGGGCACCCGCCAAAGACTTTGGCATAAAGTTCGATGGGGACCCCTCGAAACTTTCCTTCTTTTTAACTAACGCGAGGTACTACCTCGAAGAATGGGGTCCCTGTTTTAGAACTGAGCGGGGCAAAATCAATGCCCTGGCTATAAAACTAAAAGGGCGGGCCGCCGATTGGTACGTCCAATTGTGCCAATCCGGCGCCCGGGCGCTGCAGGACAGCACTGAATTCCTGCAGGCACTAGAAAGGCACTTCAGGGACCCCCTGGAGCAAGAAAAGGCAAAAAGGGCGCTAGAGACACTTAGACAAAGCCCGCGCTCCGTGGCTGAGTATGCCATGGAGTTCCAAGCCCTAGCCGGAAAAGTAGACACGTGGTCTCAATCGACACTGATTGAGAAGTTCAAACATGGACTCAACTTAAACGTCCTCCGGTGGGCACTTGGCCGCGACAACCCCAGCTCCCTCACGGGGTGGATCCAGCTGGCAGCGGAAGCGGAGAACGCCCACGACACGTTCCTCCACGCAAGGAGGGAAACGCAACAGATGGCGACAGCGCGACCCCCACGCACCAGCGCAAGGCAGGTGAGGGCGAGACCCCAACCCTGGAGGGAGGAACGGGACAGACGTTTCGCACAAGGGCAATGTTTCACGTGCGGCAGGGAAGACCACAAAGCAGCCGCATGCCCCAAAACGACGCCCAGAGAGAGCCCAAGGAGGGCACAAACAGTACCAACCCCAGCGCCGAGAAAGCGACCAGCAGCAAAGGGGGAGTACCGACGCAGACACGACCCCTACAGTTCGGAGGGGGAGGACAGCAACCCAGATGAGGCGGCGGGAAACGACAACCACCTGGCCTAAGGGGCGCCGAAGGACAGGTGGAGAACACTGACAGGCGCTTCGACAAAGGGGTGAGTGAGGAATGCCCCACCCTCTACGTCCGTGTCACCCTCACCCATCGAAATAAAACCGAAAAGGTCTGGGCACTCATTGATTCAGGTTGCTCCAAAAGCCTCATGCACCCTGACCTGGCAGCCGCACTCGACCTCCGCTGCTATCCACTTCAGCACCATTTGGTGTTCTCGCAGCTAGATGGATCTGCAGCGGGAGGGGGCCCGGTCACCCAATACACCGGAAAAACCGCGCTACGGCTCGGCAGCCACGAGGAAAAATTGGCTTTCATCGTGGCACCGGTGGGGCAACCCCGACTCATACTGGGGATTCCATGGCTCGTGCAGCAAAACCCAGTCATCAATTGGAGAACCAGAGAGATTAAGTTTGCTGACGGGCGCTACCAAGCACCGTCAGGGGACAAGGTTCCCCGAGCAGCCATGGGGGGGGCGACGACAACTGCAGAACACACAGAGACAGCTCTGCCAGAGGGACTGCCAGCCAAATACGGGGAGTTCGCCGATGTTTTCGGTGAGAAAGAGGCGGACAAACTCCCCCCCCACAGAAAGACGGACTGTACCATTGAACTGGTCCCGGGGGTACCCCTACCCAAACCAAAAATATATGCTATGACCCAGCGAGAGCTAGCTACGTTAAGGGACTTCATAGACAAAAATCTGGCGAGGGGTTTCATTGAGCCAGCGAACTCTCCAGTGGGAGCGCCAGTCCTCTTTCGCGAGAAAAAGGATGGGACATTGCGGCTCTGTACAGACTACCGCGGGTTAAACGCAGCAAGCATTTCAAATAAATACCCCTTACCCTTAATAAAGGACATTTTGTCCCACTTGGTGAAGGGTAAGGTATTCTCCAAACTGGACATAAGGGAAGCCTACTACCGCATACGGATAAGGGAGGGGGATGAGTGGAAGACTGCTTTCAATTGCCCACTGGGGGCGTTTCAATATAAAGTACTCCCTTTCGGATTGGCGGGGGCACCGGGGGTATTCATGCAGTTAATTAATGAGGTCCTGCGTGACCACCTTTTTAAGGGGGTTTTGGTTTATCTGGATGATGTATTGATCTACACAGAAACAGAACGTGAGCACGAACGCTTGGTAAAGGACGTGCTCAAGAAACTTCGCAAGGCAGAGCTGTTTATAAAGCTCTCCAAGTGCGAGTTTCACAAAAAACAAATTGACTACCTAGGGTATAGGATTTCTGCTAAAGGGATAGAAATGGACCCCAGCAAGGTCCAAGCCATCCTGGCGTGGGAACGCCCACGCACAAGGAGACAGCTGCAAAGCCTCCTGGGATTCACTAATTTCTACAGGGGGTTCACGCCCAGGCTGGCAGAGACTATATTGCCTCTAACTAACCTGCTAAAAACTAAGGGCTTGGGGGACACGCGCAAATCGAGGAACCCGGGGGCGCTACTGAATTGGACAGCTGACTGTCAAACGGCTTTCGAGAGACTGAAAACCCTTTTCACAGCTGAGCCAGTGCTACAGCACCCCGACCCCTCCAAGCCTTTTGTGGTGCAAGCAGATGCCTCCGATTTCGCCATCGGAGCCATCCTGCTCCAAAAGGACTCCGACAACCACCTAAAGCCCTGCGCCTACCTTTCCCGCAAATTCTCCGAGACGGAGCGGAGATGGCACGTATGGGAAAAGGAGGCGTTTGCAGTAAAAACAGCCTTGGAAACGTGGCGACACCTGCTGGAGGGGGCCTCCTGCCCTTTCGAGGTGTGGACGGACCACAAGAACCTGGAGGCACTCAGCACGCCAAAACGGCTCAGCCCGAAGCAGGTGCGATGGGCTCAGTTTTTCAGCCGGTTTAATTTCACGCTGAAATTCATACCGGGCAAGAAAAACTTCTTGGCAGACGCCCTCTCCCGACGACCACAGGACGACACGCAAGCCTCCGACATCGTAGGAACAGTATGGACCGAGAAACAGCTCGGCTGCCCAGCTGTCACGCGGAGCCAGACAAAGAATCAGCGCACGCCAGCACAGCGCACGCCAGCACGAACGGCGGGGAGCGATCGGAGGCGACGCTCAATTTCACCGAACTGGCAACAAAGACTCACACAAGCACTACAGCAAGATACATGGTTGCAGAATAACCAACAACATGTATCTTTCAAAGACAATCTCGCCTGGAAGGAGAAAGCTTTGTACGTGCCCGAATCACTGCGGGGAGAAATTTTACACAGAGCACACGATGACAAATCTGCAGGGCATTTTGGGTTTGTAAAAACCCTCCACCTCACAAGGAGGCAATTTTGGTGGCCAAATCTTAGAAAGGACGTAAAAGATTACGTAAGCAACTGCCCCATATGTGCTACCACCAAACGTAAAGGAGGGAAACCCCACGGGCTGTTACAGGCGGTAGCCAGCCCCTCCCGGCCATGGGAAGAAATTTCCATGGATTTCATTGTGGACCTCCCACCCAGCCAAAGAAAAACTGTGATATGGGTGGTAAAAGACTATTTTTCGAAACAAGCACACTTCATCCCGTGCGCGACTATCCCCTCCGCACAACAGCTGGCACGTTTATTCCTAACACACATATACAGGATTCACGGCGCCCCCTACAGGTTGGTGACCGACAGAGGCACACAATTCACGTCAAAGTTTTGGCGGGAATTTTTAAAACTAATCGGAACCAAGCAAGCACTGTCCACTGCGTGGCATCCAAACACGGACGGATCAACAGAGATCCTTAACTCAACACTTGAACAGTTCCTAAGGGCATTCATAAATTATCAACAGGACAACTGGGTAGACCTACTACCTTTTGCAGAGGTGGCCTATAATAACGCAGTACACCAGAGTACTGGCCACACCCCTTTTAAGGTGGTCTATGGAAGAGATTTTGTACCGATACCAGAATTGCCGCAACCTGAAACCCTGCCCTGCTCACCAGACGATTGGGCGGCACAGCTGGCAACAACCTGGCCAGTCATCCAGACGGCTTTAGCAGACGCACAAACAACGTACAAAAAATATGCGGACAACCACAGGGCGGAGGCACCGAACTACAAAGTGGGAGATAGGGTCTACCTCTCCACTAAGTTCATAAAGACCTCACAACCATCAAAGAAATTGGCACCGAAATTCATTGGACCTTTTAAAATCATACAGGTAATCAACCCAGTTACGTTCAAACTGGAACTGCCTTACAATTTGAGACGGGTCCACCCAGTGTTTCATTGTGCACTACTGAAACCAACGAGCACATCCAAATGGCATACGGAAGAACCTCCACCCCCACCCATAATGATAGACAATCAACAACATTTTGAAGTGAAAGAAATACTGGACTCAAGAAAACAAAGAGGAACACTACAATACCTCGTGAGATGGAAACATTTCTCACACCCAGAGTGGGTCCAGGCACGACACGTCATGGCTAGTCAACTAACAAGACAGTTCCATGAGGCATACCCAGAGAAACCAGCACCATAGAACATCTTTGGGGGGGCAGTATGTCATGACCTCGTTGCAAGGCACAAAGAGCCTCACAACGTGGATCATGATCATTAAGGAAAAGGAGGAAGGAGATAATCTTTCAGGAATTAAACCAAGCACCCAAGGACACCCACACCCATGATCCCATCAGCAACTGAAAAGAGAGACGTCAGAGGAGTGGAGATGAGGAGCACATGGTGCCCCAAAGAACTCAACCGTTGCAGGAAGACAAAGAGGAGACCGGGGAAAACGCCCATACAGCCATCAAGAATACCATCAAGGGCAATCAGGCCATTTAGGGGTGGGGAAGCCCGGGGCAATACAGGGGGGTATAAAAGGGGCACCCCCACCTACCTACCCCGTTCCCGTTTTTCGTTCTGTCAGCTATCATTCCAATAAACCAGAAATCCTTAATGCCCATTAAGTGAGTCTGTGTCTTATTGCGGAGCGAGGCTGGCCCTGACACTCAGTGTAGGCTGGGGGTGAGATGAAGAAAATATTATGACGTTACAGTATGTAAAAAGGCATGCTTGTGCAACAGTGGAGGGGAGATAAGAATCATAGGCTTCCATGACAAGGCACAATGAAATCAAATTGTTGACACCTGTGCCAAGATGTCACAGTGCCCAGGACATATTACATAATTTGTGGCAATTTCATCACAAGGTCTGATGAAAGTATGGGTGTTGCATCATTCACATGATGACATCATAATGCACATCTACACACATGCATACACACACACACACACACACACAGTGGATATTTGTGGGAGGATCAGCACTTTTTCGTTTTCTGTCTGGTTAGATAGATTTATCATTGTCATTTAGTGAGTTATGAAGGAAAATCATTTACTAACCCTGTGAATCTGAAACCTAAATGTTTAACCGATCCTGAGAAAAGAGGATCAGAAATGGCTAGAAGTGAGAATGCTATGAGGCTTCAAGCGCTTCATACACAATTGAACAGTTTTTTTTAAAAAAGGAAATATTTAAGAAAAGAATTAAAATAGTCACAGAATAAACCAAAAACTAAACGAACAAAAATGAATGTTCTGGTCAAGCCCAAATGTCTTTTATCACTGTGCAAGTGATGTAAGCTCATATTAAATCAATATTGAGAACCATTGATTCGTTCTGAGTAGATCTTGCAATCTCACAAAGCGTGTAGGAACTGGTAGTGAAACCAGTGACAAAATTCATACAGTTCAGTACTTGGAGATCTTTAAATTTTGTACAGACCAATAGTTTTGATTGATTTCACATTCCGGTTTCATATTATTGACTTAATATGAGCTTACATCACTTTCACAGTGGTAAAAGACATTTGGGGTTGACTAGAACATTCTTTTTTTTTTTAGAAAACTTTATTAAAGCATTTTCAAAATATACATAAAAACTAAAAAGATTGAAACAAAGAAGCCTACAAAGAAAAAGAAAAAGAACTAAAAAGGTGTGAAAAAACACAAAACAAACTACTACAAAGTGACTTCTGACTTCCTATAACAAAGATATATGTACATAAATCAGTATCAATCTCTTACTCCAATTCATATTATAGTAAACATTATTTCTGTGAAGCATTTAAATTCTCATTATTACATTCCTTTCTAAAACAAAATTACCCTCCCAATTAACAAAAACATATAAAACCCTTCAGACATAGTTTGGAACCTAATATAGTAACAGACACTACCCTTCTTCATTATAATTTGCTCCTGTCTGCCAACTAAACTAACATTAACCAGAAATATAAAAATTATCCAAACTGCATAAACATTTATCTAAACCCTTAAAACAACCATCCTAATAACCACATTTAAACAATAACCTAGGCATTTACCAAAAATGTAAGAATTTTCAAAACAGCATAACCAATTATCCAAACCTTTAAGAAACCATCCTGATAAACAATTATCCCACTTCAAAGTAAACCAAGGCATTTACACCTCTCAGTATTATGTACAGAGCTTTCTTCTTGTCAATTTCAAATTCTACAACCTGTTCTAAAAAGCCCAGATATTTGTCCAAAATCTTCCAGCCTCTAGAGTTTAATTCTCTTCCTTGATCATGACCTGGTGGCAATACTGTCTTTTATCTCCAACTTTCAACAATTCAATTTTCCTTTGACTATTTACACATAAGTCACCAATTCTCTTTTTCTTTTTTCACTTTACTCTTAAGGTAGTTGTCAGCCTTACCAGTCTCTCTAGATTCTTGTGACAATTTGGACTCCACAAAATCTGAGAAATGCTCCAAGACTTGAATAACAGCATTGTAGAGATCTTTAAATATCAAATTAATTTCCTCCATATTTCTTAATAGTAAAATAGATTATGGCGCCCTCTAGTGCCTCAGGAAGGTAAAGTTATTAACTGAGCCTTTTCACCTCCAGTGTGGCGAATCAGGAAAATAAAAAGTAATAACAAACACCATTCTCATGGGAAAGTGAAAGCAAATAGATCAGAACTCCAATCAGCAGATTCAACGAAAAAGAGAAATTTTATATTCCTCAAAAATCACTTTAATAAAAGAGCAATAAAAAACAAAATTCTTTAAATCTCAATTTAACAAATTATATATAAAAAGCCAAATTACCAAGTTAATAATTTTCAAAAATAATGAGATTCGCCAAGAGATTCCGTATTTCTTTGTTGTAGAAAGCCTCTTTTTGGTAAAATTCAAACAAAAAAACCTTAGTGCTGTAGAAATGGGGTGGGCAGCTTTAAGGTCCCTTATGTCTTCAGAGCGGCTTGGGAAGAAGATGACTGCCCCGCCCCCAGCTGATCGCTTACCAGTTGATCTCGAAACACCATTTTGCAGTCTTCTGGCTGTGACCAGCCATCTGGAGACCACCTGGGGTGATTCCTGGGGTTCTCCTTAATCCGGAAAATGCTTCTGGGCTCCAAGGAAGCTTGTTTGACCCCAAGAAAAAAAGCCACTCTGACAGGTCAGACTGCAGACAGCAGAAAAAAACAGCTCAAGCCTCCATTGTCCCCACTGGAAGTCCCCAGAACATTCATTTTTGTTTGTTTAGTTTTTGGTTTATTTTCTATGTCTAATTTTGTGCCTATTTTAATTCTTTTCTTAAATATTTCCTTTTAAAAAAAGTATCTGTTCAGTCGTGTCTGATTGTTGGAGACTGCCTGGACAAGTCCCTGCAGTTTTCTTGGAAAGGTTTTTCAGAAGTGGTTTGCCATTGCCCCCTTCCTAGGGCTGAGAGTGACTGGCCCAAGGTCACCCAGCTGGCGTTGTGCCTAAGATGGCACTAGAACTCACAGTCTCCTAGTTTCTAGCCTGATGCCTTAAACCACTACACCAGACTGGCTCTATTTCTTTTTTACTTTGTGTCTATTTGTTGTTGTTCTGTGAATATTTGCTTTTGCATTACTACAGTGAAGTCTGCAATACTGCTTTCAGATCTGGCATTTCATATGTCATTATGGGAAAGAATGGATCAAACAGGCATTGAAGGACAACATAAAGGTGCAATTTAGGACTGAGTGGGTTTGGGATAAGAATTGAAGAATTATAATCATTCAGTGGTATGGATGTTCTGATCTTGACCAACAGCATGATAGAACAACATTCTCTGAGTTAGCCTCTCGGTAGAATTTATGCTTCAGGGAGGTTTATAAAAAGCTTAGTAGAAATAAAACAACTAATTATAAAATATTTTTTTAGAACATTAAGGTCTCCAGAAGATGTCTAGAGATGGGAAGGAAGAGGGCTTAGTAAACCTCTCTGACACATACAGTACATTCCAAAATCTAAAGGCTAACACAGAGATTTTTTTATTGTTAAAGAAGTTTTGTTCTAAAATCTGTGAAGTATGTGCATTCTTACACATACACCAAATATTTTTGTTGAGTTGTATCCCAACTTTCATTTAGGAGTTCAAGGTGGCATATATAGCACTGCTCTCATTTGCCCTTCAGCTATAACCCCAGTGCTAGTTTAATGCCTCCACCATTGTACCACATTGGCTCTCAGAGTTTCAGTGCTATTGGCTATTATTTCCCTATTGACTGACAAAGACAGATTAACCTCTTGTTCTCTAAGCTTCTTTTGTGTTCATGTCTGGAAGGGAGACCTAAGCCTCTCCTTATGTGAAAGTTGTATTTGAGGACCTGGATGAAGAGGTGGAGAAAATGCTTATTATTAGATTTGAAGATGATAAAAAAATTGGTAGAATAGCTAACACCTTGTGGAATCCTTGGTGCTCTCTGAGCCTTGTTTTCTTGCAGACGTTTCATCGCCAGACTAGGCAACATCTTCAGTGTGAAAAGGGAGTGGGCCTTGCTCTTTGTTTATATACCATGGGTTGTCCAGCTTGTGTTGATGGGGGTGTTGTTCTCTCCTTGGGAGTTCCTTGATTGGGCTGTCATTTGCTGCTTGGTTGATTGACTGAGTTAATAGTTCTTTGATTAGGGTATATTATGCTGTTTGATGGTTCATCTGGTGTTAATGCTAGTCTTGATTTTTACATATCTGGGTGTTGATTGCTGGCAAGGGAGTGTACTGGTCTTTTGGCTTTTCTATTGTCTCTTTTGAATGGTATGTAAATGTTGTTTACCTCTATGTGTCTGTTGATGGCTGCTTTGTCTGAGTGCCAAGCTTCCAAGAATTCTCTAGCGTTTTTGGATTTGGCTTGGTTTAGGATGCTCACAGTTCCCCAGTTGAAAGTATGGTTAAGTCTGTCCATGTGTTGTGAGATTAAGGAGTTTTCATCATGTCTTCTGACTGCTAGTTGGTGTTTGTGGATGCGCTCTGCTAGTCTTCTGCCTGTCTGTCCTACATAGTGGCTGTTACAGTCCTTACACGGTATGTTGTAGATAACTCCTGTTTTTTCTTCTTGAGCTACTGGGTCTTTTGGGTTACTTAAGATGTTTTGAAGAGTTTTAGTTGGTTTATGTGCTACGGTGATGCCATGCGGTTGTAACAGTCTGTTGGTGGTTCCTGTGATGTTTCTGATGTATGGTAGTGTTATCCTTTTCATAGCTTCTGTTGGTTGGGTTGTAGTGGGTTGAGTGGTAAGGCACTTTTTGATAAAGTTGAGGGGAATTTTGCTGGAAGATGCTGTATAGATGATCTGTTTCCTTTTTCTGGTGTTCTGGGTTGCTGCAGTGTGTAAGTGCTCATCTGAGTAATGTTCTTACGCAGCTCCTCTTGCAGGAGGTTGGGTTGTTACTTTGGTAATGGAGCACTTGGTTAGTGTGGGTAGCTTTCCTGTAGACTTGTGTCTCTAACTTGCCATCATTTCCTCTATTGATGAGGATGTCCAAGAAAGGTAGTGTGTTGTTGTTTCTTCTTCCCTTGTGAATTTTATTCCATTGAAGATGTTGTTGATGGTTTCATGTGTTTCCTCCAGTTGTTTCTTTCATATTATGATGAAAGTGTCATCCACTTACCAGATCCATACTTTGGGTTGTATGCGTGGGAGTTCTATCCTTTCCAGATGCTGCATTACAATCTCTGCTATGAGTCCTGAAATAGGTGATCCCATGGGTGTTCCTTTGATTTGTTGGTATATTTGTCCATCAAACTGAAAGTAGGTTGTAAGGCAGAAGTCAATGAGATCCATTATTTTGGGTATTTCTATTTTGGTGTATTTGGTTAGGTCAGGTGGGTTGTGTAGAACTGCTGCCATGGACTAGTGCCAGGTCTATGAATGTAAAGAGAGCTGTGACATCGAATGACACCATAATTTCATCTTCTTCTATTTTTAGGTCTTTGATTTTCCAGAGGCACTGTAGTGGGGAGTTGATAGAATATTCACTCTCCTCTGTGAGATGCCCAAGTTTCTTTGTAACCTCTTTAGCTCTGTTGTATGTGGGAGTCCCTGGTAATGATACAATGGGCTGAAGTGGTATGCCAGGCTTGTGTATTTTGGGGCGTCCGTAGAAGCCTGGGAGGATGGGTCCACTGCTTTTCATCCGCCTCTGATCTTCTTTTGTAATTTGACCTTTCTTGGTAAAGTTGTTGAGAGTTCTTTTGACTTGGTTGTCCAGTTTCTGTATGGGATTGGTGTTCACTGGGGTGTAGGTATCTTTGTCCTCAATTAATTCTTTGGCCTTTTTGTATTTATTGTGATCTGTCCATAATGACAGTGGTGCGGCCTTTGTCTGCTGGGAGGATGATGATAGTTTGGTCCATCTTTAGGTGTTTGAAGGCTGATCTGTCCTCTGCTTTCAGTTGGTTCTGTTTCCACGTCCTTCTGATTTGTGGTATGATTATCTGTCTTACATCCTCTTGGGTTTCTATAGTGAGTCCTGTAGTTTTAAATGCCACTTCTAAAGGTACAAAGAATGCTAATTTATTCACATCCTCTGTGTTGTAGTTCAGGCCTCCAAATTATGATATACTATGCAGCTTCCACTTTGAGAATTGGGTCCAATTCAGGATATTACTGTTGGAGACAGATTTGGAGAAAGTGGAACAAGTTCAGAAAAAGGCCATGAGGATGAGCATGAGACCAGAAATGAAGTTTTATGAAAAGAAATTGAGTGAACTAGAAATGTTGAATCTTAAAAAGAAAAGACTTGGGGACATGATGAAAGGAAGCCACAGAGAAGAAGGTGAAGATCTTCTCTATTACCCCAGAATGCAACAAATAGGATAATGGATTTAAGTTAGATGAAGTCAGATTCTGACTGAATTTTAGAAAAAATGTTGTAACAGGAATAGCAGTCCGACAATATAGCTAGTATTATCCAAAAAAGTGGTAAGTTTCTCTTCACTGGATATGGTCAAGTGGAAACTGCTGTGGATAATTTAATTTGAATTTCTGAACAGAACTGGACAAAACATTCATTCTTGCTATTTACTTGCTGGCCTACTTCCATCTCTATCTCCGTGCAAGGAATATGAGTGTGTGTGTGTTTGTGTGTGTGTATGTGTGAACAGGAGTGTATCCAGGGGAGTGAGGCAACTGAGGTGGGTGGGAACAGGTTTGTAGGAATTAAAATACAAGCTATATTTTTTTTCTCTGTGACAGATGGTATAAAGTAGATTCTTTGCCATCTTCCCACCCCCAACACACACATCATACTGGCTATGCTGGAGCTCCACTCTCAGCAAACAACAGAAAAGCAATATATTTGTAAGAGGGATCATATACGGATAGAAAGCATTACATCATATGAGGTAAGGAGTGAATGTTGAGCAATATTAGCTTGACAATCTTTATTCTTGCTATTACTCAAGTGCAGATTTTGGACTTTAGATACCCCATTTCAGTATATCTTGTCCATCATTACTTAAATATTTTTATCACTTACCGTTAATGTCATTGTGCACATAAACAACTCTGGTTTGCTCTGACTGTGTCTTCCCCAGGCAGTATGTGATGCCTACCAGGCCTGCTCGGGAAAACCCTCTCATATGCACCTCCTTGCTGCTGTTCCTGTATATCTGGAACTTGGATGTGGTCTTGATCATGGCATTGTCTCTGTCAATTTGGAGGCTGGCATTCCGCTCACCTGTCACACAGGACAGGTAGAAGTTGTTGTGTGAGGGACTCAGAACATTGGCCACCAGAGTGATATCCAGAATTGCTCCTGCATCAAAAGAACCAAAGATGGAACTAACTTAAGGACATGGGGAGCAGATTCAAATGACTCAGTGTAAACTCTTGTCTTGACTACCCAAGAGTATGATCCTTGCCTCTCTCCTAGAAAAGGGATATTTAGGAGAGGAAAGCCTCAAACTCAGATACAGACTTGGAACTCATAGAACTTCTAGAGCATAAATAAAGAAGAGTAAACAAAAATACTAAACAAACAGTACTAACAGAAGTTGACGTTGATTAGTTCTCTGGTTTTTCAAAGTGGACAAGCTTTTCAATACTCATAGCCACTTAGGTTTATAATAATATTGAATAAGAATAAACAGACCAATACAATAATTCAGTGTTATTACTATCATCATCATGCAAATCCTCTTTCTCAGCTGATTCTATTCTGGTTTCATTTCTCTTGGCATCCACTATGGATCTCAGTTGCCTTTCCTACAGATATATACTGGGGAATTTTTCTGGGTTTTTCTGATTTTTTTCTCCACAATCCCTATCCTTATCTGGCCCATTTTCAGATTCGAATTTTCTTTTGCTGGCCTCTTCCTCCACACCAGCTTTGATCCCATTACATTTTTGGAAAGTTATTGTGCTGATGGACAGTTATGAACCTATTTACATAACTTCTTCCCAACATTTTGTTAAGCTGGAAAGTATAAAAAGAATCCTTAGCCTCAGTTATGACAATTATGCTGGGCAGCCATGAAAATGATTGTAAAGCACTCTACGCATCCTGAGACTGCATTTCTGTGAGATACAGGTCCTCCCCATAACATATTATTCTGATTGCTATTTGGGCTCCTGTTCCCAGCTCAGTTAGGGTTAGGGTCCCTACAGCTAGACAGCCGAATCCAGCAAAACCAATTTCATGAGTTCTATTACTTTTTTGCCATCTTTGTTCCGTTGGTTGTGTTGGTTTTGTGTTGTTTAGTTAATCAACAGGGCAACTGTAATGAGAATCTCCATCAGCTGCTTCCTAATGTTGTTACTCTCAAACTTCTCTGAATGAGATTAAGATTTGTGATCAAATCATATTATGATTGCCTTGCTTTACCCCAGGAGTGGAAAATCTTTGTCAGCTCAAGGGCCACACAGGCTTTGTGTAGCACACTGAAGCCTGCATGTCAAAAGTGGGTGGGGCCCAAACCATCAATTGCACCAGAACTTTAATTTTTAATAGGACTAACAAAAAATGCTGTGCAACCTCGAGAGATGTCCACCATTATGGTTTGGACAAAGAGTCCATTCCAAAGGCAACGTTACAGGCTGCCCCTACCTTTGCACTTTTTAACTGCATGTTTAATACTATTTATTAGGGGACACCGTGGCGCTGCGGGTTAAATTGCTGAGCTGCTGAGCTTGCCGATTGGAAGGTCGGCGGTTCGAATCCGCATGATGGGGTGAGCTCCCGTTGCTAGTCCCAGCTCCTGCCAACCTCCTGCAAATATGAGTAGATTAATAGGTATTGCTTTGGTGGGCAGGTAACGGCGTTCCGTCTAGTCATGCCGGCCACATGACCACGGAAGTCTCTATGGACAAACGCCAGCTTTGAAACATAGATGAGCACCGCCCCCTAGAGTTGGACATGACTGGACTTAATGTCAAGGGAAACCTTTACCTTTACTTAGTACTATTTAGCCAGAAACAGAAAGGATGCCAATATAGTGCAGGCTGATTTCTAAATTTTTTATTGCCTTAACTGTGCCTGAACATGATCACCATTCTCAGGAGCAGGATCACAATCACTGTGATCCCTGCATGTTATTGCATTACCACATAAAACTCTGGGTTAGACTTCATTTATGGAATTCATATTCAGAAAATAGTGGAACATATAGCGGTGTTATAGGAATCAACTTTGTGCTTATAAACTATCTGAAGATTCAGTCATGACTTTGTAGAATAAAGCATATTGTGATCAATAATCTGAGAGCTGTATATAACCAAAGCCAAAATTATTATTTACCACTTATTATTAGTCGTTAATGTGCTTAGTATTTTTGAAAGTGCAAGAGCCTATTCCCTGCCATAAAACACTTACTGACTAAAATCTTTGACAATCTTACTAGAAGTTGTCTATTGCCCTGCTGCTGTTCAATTATATTACAGTGTTTGCGATATTGCAGTTCTGTCAAAACTAACATGTTACCTGCAAATATAAAAAAGGAAGGACAACTCAGACTTAATATATACAAATATTTTAACTTTTGCAACCTGTTGCATTAGTAAATTCTAGGACAAAGTTCTATACATATGCCATGTATTCCCTTGTCTGAATTCTCTTTATGTAGAATTTTTAAAATAATATTAGAACTGCTTTGAATGAATATTTCTAGTTATTGAATATGGAGAATGATATTCTGTATCCCTGTACATTTTATTTTGGTACCAAAGGATTTAAAAAAACACACACATATAAAATGTGTTGGATGATACTTGGTCAGTATTTTCCTAGCACAGAGGAATCAAATACATAAAAATGCTATTCATTTAATTCAGGACACATTCAGTGTAGCTAAGAAATCAAATTACTAATGTACTAGTTTATGCCTGTATCTGTTGTGACTTGGAAAGCAAACTGAGAATAGAAGGACCTGACAGTTAAGGTTAATCGTTTTTGATCCTTTATAAATGTGACAAAATTCCTTAAAGTCAAGCTTTTACAAAACTACATGCATCAAAATACATGCATGTAACTAACACACGTGAAGTTCATCTACATATCAGTTGCATACTATTTTGAACATGGAAATCTAGAAAATTATTTCAAATTTTATTGCTAGACAAGTAGAAGTTCTGGATAACCAGCTCTGCATATGAAATAATTCTTCCACTGGAAACACTTCTCTGAGATGCTGATCTTCTCCTGAAGGCTTAACATTATTTTAAATTCAGTGTTAAATATGACATTCTGATATTTTTCATAAAAATATTAACTTTAGTCTGATGTTTTGCAGATGAAATTGCTGAAGTTCACATTCTCCATGCTTAAAGTTAAATCGCTTTGCAATAGAGAAAATGTATCATGGCCCCTCTACATTTTTTGTTCAGCAGCATTGGCAACAAGACACGAGCTTTTTCACACACATCCATAACATTTTCTGAGAAAATTCCTCAAGCTTCTATTTTTCTTATTAGTAAGAAATTAGTGGGAAAAATCTGTTAAAATGTTTAGGTCCCAAATCCAGCTACTAGTTTCCTGATCAGAACCTAATCCAGTTTGAGGCCTAAAGTTTTGGGTGTGCCCCAGAACTGCCCCTAAAAATTGCTGCTGTGTTGTAATACTGAATGTGATAGAAGGGGCCTTTTATAAAATACATAGAAACTGATTATGTTAGTTGTATCTGGTATTATTGAGAGAGCCAGTCTGGTGTAGTGGTTAAGGCATCAAGCTAGAAACCCGGAGACTGTGAGTTCTAGTCTTGCCTTGGGCACAAAGCCAGCTGTGTGACCTTGGGCCGGTCACTTTCTCTCAGCCCTAGGAAGGAGGCAATGGCAAACTACTTCTGAAAAGCCTTGCCAAGAAAACTGCAGGGACTTGTCCAGGCAGTCTCTGAGAATCAGGACAATTGAACAGATTAAAAATAAAATAATCTGGTATTATAATTTTAATAAAAATTAAGACAGATTTAGGTTTTGGTGTTCTCACTTCTTCATACTGGCCACAATCACATTGTGCCCCCCCCAAGGTACTCAAAAGCCGCATACAGCTCTTGCCTGAAGAACTGTAGCAGATCCCTGGGCTGGCTAAGCAAGGCTGAGTACTTTTGAAAGTGACAAGCTGCTGATTATGTGTCTGACAGCCGATGCAGCATCTAGATATAAAGCAACACAACAAAAGAGGACATAAAATGACTTATCTGTTTTACTGCATCATTCAACAATTACCTGTTTGTTACTACCTTTTCCAAATAACACATTTTATTAAAGGGCATAAGCTTTTGCATTTGATGAAGTGAGCCACATGCCTTTTAACAAAATCTGTTAGTCCAAAAATGTGCTACCAGATTCCTTCTGATTTTTTGCCACCATAGACTACTACGGCTCTCCTCCTACACTGCTGTTATTGCTGATTATTTTCACTGCAATTCCCCAGCTTTCAGGGTAGACTGGCAGATGCTATTGGTCTATCTAACTTTGAATTAAAAAGAAGAAAATGCATACATGAATAGTTCTACCTAGAAATAGACATTTTCAAAGTTCTTAGAAGAATCAGAAGGATCTGTTCTTTGTGTCCCAGAATATAGGGTTTGGTGGGGTTAACTTTGTTTGCCACAAGTTCTGGACTCCCTCTGGAGTTCCCAGCTCTTTGATTCTGATACCAAAGTGAGTGGGTTGGGTACTACTTTCAATAGTGGGCCCCAGTGGTGGAATTCTTTCCCCACTGGGATAGATTAAGATCCCATAGTGTCAATAGATTGGCCTTTGGGGCACTATTTCAAATACTTTTCTATTATTCAGGCTTTTTATTGTTCAAATTTTAAACAATGTTTTTAGAACCGTATACTCCTTTTGTTTTATACGGTTGGCTTTAGCCTGAATTGATTTGTTTTATTTTTGCATTACATGTTATTACTTTATTACTTTATTTATTTAATGGTTTTTTTAACCTCAGCTTGTGAGCTACTCAGTTCACTTTGGTTCTTTGACAGACTAGTTGGTATAGAAAGATATAGTTAGGTAAGATAAAGTAAGAATAGATTTTACCTGCCAGGTGCAAGAAGAAGCTTAGAAGACCAATCTTATCCAATCTCATTTTCAGGAATGTGTTCAATGTCAGGAGAATTGAAACATCACTATTTTAGATGAAGAAAAGTGTTAAGGATTATTTCTGTTATTTCTCACTCGCCGTATGCATCCTTTAAGCTTCTTGTCCTTGCATCCTCCATTGCTTTACAAGAGTTAAAGCAGTTACAAGGAAGTTGTCACCAGATCAAGCAAAATAAATGTTTATAGTTCTTTGATTTGAAGGAACTCAGCAGAAGGTGTTATCATGCAGAGTATCTTGGGCAAATGCAAAGAAAATCCCCATTTAGTTAGCCACAGGAGCCGGATTTTTTAATTCCAGGAACTTCATTCATTCAAGAGTTCATACGGCACCCAAAGGCCCTTTCACCCATTTTAGCTTGGCGTTTATTGCCACATGTAGCTGCTGGGGGATACAATCCTGTTGCTTCTGCCATGCTCGCTTGGAAGCCTAACTAAAGAGCCTCAGAATGGCCACAAAAGAAAACTGGGAGGGACAGGAAACTGATTAAGAGTGGAAATGGACTGAGTACAGCCTGAGCTGCTGGGGCTCAGTTAGAAAAAAATTCTTGGCTGGGGTTCAGCCGGGGCAGGATGGAGGAATGCCTGGAGGCCCTTACAGACAGCTCAGCACTGACATGAAATCCTGTTTCCCATACAGCATTTCCTGTTCTCCACCCATTGTTCCATGTCTGTCTCGGGATCTTGCCACAGAAGAGAGCAGCATAATAGGAAGTCATTCAGTGGAGATACCAACTAAGAGAGGTGTGACAAATCTCTAGTTTTTGGTATGGCACAACTATGTCATCTAAAGCATCTGATAAGTTGGCCTCATGCTAAGAGGCATGGATAAATGGAATTCCACTTTTCCAAATAAGTGTCTGACATGTAATCCCATTTATTCAAAGGCACAACTGATGAAAACTGGACTGTTCCTTTATCATTCAATCAAGGTTCATTAGGAGGGTGGGTTTAATATCTGATTTGCTGTCTAGTCCACGACATCAGAGACGGAGAATTGGGCAAAGCATGGTCAATTTCCCCAATGAGATTGGTTTTCACTTTCCTCCACAGTCTATTAAAATGGGGATGGTGCTCAAGAAAGAAGGAAGAAAGGAAGAAAAGGAGGAGGAGGAATTGGAGGAAACAGAGAGGGCCTGCCTATCAGTGTTCAAACACAAACCCAGATGATCTCTCTCCAACCATTTTCTCTGCATTGTACTTTAAACATGGGCTGAAACTCTGGATCTCAGGAAAGCAGGTAATATGTAACCCGTCTAGCTAGGCTGACTGCACTGAATTTATTTGGAATTTTGTGTGTGAGATTGTTGCCTGCCTGCCTGCCTGCCTTCTCTTTACTTCACTTGGCCCAATACATTTATTTCTATATTTAGAGATTTGGCTTTATTTTTATTAAGACCTTTCCCTCATGCAAGACTCCGTCATTACACACTACTCGTTTGCTTAAGGACTGGCACAGGTTTTTAGGGTTCTGTATTTCTGGGCTTTGGGATGGAAGATCCAAATTGCCTTCCATTCTATTTTTCTTAGGATTGGGCTGAAGGGAGAAACTGTTGGTAGAAGGGCTAAAAACTCTCCAGGGTCAGAGTCAATATATTGCTTCAATTGTTGATAACAAAATAAGAGAGATACAAGTTACATACAATTACATAGCATCAGTGTAATGTGCAAGAACATGCAAATGGAAAGACACCAACACTGATTTTTATCTTTCTACTCTTTCTGCTCCTCCATGCAATGACACCATACCCTGCAGATCAGCAAATAGAATTTTGTTAGTTGCAACATAATTCTGAAGTCTTGGTTTGTTACCAAAATCATCTGGAGCATCTGGAAATGTTTGTGTTAAGGGAGCTGTCATGTTGTTACAGATGCCCTTATAGAAGAGGTAGAACATTAAAATATGAGCCACCCCACATGGGCAATCTTTCATTGGGTGGCATGTTCTTCCATCCAACCTTGAAAATTACTGAAGGATATTAAAATGCTCAAAGGTGGACATTCTGTTCCTTAAGGAAATAAGCTGTTTTTGATATTGAGCCACCTGGGATATCCATGGCTCTGTGTGTGTGTGTGTGTGTGTGTGTGTAAAGGATAAGATGGCTGTGTGACCAGCACCCTCCCCCCTTTTATGTATGTTACATGTGTAACACAGATATAAAGTGTCAGACCAATTGTGTGGTCGTGGCTGCCATCTTGACTTTTTTTTTAATGCTCCCCATGGATGGCCTGATATATAACCAAATCTTGGTTACTGCACTTACAGAAATTCCACCTTAATTTTCCTTTTCCTACATCAGTAAGTCCCTGTTTCAGTGTCTCTCTTCCTTGATCATCACACACACACACACACACACACACCCCATCTAGAGGAAAAGTCCAGTCTTCAGCATTTTTTGCTCTACCTTTTGTTTCCAGGATGCATGGAAAGGAGCAGGATGAGTTAAAGGGACCAGGCCAATGATGAAAAATTCAGCTTTAACTAAAACTTGATCTGATCAATTTGGAAAGTTCTGACTCTGGCACATGCAGTCAGTACAGCAGTATGTCATAGACTTATCAGTGGAAGAGTGTCTACATTCAGATAAACTGAGATTATTGGAGCTGCATATATCCAAGCCAACTCCATGAGGTCCAATAAATATAACCAAGCAATTGAGTTAGTGTTGTCAGTAGGAAGCTAAACACTAATTAACACATGTTGAAGCACTGATTTTTATATTAGCAAATGCCTCCGAGACTTGGCAGAATGTTGCCTGGAGTCAGGACTGTTGGCTTTTCCAGGGCTAAGTAAAGTTTGCCTCTCTGTTTTCACCTCCCTACTGTTGCTCTGTGAGACCTCATGTTTTATTAGACATAAATTACACTAAGCCCAGGGAGGGGCTAGACAGAGAACAATAGAAGTCGCCTGTTTGGGTAAACACGCTTGGGATGAAGTCTAGCATAATTGGCAAAACATCTTTCCTGAGCCATTTTCCACCCTCCTATATAGCACTGGATCCAACATACTGGGTACAACATTATAAACCCACAAACATCACCTATCCTTTTTACTTCTCATAATTTCTGGAACTACACACCTGTTCACTAGGACCTTTTCCCCTACCAAGTTTAAACGTTATTCATCCACCCTTGAGTTGGCAGAAAATTATACCAGCATGAAATTGCTACTTGCTGCCTTTGTTTAAGAAGCACTTAACTTCTCTCCAGAGTAATGGGTAACAAAGCCTAACAGATTTTATAGACTTTGAGGCTGCCCTTGGACAGTGTTGAAATAAGGGGAAAATACTGTTTTAACACCAGTACAACTATGGATAATCTATGCTTCTCTCACTCATGGTCTGGGGACAATTGAAGGTAATATTATGGGACATGTCAGAAAAAAGTTGCCTGGGCTCGGTCCAATGACACTTTGCTATGGTTAGGTGCAAGTAGGAAAGGACTCTACAGTGAAGTAGTCAGAAAGTGCCTGAATCACACACATAAGGTGAGCTTTCAAAATCAGTCAAGCAATTTTAAACAAGTGACATGGCCCCACATTACACTGCTTTAACTGCAGATTAATTTAGATTGAGAGAGCCAGTTTGGTGTAGTGGTTAAAGCACCAGGCTAGAAACCTGGAGGTTGTGAGTTCTAGTCCCATTTTAGGCATGAAGTCAGCTGGGCAACCTTGGGCCAATCACTTTCTCCAGCCCCAGGGGGAATGCAATGGCAAACCACTTCTGAAAACCTTGCCAAGAAAACTGCAGGGACTTGTCCAGGCAGTCTCCGAGAATCAGACACAATTGAACAGATTAAAAAAAATAAATTGACTTCAAAGATGCTTCTAAGTAGTGAAACCCTACACTTCAGATTAGCTTGAAAAATATGACCATGTCTTAGAAGAACTCACACAAATACATTGGGCCATTTAGATATAAACCCCAGGAGGCTGGGTAGCCTGGCATAATCTGAGACTGCATATTATCTCTCTAAAATCTAAAGTAAGCAGGGGCAGGAAGAGGAAATCCATTCATTGTTTCCGACTATTGACGTGGAACTCAGGAAACCAGGTGCCCATGTGAAGTACAGAGTGGGTGAACTGCAATAGGCTTGGGCTCCCTCTCACAAATGCCAGGACTGCCAGCAGCCTGCAAAAGGACCCTGCAGTAGCTCTCCCACATTCACACTCATTGCATCATTAGGAGTATTTTGTTGTTTATTCGTTTAGTCGCTTCCGACTCTTCGTGACTTCATGGACCAGCCCACGCCAGAGCTTCCTGTCGGTCGTCAACACCCCCAGCTCCCCCAGGGACGGGTCCGTCACCTCTAGAATATCATCCATCCACCTTGCCCTTGGTCGGCCCCTCTTCCTTTTGCCTTCCACTCTCCCTAGCATCAGCATCTTCTCCAGGGTGTCCTGTCTTCTCATGATGTGGCCAAAGTATTTCAGTTTTGCCTTTAATACCATTCCCTCAAGTGAGTAGTCTGGCTTTATTTCCTGGAGGATGGACTGGTTGGATCTTCTTGCAGTCCAAGGCACTCTCAGAATTTTCCTCCAACACCACAGTTCAAAAGCATCTATCTTCCTTCTCTCAGCCTTCCTTATGGTCCAGCTCTCGCAGCCATATGTTACTACATTAGGAGTATAGACATACTGTAAATAATCAGAGGGCAACAGGGATAGGGCTGTTTATAGAACATGCAGGCCAATCCCACGCAGGATGAGTTGGAAGTTAAGTGCTATTGTGTTTACTGAGACTTATGGTCAGATAGGTCTGCATGAAGTGTAGCCAAGTCATATTTACATATCTTCCACATCACCACTCTTTTCAATCCCCAAACTTTCATATGCAGAAATGTACATCGATGTCAGGTCCTCCAGCAGTAAAATATTAATAATCCTTCTTTTCCACGGAAAGGAAAAGAAAGGAAAATGCAGTAGCTTGGTGTTTTGCATGTCAGCTCCTCCAATCCTGAAGAGAAGGGGAAACTAACAAAACAATTCCACCCATGCTTATTTTGAGTACTACCACCAGAGGATTTGGAACCAGTTAAAAGCAGCTCTGGACCTGTGTTCCCAAGATGTCATCATGCTGGAGAGCTGAGCTAGTTTTATATATTTATAATTTAGATTTATAGATTTATTTCTGGTCTCATTTTTGTTATTGCTATTACCCTTTGCTTTGCTTTCTGAGATGCTGTGGCTCTGCTTCTCCATTAAAAGGAACTTTTTTCTCCATCCTCCTCCAGCTTTTGAGCTTTGTAAGGAAATGGTAGCTTGAGAGGAAATGAAAGCTGGAGCTTTCTGCACTGTGGAAATATTCCCTACAGAGGATGGTCAGATGCTTCCAGCTGAGAAGCTTTTTTGAGGAGTGCCATCTGAAGAGCTGGTCCAGAAAAGTTGAAATGAAATGAAATTCTAGGTTTATTTAATAAATTAAGTAACCATGACCAAACTTACATCCAAGTTCTTAAATGATCCAAATGATGGCTGAATGAAGAAAATAAAAAAATGAGAACAAAATTAATGTTTAAATCCTTCTGAATATCATCAGTGCTGAATATCCTGGCAGGCAGAAGAACCCCTATCAGTCAATCATTCAATCACTCAGTCAGTCAGTCATAGCATATAGAGAAATGGGGTGATCTCTGATACAGGGCTAAACTGTTTCTGTGATTGGGTTTACATTACATATTGACCTATGGTTTGCTTAAGAACAGTTTATTGAAGAAATCACAATTGATTTGGTTCCCATGACACACTAAGTGTTGGAGATTTGAATTCTGCAGAAACCCTTGTTAGAGGATATGCTCCAGAAATTAAGCAGAGTATTGAAACAATACTGAATAATTAAATAGCAGGAAGTCCCATTGAAGAAAATGCTCATAACCCAAAGGAACTTAATTTGTCATGGATGCAAAGTATGGGCTGAGCTCAGCTATCAATTAATGCTAGCATGCATTCATTGTATTTGAAGAAAAAAGACTAGATTTATTAAGAAATACACAAAAATAGAAAAACATCACTTTTACCTAAACTATGACTTGAGGAAAGGGAAGTCTATGATGAAGTCTGAACCACAAGAGTGAGATAAGAGTTGTCAGGCCCCACAATCAAACAGTTGAGGAATTGTTTGATTGTGTTCGTCTGCAAGGAAATCACAGCGAATCAACACATGTCAAAAGAAGAGAGGGGAGGGGAATTGCGAGGAGTGTGAAACACTGCTGTTTGGGTTTCAGGAGGGAGTCAAGGATGTTTTGCTGGAGACATCTGCAGCTGGCAGTGTTGGCCATTGGAAGGAGGATGGGAAAGAGAAGGGGGGGGGATTGATTGGCAGTGGAATGTCTTAATTGGGATTTTGCACAGGAACTTTTCAATCGCAGCTTTTTTCCTGTTCTGTGCACTTGTTCTTAATAAACCTTAATTCTGCATATGTCTATTGTGCATGAGTTAGTTGAATATTGGAACTAAGGGTGCCATTTCTTACAAGAGATTTATGTGTCTCTTAAAGACATAGATCCATTTAACTAACAATAGGACAGGTGAGAGAGACAGACATGGAGAATCAATGCATGAAGACCCTTCTTGTCAGCTTTTCTCTTGTCATTTTTCTGAAAGGTCAGATAGGCTCATAGGTACAAAGAGATCCACCATCAAGCGAACCACATTATGTTACAAGTGTGTGAACCAAACATTTGTATTGGTCAATTTGCAAGTCAGCCATCTATTTAATTTCTAAGTCTTGTAAACTGCCTAGAGTCCAGCCAGATTGAAGCTGTGCATAGAATTCATTCGTTCGTTCGTTCGTTCGTTCGTTCATTCGTTCATTCCTTCCTTCATTCATTCATAAATATTCTGTAAGTTATTTATTTTCATAAGAGATATTTCTGCAACCAGAATCAAAGCATGAATGTGAGTTAACTCAGAAATTGCTTTTATTTCCTGGATGATATTTTACCTAAATGATTTGATAGTTGCCAATGGGAGCTTCCTTTCTAACACCAGCCCTAGACTAAAGAAAAGAGGTACAATATTTCTGTCAGGACTATGGTGAGAAGAAACTAAAACATCCCTTCCCAGATTCTCAATCCTACTGAAATACCTATGTAGCTGTTCTTTCAATAATATATAATTTTCAATAATATAAACATGGGCACTAGTAATGCTGCACTTAGACACATGAAAAGGCCTTAGCCACCATTTGGAATGAGAGGGCAGTAATGGCCTTGGACTGTAAAAGTGACGGTGGGAGAATTTTACTTTCTGACTTGCAAGATTCTGTTAACGTAACTTTACAATAAAGCCGAATTAGCTTATCTTGCCATGTTTCCTGTCTGGTCTACCTGGTAAGGCTGACAAGTCTCCCCCTTCCTTTTCCTTCCTTAATATTGGTCAGATGTTTCATTATGTTGAGAGACACCAAAATTCATAAGAAGAGCACACACACATAATCAATAATACATTGTAAGATCAGCCTTCTTCAACCTTTCACTCTTTTTTTGGAAAAAAGAGTGAAAGATTTTTTTGGAAAGCTGTAGAGGAGGTGGTCAGACTGCAACTAAAGAAGGCCGAGGAGGAATTATCTGTTCCCCTTTCATTTGGATTCCAGGTCTGAGCATAGTACTGAGACAGCATTGATTGTACCTGTGGGGGACCTCTGGCTGGCCCAGGATGGGGGTAATGCATCTATCCTGACTCTTCTTGATCTCTCAGCAGCTTTTGATACCATCAATCATAGTACCCTTTTGGCCCAGCTGAGGGAGTTAGGAGTGAGGTGCATTGGGTTGTGGTAGTTCTTCTTCCTGCAGAGCTTGTCCCACTCAGTATGGTTGGGGGAAGAGATCCATCCCTGGGCCCTGCTGTGTGGGATGCCTCTGGGCTCAACCCTTTCCCTGCTCCTATTTAACATCTACATGAAGCTGCTGGGTGAAGTCATCCAGCAGTACAGCTGACCAAATAATGCTGCTAGCATTCTCTTTGGAAGCTGTGGGAGTCTAGATGGGGATGAACAAGCTTAGGCTCAAACCTAGCAAGACAGAGTGGCCCTGGAGATCTTTCATTGTTCTGGATGGGCGTGCAGTACTCCAGACAAAAGTGGTGCGTGGTTTAGTGATCTGCCTGGATTCCTAGTTTCTGCAGGAAAAGCAGGTAGCAGTTATGGCTAGGAGAGTCTTTGCACAAATCCATCTTGGGCACCAATTGCACCTGTTCCTGGATTCATGGGTTTGCTATTCACAGTCACTCTTGTCTGGATTATTATGAGATCTATATGAAGAACACTCGGAAGGTCCAACTAGTCCAGAATGCAGCAGCGTGAGTAGTTATGGATACACTGGTATATTCAGGTATCACTGCTACAGTAAGTACAGCACTGATTACCAATGGGCTTCTGAGTGCAACTCAAGGTGCCAATGGTCACCTATAAAACCCTTCATGGCACAGTGCTTGGATATTGGAGGGACTATCTATCTCTGATGATCTCTGCCTATCCTGTAAGATCCAACAGCATTGGTATATTCCATATCCCATCAATTAAACAGTTTTACTTTATGGGATCCAGAAGGTATGCCTTCTCCCTCATAGCCCCTGCCTTATGCAGCAGCCTCCCCCACTCCAAAGTTGATTGGCTCTGACCCTGCTGGACTTTATAAAGGCTCTGAAGACCTGGTTCTTCCCCTAGGTGTTGGCCCAATTGTAACTATATGCACTATGCTTTATTTTGCTCTATAAATTTATTATTTTCCTTTGTATTTGATTTTTTTAATCCTTAATGACTGCCCAGAGTTGCCTGGTGAGTGGGTGATGATATAAATTGAAGGAATGAATGACTCAATTTACCTCTGACTCTAAATTACAGCTGCTTATAAGTTGTACCTAGTACAACTTAAGTTTTATTCCTAAGCAAGGGACTCGTTCTTGCATTTTCTGGCTCAATAAACAAATAAAGTGGGCCTTTTCTTTCTTACTTTTGGATTTTTAATTGTTTTAAATATAAGGAAAAGGAAAAAATCCAGTAAGAAAAAAGAAAAAAAACCCACATTAACAGACATATAGAAAACAGCCCAGTTTTTAAATGCAGTATTGAACCTTGACCACATGGAGTAATATTGGTCAGATGTTTCGTTATGTTGAGAGACACCAAAATTCATAAGCAGAGCACACACACATATAATCAATAATGCATTGTAAGATTAGCCTTCTTCAATCTTCAATCTTTCACTCCCCAGATGTGTTTGATGGCCATGCTGGATCAGGATGTAGTCCAGTGTACTTCAACGGCAACAGTTTTGGGGAAACTGTTTCTTCGTGTTATTTATTTTCCACATTTTATACCATATTTAAAATATTTACATGTTCAACACCCACAAAATGTTGCATGTACTGTACATGTTCTGCACAGAAAGTTAAGGAATGCTAATAATTCTAAAAAACATCAAAATGCTGGCATTTGCAAAGTTATTCCCCAAGCACCACTCCTTTCTTTTCCTGTTTACTTCTATGTAAACATGGAGACAGCTGTCTTGAAAATGGAGCTTTGAAGAACCTGACTGCAGTATGACAATAGCCCTGGTGAAAGCAGGAACTGGCCTGTCCTTGACCTAATTCTCCAGTAAGACACAGCAGGAACCTGGTGTTTCTTCACTGGAGTTGACATTAATTGTATCTGAACACAGAACTACCATGCACAGATGAGCAGGAACTGCTTCAGGGTATCAAGAAGACTACTATAAAAATAGGGCAAAACCTGAAATGTCTTGCTTGATAAGTGTGAGCCGTATGTAATACTATGGATTATCAGGTTCTTATTATAAATGTTTTGAGGATTAACTTTTACAACCTTTACAAAACATGATGAACTCTATCCTACAGGGAGGAAAGATGTCAGAGAGTTGGAAAGAGGCCAATATAGCATTAATACCCAAAGAGGGACAAGTTTTGACTTTAAGAAGAAGCTATAGGCCAATATCATTACTGGATAACGACTGCAAGTTGTTCACAATGATTCTAGATGATAGACTAAAATAATTTTACAAGAATTTATTCAAGGATCAATGTGGGATTTTACCTAAAAGGTGGTTAAAGGACAATATTGGAAATGTGTTGGATATTTTGGAATATTTGGAGCAACATAATGAAAAACAAGCTGCACTGATCTTAGATGAGGAGAAGGCCTTTGACAGTTTGAACAGGGCTTTCTTGTTCAAGGTTTTGGAAGATAAGAGTTTTGGAGAGAATTTTATAAAATGGGTAAAATCAATTTACATTTCACAGAAAGCACAAATAATTGTTAATGGAGATGTAACAAAACCCAGTGAGATACAAAAAGGAACAGGATAGGGATGCCCACTGTCTCCTCTCTTGTTTATTTTAGTTCTTGAAATACTGAATAAAGATATAAGACAAGAGGATTGTGGGAGTAAAGATTAAAAAATAAACTTATAAGTTAAGGGCTTTTGCAGATGACTTGGTGTTGGTTCTGGAAGGTCCCCTAAGGGGAACTGAAATATTAATGCACAAATTAAAAGAATTTGGTGCATTAGCAGGTTTAAAGATTAATAAACAGAAAACAAAGATGTTAACAAAAATGTGAAAATAGAAGATCAAACAGAACTAATGAATAAAACAGGGTTTAAGATTGAGAAGATGGTAAAATATCTGGGTATCACTATGACAAATATGAATTGTATGTTATTTCAAAATAACTATGTTAACACTTGGAATGAAATTAAAAAAGATATATTGAGATGGGAGAAATTACAACTGTCATTGCTGGGGAGAATTTCTGTGATAAAAGTGAATGTCTTGCCTTTAATGATGTTTTTGTTTCAGATAATACCTATTTTGACAACTGATGCACTATTTAAACAGTGGCAGAAGGATATATCTATTTGTGTGTCAAGGGGAAAAAACACCAGTTAAATATAAGGTGTTACAAGATGCAAAGGAAAGAAGAGGATTGGGTCTACCTGATTCAAAATTGTATTTTGCAGCTTGCTATTTGGTTTGGGTGAAAGAGTGGGTGCTGCTGAGAAATAGAAGGCTCTTGGAGTTAGAAGGACACGACTTGAGATTTGGGTGGCATGGATATTTGTGGTACGATAAAGTCAAGGTTACTGTGGATTTTAAAAATCATTATGTTAGACATGCCATATTGAGAATATGGTATAGGTACAAACCCTTGTGGCTCTCAGCACAAGAAGCATTTTATAGACAAGCAATAATAGGCAAACACAAATGGCTAACTTAGCATGAGATACTAGAATTTTGTCAAGGGGGATATAAAATAAAATCAAGAGAAGACGTAGGGGCAGAGGGATATAATTGTCAGTGGTTCTCTTATTTACAATTATGAGAAAGCTTTAAAGTAGACAAAGGAATTTGTGGTTTTGAACATTGTAAGACTGAATTTGAAATAGAATTGTGTACAATTGATGAACATGTAATTGCTAAAATGTATAACTTTTATTGAAATTTGAAACAGAAGAAGAACAAGTGCATGAAAGTATAATAAACTGGGCTAAAAAGTTTGGTTACATATATGGATGAAACAATGGGAAAATATGTGGCTGAAATGATTGAAATTTACACTATGTTATAATAGTAAAGATAATTTTTATAAAATGATGTACCGTTGGTATATGTCACCAGAGAAATTGTCTAGAATGTATAAAGGCACTTCAAATTTATGTTGGAAATGTGAACAAGAAGAGACCTTTCTATCATGCTTGGTAGATGTGTAAAAAAGCTAGAAAATTCTGGATTCAAATACACTGATTTAGAGGATTTTAAAGATTAATATACAATTGAGACCAGAGGTTTTTCTTTCAGGACAAACAGTTGGGAAAAAGTCATGGAACTTTGTTTTTGTACATGATAACTGCAGTGAGATTATCGTATGCATAAAGACGGAAAGATTTGGCATTACCCACCAATGGTTGGTGAAGATGATGGAACTTGCTGAGATGGCCAAATTGACTTCTTTGATCAGAGAAAAGACAGTATCTACATTTATTGCTGACTGGAAACCCCTTATGGACTTTTTTGCATGAAACAGAAAAAAATGAACTTATGATTTTTGGTTTTGATGATTAGACAGAATAGATTATAGAAAGAAGAGAGTTATGCTGTAACCATAGAGTAAGAGGTAAATCTATAATTGTACTTATAACTGCTGTAAAGAAGATCAGAAGCTGCTTCTCTGTATCTTTTTTCTTTCTTTTCTATTCTTTTTACTTTGTTTTCCTTTCTTGCACTGTTAGCTTTCTCTTTGGTTTCTTTTTCTTTTCTTTTTCTTACTTTATATTAGTTTGTGTATTAGTTTTTATCTTCCTTTTTAAAAAAATCTTTAATAAAAATTATATAATACTAAAGTTTAACAATGACCTGAGACTATAAATATGGCAAAGGTCGAGATGGAGGTGGGGCAGTGGGGGGAAGGAGAGGAGAAAGAGACTTGCTGAAACGAGGTGGTCTGTTCTCTGGGTTGTATAATTATTATCAGTTCCCAGAGTGTCCTTGAAAGAGGGTAGGGCAGACTATCTGAGAATTTGGATATGGCTTATCAGGTATGGTTACAGAACCCTCCAGCGGCCGGTTCTAGCACTGTTGAGTGAAATATGGTATTTGCATTTGCTTAGTTCCTGTATTCATTTCATTTATGTTGTACAGCTAGCAGCCAGTCCCTCTCTGCAAGAATCCTTGGGAAGTGTGGTGCCGTGAGATAGCAAGGGAAAAGGAAGTCCCTTTCTCAACACTCTAGTAAAACTACAGTTGCCAGCTTCTTACTACTAAATTGTATGTAACTGTGACTAAAAAAAAGAATTATTCCCACACCCATCTGTGAAATGTAGTATGTCTTTTAAAGTGACCGTGTGATAAAAAGTCTAGACAGGCTGCTAAATCTGTTGGCTGCTGTGGCAAGTTCAAACAGGAAAATTCAAATAAAATAGCCATGATAGCAGCAATGTTATGCAAGAGGACTGTGGGTAAGTGGGGTATGTCACTGTTTCTCAACCTGGCAACTTTAAGATATGTGGACTTCGTTGGAAGTCTTGGCAAATCCAGCATGCCTCATTAGCATATGGATGGTTGCTCTAAGATGCAAACTCTCCGTGCTATGAGGAAGCTGTTTGTTGCCACTCCCACTTCCTCTCTCTCTCTCTTCCTCCTCCTTCCACCTACTGAGGAGGCAGCAAGCATGCTGCTTTCCTCTGTCTCCATCTTGGGCCTAAAACCATGTGCCTAGCCTTTTCTTCCACACAGCTCTTAGCAACTGTAGGGCTAAGAGATCACTAAGTATAATTAAAGAACAGAAGAAACAAGGAACATCATTTTTCCACCAGAGATGGATGTAACAGAACCAAGAATAAAAGTCAGTAAGACTCCTTTTACTTTACTTTTAAACCTGCTATGTCTAAGTGTGTAATTCTTTATGCTTGGGAGGGCTGAGTGTGTAAGATCAATAACCTGTGTTTCTCGGACATGCTCATTAAAGCTATATAAGATAATATTCTTTTTCTGTGCACAGCACCTCCGCTGTGTTAAACTCTGCTCCATTCTATGGTCCTAGCAGGCCACTAAATGGCTTCAGACTTCAACTCTCAGAATTCCACAGCCAGCATGTAAAAAGTCCCAGAATCAATCCTTGGCATTGCCAGTATGAAAATTTGGACAGCTGTTCCCAAACAGTGTCAACAATATTAATCTAGGTGGAATAATGAGTATGGCTGTGCTCCCACAACACCCTTAATTAAGGCTATCAGATCTAGGCTGCAAAAATGCAAACAGCCCTCAGTGGCAGCAAAGGGATACAGAAACACCTTGCTGCCATCCAGTGGTCTTCTGGAGTTTTTCAACCTAGATCTGATAAACATTCCCTTCACTGAGTCAGTGGGGGTGAGGTGTGGTTGATGCATTGTGCAAATACCAAAAAGGGATCAACTCACCCAGCTCAACTATCCCTTGGGGGTTACATGTATACAGTATGCAAAATGAATGAGTCACACACACAGGTTTAAACTAATTCCACCCAGTCACAAATAAAATCAATCAACCAATTCATTTTGCCTACTCAATCCTGCAAGAAAAAAAAGCTGGATAGAAAACTGATTGGGAAAAAAGTTTCTTTATAATAGAACTCACTGGTAAAGTTTGGAAGCATAGAATGCATCTCCAAAACACCAGCTGGCTGCAGTGGCCAGACCAAGTTATTGCCTCCTTAGTCAATGAGGAAGGGGGTGGCTACTAATATAATGAATATATGCATCAGTCTGATGCAAAGATTGATGGGATACTCGTTACTTCCAGGGAAAAGTTGGTTGAACCAGCTGGTTTTGATTGTGGGCTGACAGAGTCACTTTTAATGAAAACTGACTGAATCAATGGCTATTGGTGTTATATATGTTGTGAGAACAGGACTTTTTTAAAAAAAAAAATCAGTGTTTTGTGCTCCTAATTACAGATTTACAGTCTGACTGATGTAAGGATTGCTTTCACTCTCTCTAGAAAGGGGTAATTGAGAATGGTTAATTAACTCAGTCTCACCATAATAAAACTGCTTATTCTTGCCTATTTTTAATTAAATGCAGTTAATATGATTATGCCCCATGTATTTCATTACTTCCTCATGTCACAGTAAAAACATCTAGGTGCACACAACACATTATAACAACAGTGTAAAAAGCATGGGCTGGGGATGTGGCTCATAAGTAACTCCCAAAGCCCTCTAGAATCGGAGGTGTCCAAAACTGCAACTTCCCTTTTTTTCATTTTTGGAATTTTGTATGGGGGGAAGGGATGAAATAGGTGTTAAACCTCCATAAGCTCCTTAGAACCTCTGGGAACTGTCCCCCAAGGATCCCGGCTTTGCCCATTTTTATAGTGTGGCCCTCAACATGCTGTGCAAAGCCTCAAGTTGCCAAAGTACAAGAGGGTTTGGGTCTACCAGATTTGAAATTGTATTTTGATGCTTGTTGTTTGCTCTGGATGAAGGAGTAGGTGACTTTGAAGAACATGAAATTATTGGAATTGGAAGGACATGATTTGAGATTTGGGTGGCATGCCTACCTGTGGTATGATAGAGTTAAAGTTAATAAAGATTTTAAAAATCATTTTGTTAGGCATGCCATATTGAGGATTTGGAATAAATATAAGCTAAGATTGTCTCCTAATATATCTTTGTGGTTGTCACCTCAGGAAGCCTTCTTCAGAAGAGAGAGAGTTGGGAAACCAACTTGGTTGAGATATAAAGAATTGTTGAATTTTGAGAAAGGGGAACCTAAACTTAAAACAAAGGAACAACTAGAACTGGAAGGCCATATCTGCCATTGGTTTACATTTGTACAATTGACAGAATGATTTAATTTAAATAAAAAGACTTACCATTTTGTTAATGAAAAAGCTCAGTTTGAAGTGGACCTTTGTACCAATGATGAGCATGTTATTACTAAGATATATAAAATGTGATTGCAAATGAATTTGGAAGATGAATATGTTAAAGATTGTATGATTAAATGGGCAAATAATTTTGGATATAACATCATGCTCGAGCAATGGGAAAATATGTGGAACAAAGGCTTGAGATTTACTTTGAATTATAATTTGAAAGAGAACTTTATAAAATAATATATTGTTGGTATTTAACACCTGATAAGTTGTCAAAAATGTATAAAGGGGTATCAAATATTTGTGGAAATGTTCCCAAGGTGAAGGAACTTTTTACCATTTTTGGTGGACTTGTGCAAAGACTAAGAAATGTTGGAGGCAAATATAAGATCCTTAAAGTGAATATACAATTACAACCAGAACTGTTTCTTTTGGGCTTGATGGAGCAACAACTTGAAAGAAAATATGGGACTTTACTTTTATATATGATAACAGCCATAAGACTTTTGTATGCACAAAGATGGAAAGATGCACAAATTCCCACAATGGAAGAACGGATGCTGAAGTTGGCACAGATGGCAAAACTGACAGCACTGATAAGAGAAAATACTGTGATTGGATTTGTTTCTACATGGAAATCACTTTTGGACTATTTGCTTGTAACTAAAAAAAATGAAGCTTTGATTTTGGGTTTTGATGATTAAATTGTTAAGATTTAATTAAGTGTAAGTGATTAACTTAATATAATATGCATTAATATCTGTGTTGGAGAAGGTCAGAAGTCACCTTTCTCTTATTTTTTCTCACTATTTCTGCATTTTTTAGTTTTTCTTTTTTCTTTCAGTTTTGTATTCCAGCTTTTCTGTTCTTTGTATTTTAATTGTATTTTGAAATTCTAACAAAGTTCTTACTTAAAAACAAACAAACATGCTGTGCAAAGCCTGCTGCAGCACTAAGTTTTAGAAGTTACTGCACTGGACCCTAACCTAGATTAACACAACTCAACTGCTGTGCTCGCTGCTGGGTTTTGAGATGTATTTATTTAAATCCAAATGAAAGACTTACATGGAACAAAAGACAATTTATGATTTTGAGGTTATTATTCAAACTTCTATTTAATTGTCCATTTCTACAGTATATTAGATACAAATTTATATTAAATAAATACTACTACTTAAAAACTTGGACTGGATTATTTCCAAATCTTGTTTAGTTACAAACATTTAAAAAACCTGAACTGGACTTTTAAACATCCATCTCTTTTTCCTGAAAGAAAGAGAAAAAAATGTTTTTTTTCCCTCTAGGTATCAGTTTGGCCATAGTAAACTGTGGACAGTAAGTTGTTGGGTTCAGAGCCAATGAACCCACAAATGAGATGAAAGCAAAGGTAATTTATTCAATAAGACCAGACACATAAGAGAAATATGGCAAGGAATGAGTTAAAGGAAAATTATACAGAGCAAAGAATAAGCCTTATGTCCCTTCAGCTGTTGGAAACATCTTCTCCTGCTCAGACAATGAATGCAAAAACATCCCCATACAGCCAGTTGGTGTGTAGACCTGTCCTAGCTCCAATCTGCACTGGGCTTCCATCTCTGAGAAAGTTCCCAAACTTTTTATAGTATACCATTCCATAATTCTAATTAGGCATTTCTATTGCTTACTTTTGTGTGTGTGTATGTGCCTTCAAGGCAGTGTTGACTCCTGGTGACTGCCTGAACAAGTCCCTGCAGTTTTTGTGGCAAGATTAGTCCCTGCAGTTTTTGTGGCAAGATTTCAGAAGTGGTTTGCCATTGTCAGCTTCCTAGGGCTGAGGAAGAGTGACTGGCCTAAGGTCATCCAGCTGGCTTTGTGACTAAGGTGGGACTAGAACTCACCATCTCCCGGTTTCTAGCCTGGTGCCTTAACCACTACGCCAAACTGGCTCTCTCTCTTACGTTTACTTATCAGCAATAATTTCTGTATGCACATTCATACCCTCTTCTTCCTCCAAGTGGCTGGCCTTGAACTATGCCTGAATTTGTTCTGGGAAAAAATAGTCAGATAATGAGATCATGTAGTTGAGATCATGTAGTTGCTTTAGGGACCAGGCTAGAAACTGGGAGACTGAGAGTTCTAGGCCCACCTTAAGTACATAAGTATCATAAGTACAAGCTGGGTGACCTTAGGCCAATCACTCTTTCTCGGCCTTCCTTGATCAGGAAGATGGCAATGACAAGCCACTTCTGAAATCTTGCCAAGAAAACTGTAGGGACTAGTCCAGGCAGTTGCCAGGAGTCAGCACTGACTTGAAGGCACCAAAAGCAAACAAACAAGCCCAAATGGGGGTTATTCACAGAGGTACACACACTTAACTTCCTCACCATGGCAAATATCCTCTGCAATAGTAACACAGTATCCTACACAAATTGTATATGTGTTCACCCAGGTACACAATCATATTTCATAATGTGCATAGGCTGGAGATGGAGTATCACATCATTAGATAGTCTTTTAAATCTTCTGGACATTGGCAAATCACACAGTGTGGATACAGAAGACAGTAATCTTCACCAGATGTTGTCATATCTGGTCTATCTAGTTCAGGATCTGTTGCATGTTTTTGGGATGCATTCAGGCCAACTTTATATGGTTCCAGTCATTAGCCTGCGTCTGAAAAGTGCCACCAAGTCTTTTGAAATGGTAAACATTCCAAGTCACTTTCTGATGTTCCTGTTAAGTTGTGACCATAATACTTCTAACAAGGGTGGCACAGGATGGTAGAGGCACATAGACTGGAGATGTTTTGTTCAATGGCTGCACATTTTCCACAAAAACACAGTTCCCTATTGCAAGATTGGGATGTTCAACAAGTCTGTGCTGTCTGCATCTTCACCTGCTGTTTTTTGCTGTGTCCCTATTCCTACAGTTAGCATCATCTTGATGCTTTACTAACAAATGTGGCAATTTAAGGTGTAGGAGATGCTCAAGAAGAATGGTTGCAGGGAATACACCCACATTAGTACATAGTGCAATTGCCTTTCATAGACATTTTTGTTGTGTTTGGTTGGCATTCAGCCTCTACAATTGTAGGACTTTCTGGATGGTGTGTATCAGTTTTTCCAATGAGGCATTTTTTTCTGAAGATGAAAACCCCAAATATGTGTCATTAAAAGGAGGGCCTATGACAATTTTGAGACATGATATAGGCTGAAAAGATGAAATCAAGATGAGGCATTACAGCCCTCACTGAGGTGAAAGTGTCTAGCTAAATGTGTGGAAAATGAGAATAGTGCTTGATGAGGGACAGTGCAGAAATCAATACTGATTTCTTGACAGGGGTAAGAAGGCAAAACAGGCACTTAAACAAGTAGCACTGTGTAATCCAGCAGCATTGATTGACAAAGGAGACAAGATCTGATACAGATGTCTACTTCTACATCCTTAACTGGGAACCAGACCTTCTCTATAAGAAGGTGTTTTGATTTTACAATGTCTCAATACCTTTGATAACACTTTCCTTTCTTATTTGTTTGCAGTCTCAGACTAGAGATCTATAGATATTAGTTTGTCTGGGCCTCATACTAGAAGCCGCAGGACCTCCCCGCCAAAGGCGGTGCTTGTGGTGGTGGTGGTGTCCAACTTTGTATTAGAATAGATATATTCACTACAAACCACTAAGAGACACTATATGATCAGGTCCAACAAGAACAAAATTGGTCATATAGTGCCTCCTAATGGTCAGTAGTGAATATAACCACTGTAAGTCAGTTTTAATTACCTGAAGACCTTCATCCATTACAGTAAGATATTTTCTGATATTAGAAAAAGATTGTAAAAAGGATACTGAGGATAAATGCCACCCAGACTTTCAGAAAATAAGCTCATTTCCCTGCTGAACTGTGGCTATCACTTGTTGTAAATAGGAGTCAGTGTCTATGGCTTCTTTTATGTGTTTAGTGCCATAATCTTGAGAATGGCATTAGACAAGAGAATGAACATGCTATGTCTATGGTGGGATGACTAGAAGAAGCCTGAGGACAAGGATTCCTGGAGAAGTAACCAGTAGGGTAACTTCTGACTACAAAGAGTATAGTCATACACCTATAAATGTAAGGTCCAACATTTAATACTAACAAGAAGTTGAGCTGAGGCTGCAAGATCATATGGTCAGTAACAACTGTAAATGGCTAACCATACAGATATGAATCAAAATGTAAACAGACCTGCATGATAGCAAGTGCTTCTTGTTCAGTTTATGAAAAGTGGCTTTTAATATCTGATAGATTTTGCTGGCATAACCAATGAAGAAAACATTGCTATCAGACCTAATTTGTGTTAGAAAAGCATGGAGGCCTATGGGCTGGCATATTCAATAAGATCTGTTCATTTCTAAAGATCAGTGTACATGTAGTCCTCACTTAATGACCATTTGTTTAATGACAGTTCAGTCTTATGATGGTGCTGAAAAACTGACTTACAACCAGTGCTCACAGTTACGACTGTCGCAGCATCCCCAGTCACATGATCACAATTTGAGTGCTTCACAACTGGTTCACATCTATGATCATTGCAACATCCTGTGGTCATGTGATTGCCATTTTCAACCTTCCCAGCTAGCTTCTGGCAAGCAAAATCAATGGGGAATCACATGATTTGCTTAACGACCATGTGGTTTGCTTAACAACAGTGGTGATTCGCTTAATGGCTGCTGCAAAAAAGGTTGTCAAATCAGGTCGGATTTGCTTCATGACTGCTTTGCTTAACAACCAAGATTCTGGTCTCAATTGAGGTTGTTAAGTGAGGGCTACCTGTATGCCCTGACAGTACCACTGGAGAGGAAAACCTTTATAAAGCCTCTTTGTAAATGAGTGTTCATGCCCACAACTTTATTTTTGTGAGTTTTTGAAGAGATAACATGGCAGCAGCCAGCTCTAAAACAAAACATTCACAATACATGACGCCCCCAAGAAGACTTCCAAGTTCTGCAGAATTACTGATGGCTTTGCTTTTGAGGGGAGCTGGTAAAACAGCAGCCGCTGAAAAGAGGTAGTCGGTTATGTTAAATCAGATATTGGCTATGCACATAAAACTGCAAACTAGCACCTCTACTTACAAACCTGGATTCATAGGATTCAGTGGGCTATGTGAACCCAGAAGCTAATCATGGTAATAATGTCATTCAAACACAGCAACATGCAGAGAACCTTTCGCTTGTTAAGCTATGAAGCAGAGATTATATCAGCTGGCTCTGGATAGTGGGAGTTGTGCTTTAACGTTAGTAGTGGATCTACTGCCTGACAAAATATAAAAGATCCAATGAGCAGTGCTTGGACTCATCTGGTTGCTCTTAATTATATCAAATTATATCTGTCGTAAAACTGTAAAGAAGGCAGAAAGTTGCTCTATTGTGACTGGAGCCCTTGTTTCCCTTAAGACAGCTGAAGAAGCCACATCCCTTCACCAGAGAATTCATCCACAAGGCAAAATGACTATGCTCCACCAATTCCCAATTATGCCTTGGTATCAACTCCATTCACTGAGATCTTATGAGTTCATTAAAATGATGACAGGGAAAAAAAGGGAATCTATTTCTTTGGACTAGCTACAATAGTCTGTTCCCAAATCCCCACACCATAGAAGAAAGGGTGGTGAGTTTTAATGTATATGTTCCCATTCCCTCCCCTTCAGAGAAGTTGGCTTTCCAAGCCTGCCCTTTCCTGTTCTCTGGCCAGACAGCAGCTTCCACTACAATGAGTGAAGCATTGTTAGAGTAAATCAAAAAATGGGAGTAGGGATGAGGAACTGCATCTAGAAAGAAACACTAAAAAGGACAGTGTTTACTGCAAAATCTGGACAATACTATCTCTATTGCTTCAGGAGGATGGCCTTAGTATGATGTGTAGACCAGTCATTGGCTGCATTTCCCCAAAGATTAAACTTGATTATTTTTAATCTGGATTTGAATTAACCATAAATATCCACAGGAGGGGATGAGGGGGGACAGGGGATGGCAAATGACAACATGTTGGTTATGTGATTAATGCTGAAATGATCTATTTATGTACTTGTGTCAGTCATCATGAAGTGACTGATGCAAATTACATAACTGCATCATGTTATTGTTTCAAGGTCACTGGGGATTGTAATCAACATCTATGGAACTTGACCAAATTTCTGAGTTCACATTACACAGTGAACAATAAGCTAACCACTTTTACAACACACTTAGCTTCCGTTTATAATAACAGAAATAATAATCACAACAGTGACAAAAATAAAAAGGAAAGAGGACTGCTTCCTCTATGAGTTCCCCTGCCAAATTATCATTTGAGCCAGTTGTTTCCTAATTTACATCACTGCCCTGCAAGAGAGGCAGGGTAGGGATCTGCAATGGGGCAACCAACTTCATGCCATGGTAACTTTCTGCCTCCTGAAGGATGGGTGAATTGCCCCATAATCCAACAGGAGGGACAGGCGTACAGGTTTTTTTCCCCTGTAGCTATACCTGGAGATACTGGGAATTGAACCTGGAGCTTTCTACACAAAAAAGATATGCTCCATAACTGAACTATTGTCCTTCGTGCATGCAGACACACGTGCTTTCTATTAGGAAATCACGGTTAATACATAGGCTCGTGTAAACAAACACGTGCATTCTATACACAACCTTTTGGCAACAGCTTCTACGACTGTGCTACTTAAGTTGCCTGTGTTTGTCCAATTGTGCCAAAAAGACAAGAGAAGCCGATTCCAGTTAATGTGTAACCAGCTTCCTTACCTTTCACCCTTTCCACATTTACCTTCTGTTTTCTTGGGCACCTGCCACTCCCTTAGTGCACAGACCCAGGAAGGAAGGAAGAACGCCAGGGAGAAAGCAGAAGAGCACACCCAGAGAGAATCTGGCATGGGGACTGAGGTAAATACTTTTCTCCCTGCAGGGGGTGTTTGGAGAACAGTGAAAAGTATATAAGCAGGATAAATCTTTCAGACTGAAACGCCCTGCCTCGTGGCCATGCACAACTCTTTTGTGAAATAGGGCAGGGGTAGGGTGTGCACGTGAGCACAGGGGATGGTGTGTGTGCGCGTGTGTGGGTCCTCTCCTGACAGGAAACCACACATTTGCTGCTCCATCAAGCTGGAGACAGAGTGCCTCAGAATCAGGAAACCAGACTCCTTTTTTTAGCAGAAGGTAAGCAATACGGAACTTCTTAAGTTTGTGTGACTTGCATCTGAGGAAGCCTGGGGCCAAGTTCTATACAGAGACAAAGGACATCAGCACTGAGGCCAGTCCTGACCGATGAAGGTCAATGTAATTTTGCAGAGCCAGTAATGCCTCTTCAAAATCCAGTTTAGTGTAATCTATTTACTTGTGTTAGCCAAATGATTCTGCTTTTTTCAGAACTCCTTTTTTTCAGTTTTTGCTTTGTTTTGTTTTCTTACAATTACCTTGGACTTGGAACAGTTGAGCAGAATGAAGAAAGAATTGTTTCAGTTTATGGTAAATACAGTAATGCTTGACAGGGAAGGCAGACAACCCCAGGAAGAACCATGTGGTTTGAATCTTAAAGCTCCCCTTTTTTTTAATCTGTTCAATCGTGCCCAATTCTTGGAGACTGCCTGGACAAGTCCTTGCAGTTTTTCTGGCAGGTTTTTCAGAAGTGGTTTGCCATTGCCGCCTTCCTAGGGCTAGGAGAGAGTGATTGGCCCAAGGTCACCCAGCCGGTTTTCATGCCTAAGGCAGACTAGAACTCACAGTCTCCCGGTTTCTAGCCTGATGCCTTAACCACCACACCAAACTGGCTCTCCCAAAGCTCACATTATCAGATTCAATTATTACCTGTTGCCCTTTGGGAGTTATGGGTTTTGATTTCCAGCAATGGCAAGGGTTTGTAGCATACAAGATATCTTGCACCTCCTGTAATAGAGAGCATCTGTGGTCAATCTGCCAAGGCTAAGCCCAACACAAGCTCAAGAGAACACAGTGAGCACACTTAATAAGCCACTGATAAAATTTAAGCCCTTACTGAATTAGGACTGGACTTACTGGATAAGAGTGAGAGCGGCCTCAAGCAACTCAGGTTGGTCATTTAGAAGAAGCCACAGCAGCAAAGTGCTATACAATAGCTCTATAGGCTTCCCAGGCTTCCCAGCACCCCCTAAGCAGTTTCGCCTTAGAGCCCCTTTAATAGCAAAATTCTCAGGGCATACAGATATGTTCTACTTAAATGATTAATTCCCTAAGAGAAATACCTCTTCTTCCCTAAATGTGGGAAATACTTCATTGTGGTGGTGGTGCCGGTGGTTGTGCACAGCACAGCTGGGCTTCCTGCCCCACAAGGCAGGGTGCAGCGCTTTCAAAGGGTAGAGATGGGGGGGGGAGATGGGGGAGGGGAGTTGAAGCAGCCCCACAGTTGTAAATGCAGGTGGGTTGTCAGGCACCCAAATTTTGATCACGTGACTGTGGGGGTGCTGCAACAGTTATAATTTCGGGCACAGGCCATAAGTCAATTTTTTCAGTGCTGTTGTAATTTTGAACTGTCACTGAATGAATGGTCATTAAGAGAAGACTACCTGTATAACATGGAGCACTGTGTGAATTAAGCCAATGTAGTATATTGGACAAACCATGCTTAATACAGTAGTGAATTTGCAGAATGTATGAACCAGTTTACTGGGCTGAGAGGTGTAGTAGCCTTTTGGGAGGCTGAAAATAGCCATGCTTTACTTTTTCTACCTATATTACCACTTCGTTATTATACTGTTAAGGTGAGGACAGGTCCCTAGGATTGTTGTGTCACCAAGTGTGCATTGCGTTCTTTTTCTCTCCTGCAGCTTTTTAAAGCAAAATGAAAGATATTTGGTACCTCTGGATCTCCAGCATTCTCTTGGCATGGTCTGTGGTATCTGGACATCCTTGTAACATTGATAAAATGGTAAGCAAGGAGTCATCTTTACAAGGTTTAACTAAGTTAAATGTTCTCCATGGGAGGAACTTAATCTAGGGGAAGCCTGATCACTGTATTTGGTTAAACACCAATTTTGTGGATAAGCTCCAAGGAATAAAATGGTTAATGTACCATAACTTATTACTTATGGTAATTACCATAATGAAATGGTAATCAAGAATAAATCTCTGTCTTCCTCAAATCTCGACTCTTAAGATTTGTACATTTAGCCATCAGAGTGGGTGTCCTGAAGCACTCCCTCTCAAGACTGCACAAGTGGATGGTTGATAACTATAACTGAGTTTCAGTAGTCCAGGAAGGGAGATGAGATGGGAATAAGGGATACAGATTACTCATCTTTCTAGTGAAGACTACTCACACACACACACACACACACAGCATCACAAATACTGTAGAATGGATGGTGAAGTGGGTCTGCTTGTGCTTGCTTGAAAATGATTGTGGGTGGCTGCCTGTTTAAGGTAGGAAAACACTCTACTTACACAGAAGGGATAAACAGAACAGAAGATTGCCTCAGGCATGGACTGGATGTAAGAGGAAGGCAATATCACAGGGACACAGCAGAAAAAAGAGGCAGAGACCCGAAAAGCGTTACAAAATAAGTGCTGCCCATTCAGTGTCAGGATAACTAAGAAGTAACTGATGGTATTTAACTTTTCATTATAACCATCTGGCAAAAAGGAAAAAGTTTCTCAAAACCATATCTGTTTACAAACAGTAACATCAAAATCTACCTGTGAGGTAATCTCAAGGTTCCTGGCAAATAATCCAATTTTTAATTTAAACTCTGTTTTTAGTTTTATGTAAAAGGAAGGAACAGAATCTACCTTTCTAGCTTCTGTCACTCAAGGATTCTTGTGGAAAGAAGAATCCCCAAATCAGTTTGAAACATTAATTCCACTGATGGTTGTTGAATTTCTTATCTCGTACATGTGCATATATTTTTGTAGGGACGGGCCGCCTGCAGTGGAAAGAGCCTTCTCCGCCCACCAAATTCTCTTCCCAGACACATCGCCATCCTAGATCTGTCTTTCAATTCCCTGACGATGCCCAAGAGTGGACCTTTTCTGAGAAGCTTTTCTTCCTTACGTTGCCTAAACCTGTCCAGCAATAGCATTCCTACTCTTTCCTCCTCTCTCTTTTGTAACCTCGGTGCTCTTCGCCTTTTGGATCTAAGCAGCTGTGGTATTTCCTATGTGCACCAAAAGAGCTTCCAAGGCTTGAAAAGCCTTCACTCCCTACTTCTGAACAACAATAAACTTCAGTCTCTGGATCTCTCCATGTTTTCTGCCTCTGGAATCCTTATCCATCTGGATCTGCGAAACAATGAGCTGCCTTGTGGAGATAAGCTTGCACAATTAAATGTGCAAAGAATCCACCATGTCAAACTTGAGAGGAACCCTTCAGTGTGCAGTGACTTCCTAACTCCTTTCCAGCAAGCAGTGCCAGAAAGAGAAGGTGAGGCCAAAACTGCCCAAAAGAAGGGCATTCTATCTGATAGAATAGATCATTCTGATCTTCTATCAGGATAAAAAAGCTATGCACATGTTGAATCAACCTTTGTGCTGGTATGCAGATAATATTATTTCATGGCTGACTTTCCTTGGGGTGCACATAGAAAGACTTATCCACTAAAAACCTATTTTTGAGTCATGAAAAAGCAGTGATTGTATGTGTACATGCACTGTAGACAATTCAGATTAGCATAAAATAATCCTTCAGCCCACAGATATCTAATAACATCTTAAAAAGAGCACAAGGCCAGTCTTATAAATCTCTGAACCTTTCTAGTTTCATGGGGAAAAAGACACAAACAACCTTCACTTTGCTTAATTGCTGAGTGACACAAGACACTAAGGCATAATTTTCAGTGATGGTTTATTGAATAATCAAAAATTGCTGAGTTCACATATATAAACGGCAGTAATTGAGGTTACACTTCATGCTAAAGCAAAAACAAATTATAGTTTAATGCAGTGCATGAACCCAGCCAATATGTTCATATATTATATCTCATCCTTAAATAATGGACTGGAATACAGACACATTTGGAAATCAATTTAAACATTAAAGCAAGGATATTTGAGCAGCCTAAATTTATGAATGAAAAAGTTTTGTATCCATTGTATTACCTTATTAAATTTTGTAAAAAAATGTATCAGTGAAATGTAGAACCAACATAAATCAAGATGTACAGCAACAGAAATAAATAATGGTTTCCTTTAGTTAAACAGATTTTCTATCATTTAAACCTAGAACTCCAGACTCAAGAGATCAGAGCTTCAGATTATCAGACCCTGAGCCACAGAAGAAAACTTCAGTTCCTTCAGACTGAGGCTACAAAGAGGCCATCGCCATTAGTAAATGATAGTAAGTGAAGGAAGACATATGACTTCAACCTTGCAGATTCAGTGTAATAGCACAATCCTACAGTTTTTTTTCCCAATTTGGCATTTCTCCCCCAAGTCCCAAAGCTATCACCATCAAATAGTTTTCTAGCAAAGTTTTCATTGAGATGAATTAAAGTCCCAGTCATCACAAGCCAGGTGATGTTTACTATTCTATCCATTGCTGATCTAGACCAACAGGGACATTTGGCAGTGGGGAAGTTCCTATTTTGATAAAACTGTGATGGCAGTCCTGAACTTCAATAATAAGAAATACACTTTTTCTTACCCTTCCCCAAAAGGTACCTTTCCAAAAAGTTATTATTATTAGTTAAGTAAGAGTTATGGTGGGCATATGAAGATGGCTGCATGAAGTAACGGCTGTAATTAAAATCACGGTGGGGGGCAGCAGGCTGAGAAACTCTGTTCTACAATGATTATAACTAGGCAAGGCTTTTAATGCAAAACAGTTCCAGGAAATGCAGACTAAGTTTGAGTAAATGTCCACCTGACAATTATACTTGCTCCCACTGGATGGTAATGGCACACAACCAAAGAGAAGGTTTGTTTCCTCTGCTTTAGAAGTACTCCTAATAGATTCCCTGGTGATATTTGAAATATATCTATACAGACTGAGCAAAAAATACTGCTCCCATGAGTAGGGGACAGAAGCCTAGTCTTAATGGGTGTGCCATGACAGAACAAAGTAAAATGGGGAGGGGGGTGTCTATTGGTGTTCTCTTCCCTATCAGTCTTTGCAAAATTGTCCCTTTGAAGGAAAAGAAGAAGACAACATTGGGAAATCCTGTTCAGATTGTTTTTTAGTTAATACCCATCTTTCTAGGGGTAGCTATTTAGCAGCTTTTTTATATTGGGGTAATTAGCCAAACCCTAAACACACTTATGGCTGCACACAAAAACAAAGGAGGAAAAATAAAAAAATAAACTGATCAGAAAGGATTCAGTCCTAAAACCATCTGATATCTAATGACCTGATCAATGAACTAATCTCTACACTTTTGATTTTTGTTGTTGTTCTTGATTTCTTTGGGAGATTATTCCTAGCACATTTTTAGTCACTGTTATTTTAAGGCAAGATTATGTATGCTTGTAAAATGTAATGAAAAACTACAAGGTATTTCAGTATTGATCTCACTGAAGTCAATAACCCTATATATGAAATGGTTGTACCTCATGTTGACATCAGCCTATTTTGATGTGGTACAATCCTTGCTCGTAACATGGTTTCCTCAATTAACCCAGTTGCCTGGTCTACACAGCACACTGAACCATAAATAAACAACATAGGCTGGGCTTGCAGATAATGCTGGGCCAAAATGTGGTCAACCACTCTGTGGTTTAGTATGTTATGTGAACCCAACCATAGCTGCTTTCCCCATTTCCCAGTTTGTACCTCAGTGTATTTTTAATTTTTTTTTATCATGCCTTTATTACTTTGTAAGTAACTCAAGGCAGTGAACGTACCTAATACTCCTTCCTCCTCCCCACAATAACAACCCTGTGAGGTGAGTTGGGCTGAGAGAGAGTGACTGGCCCAAGGTCACCCAGCTGGCTTTCTTGCCTAAGGCGGGACTAGAACTCACAGACTCCTGGTTTCTAGCCTGGTGCCTTCACCACTAGACCACACTGGCTCTCTGGTATTCCTCTGCCTCAGGTTATATTGGAGAATTATAAGGGTCATCAGCCATATAACTGGGTGTGGATTTTCACTGCTCAGCTCACTCCACAATAATGGATTTCATTTTCTAGGGAATGTCTTCCATTGCAACAGAGATGACAAATGGTGTTTTATTTCTTAATAAAGGAAGCCTGGTCTCTCATGGAGCTTTTTTTCTTCTTTATATTCCCTATTCACACTTTGTAAGGGGAGAATACAGAGGCAATCCTATTCATATTTATTCAGAAGTTCTATGAGTTCCATGGGATTTACTTCTACATAAAAGTTTGCATAGGATTTGCAAGCTTGGAGTTGCATCTAAAACAGAGTATTGCCCAGGTCATCCACAGGGGGATGGGGTGGGGGGGCAAATGGGGGCAAGTATCACAACTTACATACTTGCATCATATGTCAGGACACAAGTGTGTAATGGTGGCATCTACATGACAGCGCCATACATATGTTATCATTTTGGCATCATTGTAGTTTGCTGCAGGTGCCACAGGTCTTGCAGTATATTGATAGCTCTTGAATTGTATAACCTTTCTTTTCTTTGCAGCATCTTCCAGCACACCTTCTGATAAAAAGGCTGGGAAAAACTGGATCTACTTTGCTGGCTTTGTGCTTTTGGCTATCACCATTTCCCTCCTGATTGCACTGATTGCCAAATGCAAATTGTTCCAGAAAAACCATGCCAGCTACCACCATCAACGGTTGCCTGATTCCCGCTCCACTGGAAGCAGCCATGTTGAGGAAGAAGACATGGACATGACTTATGGTAGGAACCAACCAATTAGTGGAGTTGCTGTGTGCCATCCAGAGGATGATGATGGCTTCATAGAAGATAACTATATTGTGCCCAATCAAGACTTGAAGGAGGAAGAGGAGGATCTGGAGCTTGAACCTCATTTCAAAGTTGGAGGGCCCTTTTAGGAACAGAGTTCAGTTTGTTTCATGCTCCAGTTTGTGCACAGAGCCTTTCTATTTCATTTTTAGGAGTTCCTGATACTCTCATTACAGGAGAAATGGGAAACTGATAATGAGCCTAAAGGCAAATTTGACTCTAGGCAAATAGGACAGCTGCATGCCTGCAGTGGTTGGGGCTTGGTATGTTTTCCTGCAGCCATAGTCAAATGTAAGCCTCAGTTCTTACACACTCAACCCATTCTCTTGCTTGTGCACATACACACATTCAGACACATACTTGGTTTGTTCTCTTGCACTTGTCTCATATACATTCATCAATTACAGTTTTTGTAGAGCTTGTGTTAGAACTGGTAGAGATTTCTAAACAGTCTGTTTGGAGCATAGCAAATAATTTTTCAAATGAACTGCAGCATTTGGCAAGAGCAGTTAGTCCTCCATGACCTTCCTCCAAAATCTCACCTGTACCCTGGCATCAGTTGATGTTTTTTAAAGCTTGATTGCTATGTAGGTTAGGGAAAAACTCTTTATTTCCAACCAGCTGGTGGGAAGGACCTTGCCCCTGGGCAGCATTCACCATCTTCCATAAATGCTATGCATCCCATTGAAGAAGCCTCCCCATGCTTATCCTAGCTGGTGAGTGCTAGCTGTGGGGTGTGGGAAGCTAAAATGATTGCCACAAAATGATACCAAAAAAGCAGCTATAAATGGACGTTGCTATAATAAAAACAGCTTGAGATACTCCCCAAGGCTCACTGATTTATTAAAGCAAATTTGGAGCAAGTGATTCATTGCTGTTACTGAACCTTTCTTTGTTAGTTATTTACAGCATCATTGGAACACCCTGGCAACTGCAGGTTTACTCTTGTCCCTGTGATGCTGGCCTTGCTTCATATTGAGGACAATAATTATACTACCTTATTGAGAGCCAATTTGGTCTACTGGTTAAAACTCCAGACTAGAAACCAGGAGACCATTTGGGCCAGTCACTCTCAGCCCCCAACGTCAGACTCGACGGACAAGCCAGTCAGTCAATTCCTATCACAACCAATGGATCAACATTCAGTTAATCCAAAAAGAGCAGACCCTGTGTTTGTGGGGAAAATGCTAGGAGGAAAAAAATATATATACTAACTTATCCTAATGTTTTCTATACCACAAAATATCCACCAGTTGAAAAAACCAAGGACAGCAAAGAGAGTCAGGATGATACATAATCATGCTAGAAGCAATTACCAGTGCTACTCCAAAGCTGTGCTATGCTAAGAATTACTTATGAGGAAACCTCGGTGTTATTGCTTGAGGATATACAGAAGGTGTATGCATAGCATTGCAAACAAAATGCCCTTGTTGCCACTGTTGGTACCATTTTAAAACAGTAGACGCTAAACAACAAGGAGAATGATGCAACTACAACAACGCCAAGTATCCAATACCCTAAAATCACCAGGTTTTACTGCTGACAGCCACACTCCATGGATCGAGGTGGACAAACTTCTTATTGTCTTGTTATCTAATCATATTGCAAGGGTTAGGGTTAGCTGTCCATAGAATCCCTGTATGAAAAAGACAGTGTTGTTGACTCTGGATTTGTTCTGAATCATTGGGTGAATAAAGGGTGTGGGAATTTTGCAACATTCACTGTACATTCTCTTTTCATTGTGTATACAATATTTATCTCTGAGTAAACTTTCCCATGTGTGCTGGGTAAAGTCTAATTAAGCATCACCAATTTCTTTGTGATGAAGAATCTGTATAATGGATTTGTACAAAAAAATGCAGTAACTTTCTTATTAGCTTCTCTTTATACTTCCCACAGATAGTGCCATTTTGTTTGACTGGCAGTTGGCCATTTTCATGGTTTGGTTAACACTCAGATAAAAGAGTAGAACCTCTGCCATGCTTTGGAGCAATACAGGCAGATAAACTGCACCATGATATCTTTCAGATAATTTGTATATGCGTGTTTATGTGTCTGCAAGTGTGCATACAGAAATTGCATACAGTAGTTCATATATATATATACACACACACACAGTATATAAAATTTTGATTAAGAATTTTGATTGTAATAGTAAAATCTAATACAAACTAAACTTAAAGAAAAAGAATAGAAAGAGTAAAAAGTGCAAGAAAAAAGAGAAAAGAGAAAAGAATATAATAAAGAGAAAATAAATAGATAAGGAAGTGGCTTCCAACCTTCATCACAACACCTATACACAAATTTACTGCCTCTTCACCCCCTCTAAGGTTACAGACATTTATCTCTTCTTCCCATATCTTATCTATAAACAAATCCATAAAACATAATCTTTTCAGTCCTGGTGTCAGCAGAAAGTCCATAAAGGGTTGCCAGAAGTAACAACATATCTGTCATGCGGGGCTTGGAGTCTGAGTCGGAGGACAAGGAAGAGCAGCCGGGTCCAGGGGCAGCTTCAGAAGTCATGCAGGCAGTGACGGGGGTGACGAAGGTCCATCTGGGCAGGCAGAGGAGGTGAGGCCGGCCAATGAGCAGCAGGGTCAAGTGTCGCTGCTCAGTGGGGATGAGGACGCGGGGTTGCCACCTCCTCCCAGCCCAAGAGCAAGGAGACCGGAAAGGAAAGAGCGAAGGTTGGAGAGGCTATGCGCAAGAAAGCAGCCCTGCCCTCCTAAATAAGCTCCACCCAGTTCTGCCTCCATAAAAAGGGAGCCGCAAGCCCCGAACGGTCATTGGAGACAACCGTCTGCTTACCGGACTCCTTGTGCCTTGACTCCTGATTGGAAACCTCGTGACCTGACTCTGGACCCTTGGACTTGCTTGACTAATCTTGTTTTGAATGTGAAACTCCCTTAAGGCAAGCTGGTGGGACTTCTGGGCTTGTTTCTGTAGAGTGTGTGCGTTTGCATTTACTCTTCCTTGCCGCCTTTTGTTTACCTCACAAGTTCCTCAGTAAAGTTTGCAACTGGCTCTCTGGTGTACTGCATGTGATTTGGGCTGGGACAGGACAATATCTTGTTTTAACCTTGACCAAATAAACCAACTTTATATCTCTTCCTTTTACTTTTAACAGTGTTAATCTTTAGTTCATTCAAATATTGTCATAGGATTTGATTTCTCTTCATTTTTTCTTTGTCCCATCACACAGAGTTCTTCAAGGCTTTAACAAGCCTATTTTGTAAATCCAATAGGAAAAAAAACATATCCAGGTCACTCTCTTAGTTTGTCATTTGTATTTCCCTTTTAAATTTTAAAACCTCAGCCAGTTTCTTTTGTAGATCCAGTGAAACATCCTTTTCTAAGTCATTCTCTTGGCCTGTCAGTTGTAAATCCACTTTCAATACTATATCTTGTCAGATAAAATTTGTTCTGCATTGTCATTTCTTCAATAACATCTTTTGGACATAGTCTATCCATAGAAGCACACATCATTACTGACATTGTTGATATTGTGGCTATTTTCTGATTCCATCCTTCAAAAGTCTTGTTATAACATTTTGCAACATTTTACAGGCTTGTAAACCTTTTCTCTTTATTCCCCTCTAGTGTCCACTTTTTGAAATCAGGAAATTGCTTACTATATCTTTGTTACGTCTTGTAAAAACCAGAACAGAATCTATTTCCCATGAGAAGCTGTTTGTTCTTTATAATTAATTCCAAAATTTTATTGTAAATGTTTCAACATTCCAATTTTATCTGGACCCTTAGCATGTTTACCTATATACTACTAACACTCTCCTCTTTGTCTGTGTGTAACCTTTAACTGGGCAAAATGGCACATCATAGGGCAACAATTTTTGAACCAAGGTACCTCAGATGGGTTAACTTACAGAATGCATCCAAAATCCAGGACCCATGATTCCAGTGGAACTGAAATTTGGCAAATTTTATAAAACATTTTGTGACATAAACATTATTTATTTATTTATCAAATTTTTATCACCGCTCATCTCCACCATGAGGAGGGACTCTGGGCAGTTTACAATAAAAATAAATTTTAAAATTCAATCCAACCTATAAATAATACATTACATATAGAAATAAATAGGGGACAAAAATATAAAATGCAATAAAATCTGGATGGCAGTAAGGTTCTACTTCAGTCCATGAATATAAAAGGGGCCATTCTAGGATACCAGCCATCCCCAAGAATGACTATTCCCCTCCCCACCCCAGGCGCAATGGCAAAACCAGGTCTTCGGTTTTTTATGGAAGTTCAGGAGAGAGCGGGCTTGCCTCACTTCTGGGGGAAGGATGTTCCAGAGGGCGGGAGCTGCTGCAGAGAAGGCCTGCTTCCTGGACCCCTCCAGATGGAATTATTTTACAGACAGGGTCCGTAACATGCCCTCTCTGCATGACCAGGTGGGGTGGGTCGATGTAATGGGGATGAAACGGTCCCTCAGGTAACCTGGACCCATGCCATGTAGGGCTTTAAAGGTAATAACCAACACCTTGAATTGGACCCGGAAGCAGATTGGAACCCAATGCAGCTCACGCAGCATAGGTGTTACGTGTGCTGATCTTGAATCACCTAGAATTGCCCGCATGACCACATGCATGGACCAGCTGTAGCTTCCGGATACTCTTCAAGGGTAGCCCCATGTAGAGCACATTACAATAGTCTATATGGAAGATGACCAGGGCCTCTCGATTCAGGAAAGGGCATAACTGGTGCAAAACAAAGCAAAGGCCCTCCTGGCCACGACTGCCACATGCTCTTTGAGCAGGAGTTGTGAGTCCAGGAGGACCCCCAGATTCCACATCAGGTCTGTCTGGGGCAGTGCGACCCCATCCAGAGCTAGAGATGGCAAATTCCCGGATACTGAGGGGCCATTAACCCACAGACACTCCATTGTACCAGGGTTAAGCTGAAGCCTGTTGTTCCCCATCCAGACCCCCACAGCCCCTAGCCACCTAGAGAGGGCAGTCTCAGCATCACTTACCTCACCTGGGGTGGAAATGTATAACTGAGTATCATCAGCATATTGACGATACCTTATCCCATGGTGATGGATGATCTCACCCAGCAGTTTCATGTAGATGTTAAAAAGGAGTAGAGAGAGTACTGAACCCTGCGGCACCCCATACAGGAGCGGCCGCGGGCCGGATCTCTCGCTCCCTATCAACGCTGATTGGGACTGGCCCTGGAGGAAGGAGGCAAACCAGCACAGAACCACACCACTCACCCCCAACTCCCTGAGCCACCCCAGAAGGATACCATGGTCAATGGTATCAAAAGCTGCTGAGAAGTCAAGAAGAGCCAGGATGGATGCACTGCCCCCATCCTGCTCCTGCCAGAGATCATCCATAAGTGCGACCAATGCTGTTTCCATCCCATATCCAGGCCTGAAACCTGACTGGAAGGGGTCTAGATAATCTGTTTCATCCAGGACCCTCTGGAGCTGCAACACCACCACTTTCTTGACCACCTTTCCCCAAAAGGGGAGGTGGGAGACTGGATGAAAATTGTCCAGTACAGTAGGGTCCAGCGATGGTTTCTTGAGGAGGGGGTGCACCAGCACTTCCTTAAAGGCCACTGGAAACACCCCGTCTCTCAAGGATGTATTTACCATCATCTGGACCCAACCACATGTCACCTCCCGAGCTGCCTTCATCAGCCAGGAGGGTTGCTTACCAGATTCCAGGAGGGACATGGATCTAACTGGCAAGTTGTGGCATTTACAGTCTGGAGGATCCTGTCCATTTCCTCAGGCCCAACAGGATCAAACTGTTCCCAGATTACTGGGTAAGTACGTTCCCCAGGCATCTCCACAGTCCATGTTTCATGCTTGGAGTCCAACTTGGAACGAATTGGAGCGATTTTATCCTGCAGATACCCAGAAAACTCCTCAGCACGCCCCTGTAGGTGGATTTCTAAACCCCCTTTCCCCATAAGGGATCGGGTGATTTTGAACAGGCTGCTAGGTGGCATTCTGCGGATCCAATAAGAGTGGAGAAATACTGACGTTTCGCTGCTCTTACCGCCACAAGGTAGGCCTTAACAGCAGCTCTAGCTTGTGTTCAGTCGGGTTCAGTCTTTATCTTCCTCTAGCGGCACTCTAGATGTCTCTTAATCCTCTTCAGATCCCTCAGCTCCTCCGTAAGCCACAGAGAGTGTTAGGTTCGATGGGATGATCCTGTCCAAGGCCCCAGCTGCCTCCTTATTCCAGGCAGCAGCCGGGGCCTCCGCTGGACTGTGCAGCAGATCCTCGGGTATAACCCCCAGCTCCCTCTGAAACCCTGCTGGGTCCATCAGTCTGTGGGGGCGGACCAATCAAATGGGTCCAGCCTCCCTGCGGAGGAGGGCAGCATAAGGAATCTTAAGGTCACCAGGGCATGATCTGACCATGACAACAGGGATAGGTATAACTTTCCTCTTGTCCTGTTCTGACTAAGACTTTACACAGGAAGCGATGGTAACATTCTTTATTTAACAATAAGAAATACAGGAAATGTTAAGTGGTTGATAACTCACAAATGCATGGTGGCAAGGCAAGGCTCTGAGGCAAGGTTTGGCTTGACAGCAAGGCAAGGCCCTGAGCCTTGATCCACTCTGGTGGAAGGCATTTGTGTTGGGTATTGTGAACGGTTGACTCTGGCAAATGGCTCTGGCTTCTGGCACTCTTTATATCTTCGGCTTTCCTGCCTTTTTCACATGGGAGCCAATCGCCTTTCTCGCTGCTCAGCCCACCTTTCCAGCCTCCTTTCTCACACACTGATAGGTGGCAGTGAATCTGCCTCCTGTCTGTCTTCAGTTGGTGGCTCTGGATCTTGCTGCTCAAGGCTCTCTCTCACTTTTTTTGCAATCGGTTGATCCTCCTCCTCAGACTCAGCCTCCATCCTGACACCCATCAGATCACATTGCCAGTGCTCCAACAAGAAAACTAAGTCTGGTGTTGTTACCTGGAATTGTTAGGCTTCATTATTAGCTTTTAAGGAAAGGTGATAGTGGCATTTCTAACATGGCAGTCTAGGCCTCTTTTCTAACTTTAGGAAAACATTTTTTCTTCTGGGCCAAGGCCCTTTCTTCTGGTATGTGATAACTTGCCTTTTCAGCAACTAAACGGTAGGGAGCGTATTCTGAAAGTCCTTGAATACGCTTGCAAGTTTCAAAAGATTCAAACCCCGCTGGGAAAGGGACTAATGTAACTCGTAAATTTGCCATTTGTGGAATGTTATCTAGAATCAATGTTTTCTGTTCAATTCTCACATGTAATCAATGTCTTTTACTGTTTGATTACTTGCTTTATGACGTATCACATATACCAAATGTATGTATCATTTGTTTCTGCACCCTATAAAAGGTCTTGGCCCCCCTTAATAAAGGCTTTTTGCTTTTGCCTGATTTGCTGTGTGATTCCTGTTTTCAGGTAGGCAGAAAGCCACCTTTGCAAAGGTTAAGTTGTTTTCTCTCCCAAATTCAGGGAATGGGTCTTCAGCTCCACGCCACTTGGGGTGCCTGAGTTTAAAGACAACAATTTGAGGCCACTGTCTCGAGTCGGATCCCAAATAATCTGAGACAGGCCCATGGCTGCCATGGTAGCCATGAACTTCTGAGCCGCCTCCGAGGCCCGCCCCAGGGATGGCAGGTTGAAGTCCCCCAGAACCATAAGGCTGGGGAACTCCATCACCATCCCCGAGATGGCCTCCAGCAGCCGTGGGACAGCCTCCAGCAGCAGGGAGGCTGCTATGCAGCAGGGACGCTGGTACAGCAGCAATACTCCCAACTGCTCTCAGAAGCCCAACTTGAAAAACAGGGTCTCACAACTGGCCACTTGTGGAGCAGTGCTCCTGAAGGCCACTAGAGATTCCTGGATGACAACAGCCACCCCTCCTCCCCTGCCCTGAGATCTCAGCTGGTGCCATACTTGAAACCTGGCTGGGCACATATCTGAAAGGGATACTCCTTCTGGGCTCAGCCAGATTTTGGTAATACATGCCAGGTCTGCCCCATCCTCCGTGATCAAATCACATATAATGGGGGCCTTGTTGTTAACTGGCCTGATGTTAAGAAGCAGCAGCTAGAGACCAGGGCCCCCACGAGTCTGCTGTCCAGGGCCTAGGTCTGAGCACGGAGGGCTGGAACATGCCACAGGTAGGCGTCTTCCCTGAAGATGGCCTGCCCTCTGGCTCCCATCATAACATCCCCAGCCTGTCACCACCTCAATAACATGCCCTGCCCTACAACTCCCAGAGTCTCCAAGTCCATTTGCCTCCAATCCTGGACCTCTGGAATCCCTGGTTAGAAAAAGGGATCCCTCCATCCACTCATATAACCTTGCACACACTCAACTGACCACAAAGCGATGGTGCCCCCCACCCCAGTGCACCAGTTCATGCTCTCAGCACTGTCAGGGCCCAACCACCACCCACACACTCACTGTGCCCCCTCCTTGGACTCTCTCACTGGTCAGCAGGGGGCACTACATCCACTACCCCTCACCCCCTGTCTCTCACTCAGGAGATGAGTGTTCTCACATACAACCATTCAAACCTGGACTCCCTCCCTCATCTCTCACATTTGGGAGGGAGTACCCCATTTGCACTGGAGGGACCCTAATAGGCCCCACCATATCTAGGTTGGGAGGGGATGACCTGTTCTCAGTTCCAGGCTCCACGCTGCACGCTGTCCAGCTGCTCTAGGGACTTTAAAACAAAAGGGCCAAAAGACCCCAGGAAGTCCCCCCAACGTTGTCATTGGCATAAAGGCCAGGAGACCTTAGGAATTCCCCAAAGTTACGGACTGGTAGTGGGATCTAAAAGCCACCAAGGTTCGCCACCCCCCACTGCTGAGGCCTAAAGTGCCAAGGCCTACTGTGCCGCCAAAGTTTGTTGTGGCGCCGAGCTGATCTGTTGCTCCGAGGCTTGCTGGAAAACATTTTATGGCATAATACAAAATGTCATAAAATATTTCCTGTGGTCAACTCCTGATGTTTGACTGCTATACAGTTCAATATGAATGACATGGGCTATTTTCAAAGCAGATACATCTCTGAATCTTTCCCTGAATTTTTAAGAACTTTTCCAGTGAAGACAATGCATTAGAAGCTCTGCCCTTTGTTGAAGGCATTGAGGAATCTGGTAAGAAAATGTCTCTGAAATGATGACCCAACAGGTCACCGGTTGTCAAGTAACTTTCTAAGATCAAAATCTTATTTAGCTTTTTGCTGTTTATTTCAGATTCTTTAAATTCTTAAGGTAATGATTAGAATTTTCTTCCATTCAGGATTGAAGGCAGATTCACCCTACGTTTTCCAAATTGTTCTGAAGGTCTCTAATAGCTTAACAGTAGTTAATGAGCAATTTCCAAAAGTGATTAGAAAGTGAGGTTTGCAAAATTAGTGTCCTTTAAAAGTTTTTGCCACAGTTGCAAGCAAGATGGCTAATCCTGTGATCTCCCGATGCTCAAACCTGCAGAAAACCACTGTCCTGTGGTCTCCTCGCAACGAGCAGCCGTCCAGAGCATATGTGAGCAATCTCCTGTCCTCTCCTTATATGGAGGGGTTCCAAGGAATTGGTCTACTCACTGGTTCCTTGGTCTTTGCTGTGGTCATTGGCTCTCCTTTCACAGAGCCATCTTCAGTTCACCGTACATCCCCTGGAAGTTCAAACTGCATACAGTAGTTCTACCTTCTGTCTCCTTTGCAAGTAGTTTCTCTCCATACTGTGAAACAGAAGGAAGCAGTGATTCATAAGCCCCAAAACTATAAACCCATAAACTTTAAATATTACTTAAGACCAGATTAAACATAGTTATCTTATTTGCTATTTGACTTCCTGTTGTGGTCATTATGATATTTTGTGCATGAAATGTATGGGGTTTTGGGTTCAGCGGAGGTAGTACAATTGTTCTTAAATATTCAAATTATTAAATACTGATGGTAACGAAGAGATAATTTCTCATTTAAGGAATATAAATCACTTCTAGGCTATGGCACAGTACATGAATAGGAATGTACAGAAATCTGTAGTGGGTGAGAGACTGTTATATAAATAAATACATACCTAAGTATTTAAACAGATGTGGAAATTGTGGCTCAGGACTTTGAGGTAATTCCACATGGTTGGACCAATTGAATTCCTCAGTCAAGTCTGAAGAGGTATTGCCTCACAGCATGTCATTTAACAGAATAATATTTCCCCCTGGATCACATTCATTCACAGTGTTGCATAATTTCCTCCTAAAGTCATCTCTGGTTCTTCCATTATGGAAGATTCACTGGAACATAACATGCAACTATCAGCATTCTATGGATTCCTCCTTTCATATGCATCCACAATCAGATGACACTATTCATACTTTCTGACATGCATTTTAGTTCTTTCATTTATCATTAAACCTACACTTTCAGTTCCCTAGAATATACATCGATTCCATTCCACAAGATCAGACCATCTTCACTGAGAATTATTATGTTCTTTCCCTTTCTCTTAGATTTACCATATATCTATTTTTCTTTTTTCTTTCTCCTAATTCATGCTCCTTACTATATACTCCTCCTACATTCCAAGTCACAATCTTCCATATGCCAAACTTGTCATATGGTCATAAAGATATTGACCTCTGCCACCCATCATGGCTTTGGTCAATCAAAGTTTTCATATAAACCTTTTAGAAAAATAGAGACGATACAGACTAGCTTACTAGACCTAGCCAAACTTTCTCCCCCTGGTAGTGGAGTACTGAGCCATAGGGTGGAAGCCAAGTTCTCTAGGACTTCATACCCTGGCCCACCTCCTGCTCTGTGGTACTGGGCTAGTTGTTCCTCCACCTTACTAGTTCCTGCTCCTACTATCTATCTTCCAGAGGGCACCAAACTGCTGTATGTGAGAGAGAGTACTTTCACAACCTGTGCTACCTTTGTGGTGATTAAAAGCTTAAAATACAAAAATTGAAATAATTTCTAAAATACTACTTCCTGGCTTTACCATATAAGAATCTGTGGCTAGAGGATTCAGCCCTTCCTTCTCTCTCTTGGAAGACAGGCCAATCTCACAAGAGATAAATAATGTCAGACTTTACTGTAAAAGTGATTTAAAAGCCCTCTTTATACATTTATCAAGAAGCCATCCTTAGCGTTGAGGGAGTTAAACAGCTGTTGCTATACAGAATGAATATACATACTGTATATACCTGTTCAATCGTGTTGGATTCTTGGAGACTGCCTGGACAGGTCCCTATGGTTTTCTTGGCAATATACTGTAGGTCCTAGTAAATTAATTAACAGAAGAATCCACAAGAAAATAGTGTGGTCTGGTTAGACCACAAGATGGTGCTCATCTGCTTCAAATTTTTAAAAAGCTGTCAAAGAGATTGGATTCAAATGATTAGTGATTACAATAATGTTCTAAATAAATAAAAATATTCCTTCATGTCCACTTTGTTATAGATAAAGGTTGGAATTGCACACAATTCTCTAGCTTGTACAGAGAAATAAGAACAGGAAACCATGCAACCTAACTTAATATAACAGAGAAAACAGGCATTAAGTTGAATGCATTTCCTGGCTGGACTTGTGTTACCTATTTCAACAGAGATGGCAGTTTCTGAAACAGAAGTCCCTTTGCATATCCTTTGACACTCCAGCTTCTTGGAGATTTCAAACTTTAATCAGATGCTGTCAGGAATGATGTTAGTTCGATGATCTCCCAAGCCTTGTACACAGTTCTTTCAAACTATGCTCTTAGTTTTAAAAGGACCAAACTTTTTTTGCAGCAGAGAGAGGGCTGTTATTGCACATATAATTAAAAATGACCTTAAACACCAAAAGGAAGCAACAAAGGAGAAAAAAGAGAGAACCTTTTTATTCCTTCTGGTGACATCACTTGTGACTCCTAAACCAGGGCAAGGGAAATTGCCCATCTGGTTTAGAGCAGTGTTTTTCAAGCTTGGCAACTTTAAGATGTGTGGACTTCAATTCCCAGAATCCCCAGAAGACATGTGGCCTTCAATTCCCAGAATTCTGGGAGTTGAAATCCACACATTTTAAAGTTGCCAAGTTTGAAAAATACTGGTTTAGAGCTTGAGAAACAGAATTTGGTAGGTACAGGTGCCAAAAAAAAAAGTGTTGGAAGAAAATTTTACTTTCTTATGAAAGTTCTTAGGCAATTGCTTGAACAGAGATAAATTTTATTGTCCAATAGCATGATGTACAGATCAATCAGCTGTCAGAGGTAGCCAAACTTGTATTTTCCCCACAAGCTCTTTATATAAGAGAGCTTGGCTATTGTTATGCAAAACTGTTCCCGCTCTGTAGGAACTTCTGAGAAGGCGCACTTAGTCAGTTTCTTGGCAGGGGGCGCTCTCTAGGAATTTCAGGAAAGTGCAGTTTGCCGGTGTTCAGAGAGGAGGGGCTCTGTGGTCAGGCTCCCTGCTGTTTGTGCTTTTCTGTTCTCAGTCCAGGTTCCCTGCTGGGCTGTGGCTTTGTCTCCTAGCTTGGAATATTCACCTTGGAAGGAATCTTTTGTTTTTTTGATTATGGAGATCTGTTTGTCTGGGGAAGAATGATTACCTGGATGGGCTCTGCTAATCTCTGGCACCTTTTGTCTTACAAGGTCTCTGATTAAGCCTGAAAGGAATCTTTTGTCTAAACAGTTGGGGCTTCCTGTCACATTTTAATCGCTTGCTTCCCCTTTTGCATTGAACCCATTCTGTTTTGTAACTTTAACCTTTTACCTTGCTCAAGGAGGGAAAGCAATGTGGCAGGAAACAGTGTTTGAGGAAGACAGTATGGTGGGGAGGGAGAGGTATTAATTTCTTCCCACAGTAGGTATGTTCTGCGAACCCAGTAAATCAATAATTCAAAAAGCAAAAGTATTTTGCTAACCCAGCCAAATTATGTTCTGCAAAAGTTTTTTGTCTTATCCTGGGTTTCTTAATCAGGGTTCCAGGGAACCCCAGGGTTCTGTGTGAGGTCACTGGGGGTTCCCTGGGAGATCACGATTTATTTAAAAAATTATTTCAAATTTGGACAACTTCACATTAAAGAAGTCAGTGTCATTCTTTATTTTCATTTTAAGAATACTGTTAATGCATATATAAAGGCCTACCCATGAAACAAATATAATGATTTTGTAACTTCTGGCCTATATTTGAGCCTGAATGTGCGGGGGTTCCCCGAGGCCTGAAAAATAGTTCAAGGGTTCCTCCAGGGTCAAAAAGTTGAGAAAGTCTGGTCTTATCATTTCAGTATTCTGTAACACTTTTTTAAAAAAAAAGTTATTAATTAAAATAAGACTACATCGTCTCAGAGCTAAAAGCCGGCTGACACCTCAGGGCTCCGTGATGCAGCAATTCCAAGCCCACTTGGGGCGTGCACGACTCGTCTCTTTTTGGGTCCAAGAGCCCTAACAGGGAAGTAGAAAACATGCCGCAGGTGAGGTCACTGGGTGGAAACTTGTAGAAAGGTAGAGGGGATATTTTCAAGGAGCAACTGAGGAATGTGTGGATGAGGTGGTTTTGTGAGTTCGTGGCCCGGCCGCTTGCAAAAACTTCTGGCTGTCAGGAAGGCAAATACAGAACAGATCTAGGCTGCAAAAATCGAGATGGCCAACCTAGAATAGAGGGAGAAAAAATGGTTCTGAAACCATCAGCATCGTTTCCCAGGTGGTTCCCTCCAGCGTAGCCACTTCCTGAAAGGCACATGGCTGGGGAAGGCCAGGGTAGATTGTTGCACATAATACTCCCACTTGTGGCTTCATGTATGTTGCATGGTGTTGTTTGTGTATGTCCTTGCTCCTGCAGGCGATCAAAGGCAGCCTTCAGAGCAGCTATGCAAGTCTTCTAGAGGATGAGGCCACTTTAATGCTTAAGGGAGAGATGCTTTGATTGCACTAACATGATTTCCCAAGCGCCTCTTTCAGTTGCTTTGCACAGTCCTGTTTACTAATTTCAGACAGGTTGCATCCTGGGCTCTAAATTGCCTTCCCCCAGGCATGACTCAGCAGAGATATTTCTCAGCACTGCTGCCTGTGATCATTTTAACCAGAGATACCTGTAATTGAACTTGCAGACATTTGCAGGTCTAGCTTAGGGCTACTTTGACTAAACTTAGCTGTAGCTCCTCTGCAACATATGCATCCCAAGTTCCTTGGGTCTGAGGCCAGAAAGAAATTAGACCTTTTAGGATGTCTGCTAGTTTTCCATCAAGAGGGAGAGAGAGACTGTATTCATTGGTTAAGGAATGTGGAAATGCTGCTATCTAAACCACCCCCCATCTCTTTATTCTAGAATTAGGCATGCCATATCATCTGAAATTGGAATAATAAATTTACAGAAACTGGAAAAGGATTTACATTTAAATCCTTTAAGTCCCAAATGGTATCTAGCAGACACAGAAAGACTTGCTTAGAACCACTCTGCAGGGAAGGTAAGATGGGAGTATAGCTGACTTTTGGCATAGCATGCATCCAGAGGGCTTTTAGTCAGATAGTCTTCCCACTAAATTCAGTGGAAAATCTACTGTAACTCCCAAGCAAATGTGCAAAGATTTTCAGTATAGAGTTTGATGAATTTCTCAAACCATTAAATGTTTATAGCAAGGCATGGGAAAGCATCTTCTCTGGTTTTTCACATGCTTTTGTAAGATGCAAAGTGAGGAGAGTAACTTTGGAAAAAAAACTATTTATGTATTTATTTAAATGTATTGGCCGCCCAACTCCAGGGGTCTCTTGAAATGGGAATGGTTGCCTAACAGTTTAATAATTCACAACTGCAGCCTAGTTTCTCTGAGATGTGAATGGAACCTGGGTTATAGTTGTAGAATGGTGCTTTGTAAAGTAGGGGTCACAGAGATGTGGGGAATAGTGGCAGATTTCTCCACATATTTTTCACTTATATTCTAGTAAAAACTGCTATGACAACATCTGAAGATGAGTAGATAAGCTTGTATGTGAGAACTAAGCTGTGGTAGTATGGTGAGTAACTGGATATAAACTATCCATAGGTACATGGTGAAGCAACAAGGTGTTACAATATCTTATTTGATTTTCAAGGTACACATATGAATCAAATGACATTTCAGAAGGGTTTAGAAGCTGAACAAAGCAACACCCTCTTTCTCCTGGATCCAGTATCGTGGATGGTGCTAAAATCATTATTTTTAAATGATTTAAAATCATTTTTAAATGGAGCTGTCTTGTACTTCAGTTGAGATAAAAGGACCCCCTATCACTGCAACCCCCCCCCTTTCTTAAACAACATATCATTCCACTCATTTCCTTTTCCACATCTGCTGTCTAAAGTTGACAGAAGTTGCGTCTTGACCAAAAAGTCAATTGTATGAATTTGTATTTAATATGCAGTAGGGCTGTGTAGCACTTTGGAAGTAATTAGAAAATGTGCAAATGTAGCAGCTGTTCACAACTCTTTAAAGCAGCAGCTTCTTTTCCAGGAATTGCACAGTTGCCATGTGATCTTCAGAAAAGATGCAGAGTTTTAAAAGTTGCCGATACTTGTACCTCCACATGCTCCAAAGCCTTCTTTTGGAACTGAAGGCAAAGCATTGCACATTCCTAATATGCACTATTCTATCTGAATGCAGAATTGGGAATTTCTTTATATAGAAATACAGATTTCTCAACATGCACTTATACTGTATGACTTGAAATTGGTATAGGTTTATCTTACCATTTTGTTATTGTATGACTGCAGGAGATACTTTTAGACCTCCTTGCTTACTATACACTTTTCAGAAAGCCTTTTTTAATTTTGTCAGCTTTGATTCTACCTCAGATGAAATCCAAGATAAAAACAGCTGATTCCAGACTTCTATGAAGCAAGGCTAAGTTCCTCACTTGATATGAACCAAGTCAACTTAAACAGACTGAGAGAAACTTTAAAAACCAAGAGTTGATACAATTTAAGTAACTTTTACTGATTTTGTCTGCTACTTTACAGCTGTTGGGAAGTCAGCATTGCGGGAAGGGACAGATATTATAAAGCTACTAATCTGCAGATGCTGTACAGCCATCTTGCTCTTTGTCTGGGGCAAGATGTCTTGAAATAATCAGACCTAGTGATTTCCATTATAAAAGTAAACAAAGTAAGTATTATTTCTTCATACACGAGGAAATAGGCACACCTATACCAATTTTGTTATCCGTATAGTACATGAATTGATTTTTCCATGGATTCACACATATAGTTGCTCCTCCTGTAAATTTTCTTTTATAATTATAATTTATTAAATTTATATGCTGCCCGATTCCCAGCAACTCTGGGTGGTTTTATTTTGTTTCCAAACTCAAGTACCCTGAAGTCTTAAGACTGGAAAATACTATTCCTATCATCTATTTTCTATCAAGCACCATTGGCAAGATAGAGTTGCCATGTCTGGGCTACAAAAATTTGGATGATCCTTAGAATACAGCAAAGAGAAACAGACAAATATAACTTGTTGCTGCCATCTTGTGGTCACCTGAATTTTTGCAGCCCAGATCCTGTAGCCCTGCTGGCTGCTCTGTAGGGTGGGTTTTGCCAGGGTCCTCAGTGTTCTGGCTAGGAAGATACGCTTTGTTGGAAAATATGCTCTGTGTAGCTTAGTTATTCTTTAGCATTCATACTTTGGTTGTTCTGAATAGAATGGTGTGCATTTTGGAATTCTGACTGTCACCCACATAAGCTTAAAACTGATTCAGTTTCTACAGAGCTGCTGCTTTCATTTTTGTAAAATCAAGTTTCTAGTCCCTTTGAATGCAAAAAAGAAATAGATGGTAATGCCTCACAAACCAGTGTTAGACCAAAATGCATTTTCAGTGGAACTGCTGAGAGAGATGCTTCTCCGCATATTTAAGGTGCCTTAGTATGTAGGATAAGCACAGTCCCACTTTGGAATGATGGCCATTTTTTTCCTCCATTCACATTTCTTTTGAATCTCCCTGTGCTCCAAAGCAAACTTCAGAGGCCAGGCTTCAACAATGATGCCAGAATAACTGCTCTGCTGTGAAAAGTCCATCACATTGCTGAGTTTGGGTTAGATGGCATGTAAGGCAAATGCCAACCCAATGTTAGAGTTATCTCAGAGTCAGCAGCAGTTGCCACTTGAGGGTTAAATTAGGTTCGCCATGCTGGAGGTAGGAGGAAATTGCTGGCTGGCAGAAACGTGTCCTGATACAGTGAAGATGGCACTGTTGTTTTCAGCCCCCTGGTTCTGACAGGTAGCCGGGCAATAGGAGGTCCACGTCAGATACAGCAACAAGCTGAGCAGGATAATTCCTCCAGCGGCTGTGAGCACAATGCCACTGATGAACATGCTGGCAAGGGGGCGTGGGGTTGGGGGATTGGTGCTGACACTGGTGGTAGAGAGGGCTGTGAGCACTGTGCCACACACCAGCAGTACCAAGGCTGTCAGCAGAAGCACAACGCAGTCAGATGCCCCACCGCTCTTCAGTAACGCCACCTGTTCTCGTCTGCGAATGCAGTTCATGTCCTGGATGGCAGAGCTCAACAGCTGCTTCAGTAGTACCAAGAGTGCCAGCAGACAGAGCGTTGTGCCCACTGCCAGCCTCCACTCTCCAGAGCGACTGCTAGTACTGTAGAGCAGGGCAATGCCACCCACCCCACAGGCTAGGATCAAGGCCACCGCTACTCCATAGCAAATGAAGGACTTCCTAGGCTCCTGGAACCACCATAGCTCCACATGTTCTTCTAGGATGTTCCTCTGGATCCGGCTGGCATTGGCTGGTTGCCTGGGCTCATTCAGATGCTCCAGCTCTGGCATGGTGGATGCTGAACCGGCTCATAGGCGAAAAGGATGAGTCACTGGGATTGCTGCTTTCAGCTGGCCTGGAGGGTGACAGCAAGGAGGAAGGTGGGCACTTGAGACATTTTCCTGGGGCTAGAGGCAATGCCCTTTTATTTGGTTCCTACCCAAATCACACTTTGTCTGCTTGGATGGAAATGGTTTGAGAAGGAACAGCAGAAATGGAAGACTCTGTCTAAGGCTGAGACTGAAACCTGCTTCAGCATCTTGCAGCTCCCTTCCGAGCACACCCAGATCTTGCCAGCTATCTGAAAAAGAAACAGTGACAAAATATGAAGAGGGAGCTTTCTCTCCACAAGGGGAAAAGAAAGAGTGATGAGGACCACTCCCCATGGGGTCAACTAGGGTCCATGCAAGTAAAGCAGCTTTTTGTGGGACAGGCTGTACAGTTCCATGCCTTGCCTTCAAAAGATAAATCAAAAGCCTTCCTTGTGGCAAAATGTACAGTATGTGTCAAGAAAAGCAAGACTGCCTTTATGAGTAAATTATAATTGAAACTTCAGTTGCCCTTATGAAACATTTGGATGCATTTTCTCATTTACACAGTTTGAATAATTTATAGCAAAATGTAAGCATGCAGGAAATGCTACTCATATTTCTACTCAGCATTTTACCCCCACCATCTTCAAAATACTTAGAATCTCTTCTTTAAGAAAAGATGGATTTGATATTCCTGGGATGCTGAACTTGGCTCTTTGTACTAATTTTTGTCTTGATGCAAGGCAAAGATGAATTATAACTGCTGTCAGCATTTCTCATGACATGATAGATGTTGAAACAGGAATAAATAAATAAACAGTTCTTCAGTGAGAAAAGGCAAAAATAGGTTCTATATTAAAATTAAGTTTTTGTCATTTTGGGATTAGCTTTATATTTATTAAAAATATTAAATGTATCACCTGTTCTTTCACAGAGACATACTTCACAAAATAACTAAAATTAAGAAATGCTATCCTGATCCTAGGACTCATCTTCATGTCCCTCTGATTACAGTACCAAGATGCTTCTCTAATAATTTTTAAGGGGCACCTTCTCATGACATCACCTCTGTCTTTTCCCCAGCCCACTGCAGAGGCACCCTGAAGATGTCTTCAGTTGTTCCACTGTTAAAACGGTGTTTTCCACCTTTTTTCAACACATTTTGCTAATACAGTCTAACATGCCTTGGTGACAAAGCTGGCAATAACATGGACAGGGGCAGGGAATTGATTGTCTAAGTCTGCTGTGGACATAGCATGTCTTTGCTGGGCCATGGCTGGGGCTATGAGAGAGACTAGACACTTGGCACAGTCTTTTTTGTTCATTTGTTTTGATGTGGGAATATCAATCTTCTGGAAGACTGATAGGTTAACATAATTTTTGTTACCAATCTCCTGTTCAGCTGATGGCTTTTCATGTTGGTAGGTGATGCTGGGTGGGAGGAGAAAGGAAGCTGGACAACCCATTGTCCTGCATTAACTCCATAAAGAAAGCAGCAATGTTCCCTGGCTTCATGCTTGACTGAAGGAGAAAGCACAAATTATCCTGATATACTTTTCTGCTGTTTGAAGGATGGGAAGAATATATGCTGACTATGGCTGGGAAGAAGCATCCTTAGAATGAAGGAGAAAACCACACATTTTTGTGAAATAATAATAGTCTTTTCTATATTCCATCCCTTTCTAGGAAGAATGTAGGGTTAAAGAGTAGCATTTACAGATTATAGAAATTGCTTGAATTTAATTCCAAAATTTGTTTACTGATTTTTAACCATTGTGATTCCTAAAACATTTCACACTGTACATTAAAACAGTGTGAAATTACTCCTATCACAAAATCAAAGCAGCAGATTAGAACAGGATTGTAGTACCAAGGCCTCACAAGTGTCCCAGTAAAATGGGAAAAACATTATTAAATTTTTATGTACTAACACACTTGTGAAACATCACCCTGAAAGAGCAAGCAGGAGACATACAATTGTGCTGTCTAGGTACAAAGTTCTGTTAATTGCAGGAAAAAGGATGCAGCTATTATGTATCCCATGAGAACATCTTAATATCGTTCGAAAAAGGCAAAAACGAATTAGGAAAGGCATAGTGCAAAAATATCAGAATTGCTTCTGTTGAAATAAATGGCTCATCCTTATTCTGTAGTTTTGTAAACTTGATGAATCTAGTGATATAACAGATTTTATGATTGTGTGAATAAAAACAATCAGCATCAAAAGGAATACATATGCAATAGAAATACATCTTCTGTATAATAATATGCACTAGAAACAGACATATTTTGATTGATAACGGTTGAGAATAGTTTGATAAATATAAATAGGAGAAATATTACTTTGTATCATAATAGAATTAGTGGTCAACCAACAAAATTGAAATGTGATTTTAAAACAAGATGAATTTTCTTATAAATACATACTAAATACAGATTGGGGTGGGGGTTAATATCCATAGCTACTTTTTAAGGTACTTGGGCTGGAGACAGTAGATGACTAGACACAAGCAATGATCATAAAGCATCAATTTCCTTGGCTGTTATGCACATCCTTAATATTTGACTATAAAGTAGACTATAAAGTCTACTCCAGAAAGGTTGCACACATGCCTTATAAAGAAGCTTCTTCCATGTAGGCCCTCAAGGACTGGTCCAAAGTTCTGGTTTTGAAATTACCTTCAATGTGCACTTGTGGTTATGATATCTCAATTCCAGGATGGTGGGTCAGTGGCTCCATGCCTTCCAAGAATTCTGCTCATAGGTGCTGCAGTCTTGGCTAAGTCTTCAACAAGTTGGCTGTTCCTGGTGCAAGGGTATTCATGTCATGCACCAATTTTTAGCTGTGTTTGGGCTCTTGGTACAAGTCTTCATTTTAGTAGCATTTGCTTCTTCTACTGGCAAAGGCTGATGATTGAGGCAGAGATCCCACACAATAAGAAAGCTTCTTTCACTGTTCCAGTCTCACATGGTCCTTTGTCAGCATCTGCCTCTTGTCACCAACTGGTTCTCTGTGTTGTGAGACAATAGAAGCTTGCATCTAAGCTATTTTAACCCTTGATACACATTTTTTCTCCAAGAGCAATTGACACCTGGGCTAAGTACAAGGATTTGCTACGTTCTCTTCCTCTGTCCCTGCTTAGGATACAAATAATAGGATTTAATTTTGTCCAACTTGATAAAGTTGTTGGCCATGGTAACATTTAACCATTTCATACTACTTTGCTCTTCTGATTTTTTTCCTTTAGGTATCCTGGGAATAAGGCAGGAATCTAAGTGGAAAGTGGGTGCTGAATATGTTACTTAGGAAGAATAGATAAAAATACTTCTGGTATCCTATTCTCAAGATGGTTAATTCTTGCTGGATCGTTTTGAAATCTTTTCAATATTTAAGCAGGAGTTTAGATTTGCTGGCTTAAATGGTCCTTGCAAATTCTATGACTCTGAGTCTTCCTCTATAGAATATCTATAGAATATCAAAAGTATCAGAGACCTGAAAGTGAAATTACTTTCATTGGTTAAGTCTAGTTGCTGCCCCTTAACCTTCTGAAGCTAGTTTATTTTGCTGAGCTCTGAAATCAGAAAGTCACTTCATTTAAATAAAGTACAGTGTAGTATGGAACCTAAGTTCAGGATCTGAACTTTCTACCTAGAATTGTACTCCACTGAATACAGTGGAGCTTCTAAACAGGATGGCAACCTAAAAGTGCATCCTAGCCTAAAAACCATTAGGCCCTTATATAAATGGAATGATAGTGCTTTGTACTGCATGAAATTTATTTTCACTGTGAAAGCTGCCAATGGCTTAAAATCCTTTACGTTCTTTTCACAGGCTTAAAAAAAATCTATTTACAAACATTGTTTTTCTTGTTTTCTTTCTTCCTGCTTTCCTTGGATCTGTATGCACATCAAATGTACATACAAGATGTAACATTGCCTGCTCCCCCTTGAAAGTAATAACAACTACTGCCAGCCTGGTGTTCAAGAGATGTACTGGGCTACAACCTCCATGATTCTCAGTATAAAAGTTGTAGCTCAACATGTCTCCTTCCAGCAAATTAGGGAACAGTTTGATACAGAAAGCTGGTGGTGTAAATGGAATAGCCCCCCAAGTGTGGATGTTATACCCCTCTCTGCATTCCTGCTACTGGGAGGAACTTTCAGAGTAACTCCCAACTTTAGAGAGTTTCGGTCTATTTGTCTTGCAAAAGGAGACCTGTACCCCATTTGCAATCAGTTTAACATCCTTTTTACCAAAGGTTGCAAAGATGTCTGCAAAGAAGGAGATTCATAACCGAGGGCGAGCATTACTTTGATTTGGCTCAGTGCTAAACTCATTGCCGTTTTTTGTATTATAGCAGATTTTAGCTGTGGAATTAAGTAGGACAGAAAAAGAGACTTTTATGTAGGCAATACGAATGGCGTAAGAGTCAAAGCACGTGATGATCATTTATAAATCCACCACTAGCCAAAGGCAGCAATTTAATGCATGTTTCCTTTGGAATCAGTAGGATGTATTTGAGAATGAGCATGTGTGGGGATCTAACAGCAGGTAAGGGATTTAGAGGATATTTAGTGCAGCATATAAGAATGAAAGAAGTGTAGTTATCATCCACCCACCGACCCACCCACACGCTTCTCAAATAAGAGATCTCATTTAATCCAGGCAATTGTTTAATAATTTGATCAGAGGCTACTGGAGTTTTCCCTTGGCAGAAGCAGTGGGCAGAAAAAGGAGGCTTCTGATCCAGACACAGCCTGACAGCGTCAGGCCGACCCCCACTCTCCAACAGAGACAGAACATGAGATCACTGTTAAAACCATATGGCAATCAGGCCTGTTTAAGGCAGACTGCCAGCTAAGTCACATGATTGGATAAACTGGAGTACTAAATCCAGTAGTAAATCACTGGAAGATGGACCAAGATAGAAGATGAATCTCCCCTTGTCCACGAACACCCCAACATCTTTGTATGTTAGTTGTGAATTAAGCTTGAATTCTTGAGAAAAAGCAGTTGAGCCCTGTGGATGTTGAATTATGGATACTGACATGAAATCCATATTCATGGGTCCATCCATTTCATTTAAATACCAAACAGTGAAAAAGAGTTGCTATATGCTCTAGGCGATACTTGCCTGAGGCTGTGTATGGATGGTGCACGCTAGCTTGGGACAATGTTTGCTGTGTTTTGCTGGAGTGCCTGTAGCTAGGAGAAGTTACTATCCAGCTTGGTTTCAGCTCTTCAGCATTAACCTATAGGGGAAAAGACCTGTCTTCCTCAATATTGCCTACTTTTAGTCAGTGAAGCTACTGGTTAAGGAAACCTAGAGAGGAAGAATGGTTTTAAGACTTAAAAAGTATGCCAGTTCCACCTACTTTGATAACTCCTGGAGCTTAAATGAAGGTAAAAGGTAAACAGAAATACATGCCAATTAATATGGAAATAAGTGTGTCTATATGTTGGTGTGATATAGCTCAAGAAAGAAAGAATGTGTGTGAGTGTATAGTCCTCTGAAAAGTTTTTAGAAGGCAGCTTCTCCAAATCTTGACTGAAAAGAGAAAGGATAGCATGGCATGGAGGCAAACAGATATTTGCTGGGCTGGACATGGAGTTCACTCACCTACAGCTGATTAATCACAGAAGATGTTGCTGCAAGAATCTTTTCCTGGGCCATGTTCTTGGGTTTCCTAAGACACTTGTGCCATATTCCTCTTCCATTGGGGTTGACTAATGGGTCAATTTTTAGGATATGGTCCAAGGATAAAATTGAAACCTACCTTCTACACTCTCTGCCTGCATCTGCCTATCAAGCAACAGGTGCTGGTTCCACCTCCTTCCTCCCTCTAACAATACCATATGCTTTATCTGATAGGCTTACAGCAGGCACTGACCTTTGCCCAGGCAGGTACATTCTCTAGCAGGGTGGAGTTGGAGAGACAACCTGTTGTCCTTGGAAACATTCCAGCCTGATGACAGTGTACGTACAGGAAGTGGAAATAGGAAGGCTAGTGAAGCCAACAAAAGAAGGATATACATTACAGGTAAACAATACAGAGTAATAGAGATTGATTGCTCATTGCAAGACAATTGATATTTTTTTCTTCAAGGAACAGCACAGGGGCCGTAAGGACATGGTACAAATTAGCGTCAAGATAGAAATACAACTTCTCTTCATCTTCTGTCTCTATTGGGAAGCTGGAAACCTTTAGCAGACTTTCTGGGAATAGGAATAGCTCTTGAGTCCTAATAGAAAGTATTAATTGGTTTGGGGAATGAACATTCTAATTAAACAGATCACTGATGATCTCTACAAAGGCTAGAACAGTATGCAATTATTAAAAAGAGTGTAGTCTGTTGCAGAAAAATTGGCTAATTGGGCTGGATTTGGGATCTGTTAAAATGCTATCCATCCATCCTACAGTTGGCAGAAAACTATACCAGCATAACATTTCCTGTCCCCACTGCTGAGATCTATTCTGCACTGATTGCCTGTTTTGCTGGTAGCCAAATGGTGATGCCCTTACAGTATTTCTTGCCTGCAGGTTGCATTAAACAAAGTAATTGGTAAAACCTTATGGCTTTACTGCCCTGTCAATCATGATAGTGATGAGAAGATGGGGCTGGGGTAGGTGGCAAGTTGACAGGGTGACTTGACCTACGTCTCCTGTTTTGATAAATGTGTTAAAGGATGAGAGTGCAGATCTGCTTGCTACCTCTAGAAGTCCATTGAACACTTTATTCAATGGGCTTCTGGAGATGGTGAGTTTTGACAAATAGCTGGACTCATGCACTCTACTGGAGGGCTTTGGTCTGTTTTTCAAAACATGTTTCTTTGGAAAACTGAACATATCCTGTTCTTCTTGGACATAGATGGAGGTAGAGAGTGTCCAGGGACTGACGGGAATGTGCCCACACCAGCCTGAGTTGGTTACTAGATGCTAAGGTGATCCCATCCCTCATGGTCCCCTGACTCTGCTGCCAACAGAATGGTTGGTGAAGCACATCATATTTTACACACATTGGAACAGCTGTGGGTTGCTGTCAGTTTAAGGAGAAAACTGCTTTAGCACTGGGACAGCTTACACTTGCCTCACATATGGGCTGAGGACCAGATGAAGGCAGTATCATAGGGATATAGTAGAAAAATGTTGTTGTCAGACAAATTTGTCCCATGGTTAGATGCAAGTTGGGAAAGGCCCTCTGAGGAGCATACAACATAGTTGTTAGATCCTCAAGTCTCTTGTATTCTGATGGTATAGACAAAGTGATGGGAAGAGTGCTAAAATTGAAGTTCAACTTATCTGGAGGTCCAACATTAGGGAAAATTGCACTAGCTCCTTTCATAATATTTCTAAACTATGGCAAACTATTGGATGTTTTGACTTTTCTCTGCTTCTGTATCTTGATTTCTTTCCTTGATTTTGGTTTGTAGCAGAGCACATTCCAAGTGACAATGGGTTTTTTCTTATACACAGACATTTTAACGTCAAGTTCCTCCTGCAATATAATCCCCTCCTAGCTGATATAATTATTAGTTTGATGAATATACTGTAAGTGAAGTCTCCTTCAAGACAAACTTAACTCCTAGTGACTTCCTGGACACAACTATGTAGTTTTCCTGACAGTAATACCAAAGTGGGTTGCCATATTTTCTTGTCAGGCTTATAACATACCCCCTCAGTAACTTTGTGGTATTGTTTCCACCACAGATCAAGTTTTAAATCATTTCTAGCCACCCCTCTCTTGAACGTTCTTGTTTAAATTGCAACGTTTTAGCACAAGATATTTATATTTAGCTTACACTGCTTCCTGTTTAAAACGTAACTTACTAGGACAATACTGACAGTATTAAATGTACACTGTGTGCTTAATAATGGGAGGTAAGTTCCATATACCATGGATACAAAACATTAGCACCTGTTCATCTAGAGAAAACCTACCTTTTGTGACACTGGCATGCCATGAGCACAAAGATTTGTTATACTACCTTAGAATCCCAAATAGAGTTGTAAGTTTTGCAACCAATTTAATGAAGCCCACATTACAAATTCTACAGCTAGTCCATTAATACCTTCCTATTTGGGAACCGTATGGCAAAATGCTTTTTCAGCATGAGTTGCTTGGCCCCCCCTTTTTTTTTCAATCAGGATCTGCTTCTTTTGGGCAGGTTCTTAGACTGCGTCTTTAGAAGTTGTGTATGTGCGTGTAAAGACATGTGGTACAGAGAAAATGTCTCACCTAAGGGCAGTACTTCAGCATGATGAAGCCAAAACTAAACTATTTTAATATACCTATCAGAGGAGAATAGTTAGTTAGTAATTATCAATGATAGAATTGAATTACATCCGCCTTCATTGCAGGAAATGATGATAGACGTAGGGAAGAATGAACGATCTAATCTGGAAGATATTATAAAGAGCTGTCTGTGACCAGGACCTTCTTTTATAAGGCATTATGACTGAAGTATTTGTCCACTTCAAAAATAATCAGGAAAAGCTGCTTCTGAGCATCCTGAAGGACAAAGATAGCTCCCGTCTGCAACTCTTTTAAAGAACCATGTCTTCTCCCAGAAACATGGGGTTGTCATCTACAGCTGCCACATCCAGGGAAAAAGTGCAGCTGCTTTAAAGAGTTGCAGACAAATGTTATGCTCGCACTCCACCCCCATGCTCTCCAGAATACCCTTTTGAAATCAAATCTAAATTATCACACAATCCTACTGTTCTCTTATACCAATTCTTATTTTCTCTAATTTGCTAAATGCATTTCTCTAAAATACCTTAATAACTCATACATTATCTTTGCTATATATATTTTTATAATTGAAGTAAAATATTATTTTGACTTTCATTTTGTTATTTAAAACCTTGTTGATTGTTATGGTTATCTAAATAATATCTTCCTATGACTATTAAGTCATGCCAGCTAGACTATACTCCTAAATCTTCTTCTTTGGCTTACTGTCAGAGTCCTTTTGCTTTTATGGTGAATAGAGGAAAAAAGCATATTTTTTTAAAAAAAGGAATTCTACCAAAATATTTCCACAGAATTCCTGTGTTAATGTAGTAATGAAAAGACCAAAAAGGGCATATTATTTGCAAACCTAAGTGGTAATATGCTTCCAGGATCCATTTAAAGTACTGTTGCATAGGAACAATAAGAAATATTTCATTTCTTATTGTTCCTATGGTAACAATAAGAAATAAAAAGTAATACTGTAGGTACAACAAATTGCCCAATGTAAACATCCCTATTAACATCACTATGGCCATAAAAAAGAGGCAAAGATTCTGGCCCTACCCTTCCAGTCATATCATGATGCCACTGCTCTGTCCCTTCTAATGCCTGACCATGGGAAGAATATCTCTAAAATATATTTTCTTTTTTAAAAATGTGGCCATTGGTTGCAAAAAAAAAAGTTATATTGTCAACAGTTATGACACAATTTGTGCACACCTAATTATATATTTCAAGACATAGTGTTTTATTTTTCTTTCTTTTCCCACTGCTGTCTCTTTAGTTTGGATACTTCACTGACATTCGCAAACCATAGTACTTCAACCATTTTTCAGATGTGCAGAATCAAAATCAGCATGTGAACTATGAGATAAAATCAGGAGATAAAAACCTAACAGTTATAGAAAGATGAAGGCGATAACACAAACCTTCAGTTATTATTTAAGGAGGTCTCGTCAATATTATTATCAATGTATTCCTTAGTATCTGGGACAACAGGGAATTTATTATATACGTGGAAGAACATCAAAGAAGTATAAACTTAAAATAAGGACTGTTTTGGAGAACAGAGATGGCATGAAGGAATGGGGGAAGAGCAAAGAGCTGTACAAGAGTGAAATAAAGTTGTTCTGGGCAGATAACAGAACAGTAACATATCAAGAGTTCACACCTGTTAGCCTCTTTCCAACAATGCCATGCACAAGGGTCTTATCTCCAATGGATTTTGCTTTAAGTAGAAGCCATGTGAACAACTTCCTTCCCTAAAGCTTTGTGTATGCTCTCACTTGCTTTTCCAGTCTGGAGACATGAAATATATTAACAAGAGGGAGGCAAATCCAGACTAGCTTGTTTACTGTTTCTTTAACATTCCGTCTCAGTCCAAAACTAGGTGTGCTAAAAAAAACAAGAAACAAAAAACACCATCCTCCAATAACAGTTGGACAAGATTAGAAATGCAGAGAGCTGTGTTTGTGGAATGTTTAGAAATGCAGAGAGCTGCAAAATAGAGTTCTTTCTGGTCAGGTCAACGTGACTGTACGTCAGTAATTTTGTCCATTTCCAGTATGGGAAGTTTTCCACTTGACAAAGGCCGGAGGGTGAGGGCTTTGTCCTGCCCTTGCATTTGGTCTCGAAGGTGCTTGATTTCCAGTCGCTGCATTTCAATGATTCTCTCAGTTTCCTCCTCGAGATTCAAACGCAGAATACCTGGACTTTGCTGTCGATCTGGGGAGGGACCTAGATGAAAAAAGAGGTCAAAAGAATAGTAGTCATAGAAAGCTGCTTTTTTTTTTTTTTGTCTCTAATCAAGAAAGGTAGTATCTAGAAACAAGACAAAATAGTCATGAAAAATACAGATGCTGTCATATATGAAATAATATAAACAGAATTGTGCTTATATTATCTAATAAATTGTATTGATTGGTTATTAAGTATATTTTCATTTTTGGGCATCTGGAATGCATATACTTGTTGCATTCCAGAATATAGCTTTATATGTTCTATAGCATTAAGGTTCCAACATAACTGGCCCTGTGAGTGCCTCCAGCTGGTAATAGTGTTAAGTGATATCATACTATAATGCCTAAACATGCTAGAAATGCATAATGTACTGTAAGACTTCAGGGCTGTAGCCTGTAGGATGATCTTCTATAATTAATAAATCCTTTTGGATGACTTAAAACAAAGGAAGAGTTTAGTCTACTAACCATTGTGTCCGTACAGAACACGACAAATTATCTTTGGTGGATAAAGAGCTGATTTCAGATATTTTTCTGTTGAAATTGTAACTATTGTATAGAGAAAATTATTTTTCAACAAAAAATACCAGAAACTGTTTAAACAATTCTCAGGGGTAAATCCTACTTAAAGACGCAGCTTAAATAGCCTGCCAACATGGGAAAAATGATATTGTGGAGAACAAAAAGGTTAGCGTCTGCATATGCTGAAGTTGAGAGCATCCACTTTCTGTCACAAGGAGCATTACCCCTTCTTGGTTTATGCAGGATGTAGTATCACATATCCTAAGAGGAGAAAACTAATGAAGGAGATGTGAGGATAGGAAAACTAGCCTACTGGCATAACTTCTGTCCTTCATCTACTTGGTCATGGCCACCTGACTACAGACATAGGCATCTCTTATTAGGGCCCTGAAGGAATTCACTGGCAAGGTTGGAAGAACCAGACTGCTTCATCTGGGAAGTCAGAGAAACATGTGATAGATGACTGCGTTCTCTTGATATAGCAACGGGAGAATTACTGAAAAGGCTGAGAGTGGGAAAGTAACTAAGGTCAGAATTCAATAGCTGAAATCCTAAGGTCCTTCGCAATAAAACATAATGTCTGCTGCTCTCTTAGACAGCAGTCAGTGTCTGCTATAAACTGCTTGGCTCCTGCCCAGAACAGAGATATCAACCCGGAACTGGTATCTAAGATATGGCATTTGTACACAAACTTTTTTTACTTTATGGAAGTTGTAGCTATATAAATTAAAGCAACATAGAAATTGTTTAACAATGTGCAGAGAAAGTGACTTGATTTTTAGAACTCCAGATATTTATGGGCATGCCCAAACTGTTTGAAGAGACAAACATGTAGTATTTTGTAATAATAATAATAATAGTTGTAGTTGTTGTTATTTGAAGATTCTTAATGAAAACAGCCTGATAGGGAGGCCTGAGTAATAGAAAACCTTTTATTGGTAAGAGATCTATGAGATATTTGATTTTTAAAGTATTTTAGGTTGATTATGGCTCATTGAGAGCCAGTCTGGTGTAGTGATTAAGGCATCAGGCTAGAAACTGGGAGACCGTGAGCTCTAGTCCCTCCTTGGGCACAAAGCCAGCAGGGTGACCTTGGGCCAGTCACTTTCTCTCAGCACTAAGAAGGAAGCAATGGCAAACCACTTCTGAAATCTTGCCAAGAAAACTGCAGGGACTGGTCCAGGCAGTCACTGAGAATCGGAAACAACTGAATGGCAAAAAAAAAAAAGTCTCATTAACACCCTGTAGAATATTTGTTCTATAACAGAGAATTTCTCTGCAGAAAGAATTGTTCTGTTGCTTTAATATTAAGGAAAAGCTAATAGCTGCTTCTATGATTCTTGCTTCCATAAATGGGCATGACTCAAATGTACTGCCAAGAATCATCTTGACTCTTGTCAAGGCTATACATCATAGTCTTCTTGACAGTTGCAGTAAATATTGATCAGCTACAAAAGCAAGGAAAAAATGTTGGAGCCTTCCTACTACTGGAAGACCCATCCTATCAAAATTATGATCAAACTTTCATGGGAGAATTGAAAGAGAGGGATCTGCTAAAAGGAAACATATTTTTAGCGGGGAAACAGAGAGCTCCTGAACCTACACTGAGTATTCCTCAGAGACAGAGTACGAAAATTAAAAATTGCAGTTCCAGGGAAAACATTAACATGTTTGAAGATTCTAGACAGGTTCTGCTCTGGATGAAAAAGAAAACAGCTTTCTTTAAGTCTAGCTATTTGAGTGCAAAGGTTCTAGCTATTTGAGTGCAAACGTTCTATCAATTGCTTATTATTGCCCTCTGCTGGCCAGTAAGCATGGTAATTTTGATTTCCAGATGCAGTATATAATTGAGCTTTTGGCAAGAAGTTGGAATATCTGGAGTACAGTACTGTTGTCTCAAATGGGAGGTAGGCTGAATGTGGACTCAAAAAATTGGAAGATTTATAGCATGACTTCTCTTGGAGGTGCTTCTTTTGCCAATTGCTTTTTTTTGTTTAATGATTTTTGTTTGCCCTGCTTGCTTTTTTAGAGGTTATTTAGTTCCTGTTGGTGCTATGATCAGAGTTACAAACTCCAGGAAAGAAAGAAGGGAGTGGATGACTTAGAGAAGGAAGGAAGTTAGAAGACTCTGAAATTAAGGAGGTAATGAAAATTTCTTGAAAAAAGAAAGAGGAAACTGGAAAAGTTCTAAAAGAAAAGGTTTTTTAAAAAAAATCTGCATTGAATGAAGACAGGGAAGAATGATGAGGACCACTACCAAAAAATTGTCACATGATTCCCTCTCATCTGAGCAAATAAGATGAGAGTCACCTTGGACAGTCAACCAACCCAGACAGAGATGGTAACATGAAATATGATCAGATATTCCGTACCTGCCATTCAGTTGTTTAGTCCACTTCTTAATCCCTATGCAATCCCAGTCTCCTGCCACTTCAGACCATTTTCCCTTCTGACTGCCATCACAAAGATATCCAATTCTGAGTGTGTTAAGATGTAGCAGAGAATCTCTGAAACTTACTGCTGGCATTTGTTTTTGCAAGGAGCAAGCCATTAAGTTACTATGGTAACAAATCACTCTGGCAGGGTGAACAGGCCAAATATAAGTATCCTCAGTTTTGGGGGTAAAAAGGCATGACCATGTAAGATAAAGCTCCTGATTTGCTGAGAGGAACTTGCCTGGACTAGTTTCAGTTTCCTTTCTATCTGCTCTCCTTCCAGTCCTCTCTGAGCACGTGTGAATGCATAAGCTTGTAAATACGTTTATGTAAGAAGCTTTCTGTAAATACATTTATTTTTATAGAAATGCCTGGTGTGTGATTTTTCTGATCTCTTGGGCCAAACGCTTTCCAGCAATCTCTGACACTTACCACTAGGTGTCCTAGGGCTATGTTTGTTTGTACTCAGTAATATTTTTAATTAGCCAAATCTGGCCAGCTTCATGGTGCCACTATTATTAGAAGAAAGGTTTTATTTTTGCAGACAATTGCCAGTAAACGCCAGTGAACAGATGGATTATCTCCTATAAACCATCTTCCCCCATCGAAAGCATTTGCTACACAATATTTAACTCAAAATATCCATTCTCCAGGAAACTATATCCACATGACATTTAGATGGTAACAACATAGAATAAGTTAAATCTGGTTCAAAATCTGTATAGGCCATTATTAACTAGGCCATGGGCTTTAAAACTGAAGGCAATGTATGCCATTCATGCCACTGCAATAATAGACTCACTAGTAAAACCTCAGCAGAAATTCCCAGGCACTTGACACCGCATGGCTTGACAAGGCTTTATGCCTGAACTCAGCTTAAGGGTCTCAGACGCATGACATGGCATGGTAGGTAAGAATCTTTATTGTAAACTAGAAAGCAGTCACTAAAACAGTTGATTACCCTGTCAACCTGAAGATGCAATTCTCTTTTTATACCCACTGTACAGGTAGTCCTCAATTAACGACCACAATTGGGACCAGAATCTTGGTCACTGAGTGAAGCTGTCATTAAGCGAGATGGCCCATGACTGCTTTACTCAACGACCGCAATATCAGCACTCCCAGTTTTGGTCATTAAGTGATCTTGTGGGTTGTTAAGAAGAACCGAGTCCCAGGTAAGGAGCGCGGGGTGCCTCAGGGGGATTGGGGGGATCGGGGAGACCCTGGGAGGCCCAGTGCAGGCCACACGCAAGTGTCTCTCTGCTCAGGAGCTGAAAATCCTGCTTGGATCACAGCTCCCTCTTGTTAGCTACATCCTTCGTGTGCACGGAGCAGGAATCCTTCGGCAGGGAGCTCTTGAAACAGCCCCAGAGACAAGAGGGAGTCCTCTTGGCAAGCAGCAGCAGCTTGCAACCTGCCCTGCAGGCTTCCCCATTGACTTTCTGGGGAAGCCAGCAGAGAAGATTGCAAATGGGGATCACATGATCGTGGGGCACTTGGCAACCAGTCATAAGTGTGAGCAGGTTTCCAAGCACCCAGATTGCAATCATGTGACTGCAGGAGTGGTGGTGGTGCAACATTTTGTGACAGTCAGAAGTGGCAGGCGATAAAGCACCCTTTCTGAGGCCGTTGTAACTTTGAACGTTCGTTAAGCAACCAGTAGTTAAGCGAGGACTACCTATAGTTTAATTCTGATGCTTCTTTCTCCTGTACTTCCTGTAGCTGAAAGGACTTTTTGCCTTGTACTGCTTGGCTTTGAACTCGGCCATGGTTTGTTGATATAATGGACATCTCTGACTGTTAACTCTCACATAAGAGATTTAATGGAAAAAAAATCCTTACAAAAAGTGTTCTGTTGAATTAGAAAATCACTGGCACACACAACTAGGAAATGGTTGAATCTTTGATTCTTAGTCATTTTGTATTTATCACATTTACATTCTGTTTCTCCATGAAACCAGGTAAGTCATATACTGCATTTTCCTTATTTGAACCTTAAGGGTAAGATTGGTTAGAGTGATAATAAGCAGGGATATGATCCAGTCTCCTTGCTCCTAGTCTAACTATCTACCAGAGACGTCCATAGCAATGGCCACTGGCTTCAAAATGGCAGACCAGTCTGGATATTCAAAGCCCTGCCCTTTTTAAAGTGTGTCATACACAATGCATACAGATGAAGCAGGATGGGGTTTCAAACACCTCGTCATACACACTACTTTGAAACCAGTGACTATTGCTGTGGATGCTTCTGCTACCTACTGTATCATGCTATACTCCCCTTGCTGGTTAGAATACGCATATATATTTACTCCCAAAATATGATGAAATTAATGTATTTGTATTTACACTGAGTCCTACCTATATAAAGTTTTTACAATGATTTGTATTAATAAAATAATGCAAGGGGGTTTAAACTAGCTAATTTTTCTTTCTGTAATTCAAAAATATCTATATGATAACATTAATGAATGGTGATCCAGTATAAAGATGCATTATCTATTTCATGCCTCAGAGCCTCTAGTGAAAAGTAACAAAAGAAAGAGAGGGTGTTATTTGCTGTGAAAAAGCAGAAGAAAGAGAGAGTTAAGAAATCAGGAATCACCTGTGGATTGTGCTCCTGGCTTCTTGTGTTTCCTAAGCAGGCTCAGGGTTGACTGGAGGTCATGGACTTGTGTGCGGGTGACCTTCAGTTCTCTCCGCAAATCATTAATTTCCTTAATAAGACTTACATTTTCCTGTAAATTCAAGAACAACACAGTTTAAACTGGTATAGTTGTTGACTATTATAGTGACTATTATAGTGAACAGGTGTCTTTATTCATTTACTTACATGGCTGCCTATCTCATATAATGATTCTAGGTAGCTTACACCAATCCATAACAACATAGCTAAAGTATATGCGAAGTATATGCAGAATAGCAAGCCCTAAACTGAAGGCATGGAGAGTAAGCCCATGACCCTGTGTTCTTCACATCTGCTAGCCTGCAGATAATACCATTTTCTGCAACCAAATTTCAATATATTCTTCGCCCTCCCTTCCTAGCCCATTTACTCTCCATATTAGTCACTGAGACTCAAATATATTTATCTTCCGGGTTTGGAAATAATTAATCTCTCTTCTGAGTTTGTACACAGAGCATATTGCAATTTATCTATAATAAGAGCTGGAAGAATAAACCTGCACTCCACTTTTTTTCTCTGTGTTTGTACCTGCATAATGCGTACGTAATCTGCACGGTGGATCTCGCCTTCTTTTACCACTTTCTTCCTCAGTGTTGCTAGGTTGCGCTCAAGATGCTCTCGCTGCCGTGTGTACTCTTGATGCAAGTCTGTATCAACCCCAGCAATTTCCACCTGAAGAAACAGAGCTCAAACAAGCTAGTGTGAAGATCAACTGCAAAGGGGGAATGGCTCTCAATTATTAGGGATGTAAAAGAGATCTGCCATACATTTCTGAACAGCAGGTCCACTCGACTCCTCCACACACAGAATGCAATTTTGGACTTTCTTGGCCAAAATAAGCATATAAAAATTGTTGTAAAAAAGGCCAGAAATGCACAAGTTGTGTGCAAAAAAGGAAATTTGAGAAATATTAAAAGAGCCTACTTTGAGGAACTTTATATTTCCATAGCCTCCACTGGGGAAATAATATTGTACATCGAAGATGTAAGCATTAAAAAAAGATCAGTCAAGAAATTTATGTAAATAACTTCACACATTAGGAGAAGCTGCATACAGCCCCTCTGTCAGCAGTACATATAGGAGGAAAAACCTAATAGAAATGTGTTTGTATGCATGTTTTTTTAAAACAGATCTTAAAAATAAACTAACCTATCAGGAAGAGTAAATTTGACCAGATTTCTGTTGATGTACATCCTTACTCACCATATCTGCCTTCTGTACATACTTCTCATAGATATCCCTGATGCACTCCTTTAGCTTCTTAGGCTCCTGGATGAGGCCTACACAGTTGTGAAGATCTGTTTTAAATCTCTTGACAAGTGCTTCCATATCTCGCTCCTGTAACCAAAGGAATATTTAAGCCAAACTGCAGAATGCTGCTCCCTTTGTTACACCTCCTTGCTCTGACACAAATAAAGGCATGTATATTTTTTGTAAAATACATACCAACCGGATGGCACCCAGTCAACAGGGAAGGCGATCACCAAATAAAAATTTCAACCTATCACTTTGAATGGATTAATCCCTGACCAATTCACACAGGTTTGCTCATCATTCAAAAATTCATTCCAGATGACTTAATAGTTGGTAATGATGAATAAATATGTAAATAGTGTTTATGAAAAGCATAACACTGGCAAAATATGAACCAATTTGAGTGCTGATTGTGTCTGAATTGTGGTAATTATTCCTCATGCAAAAATATCACTAGATGTGAAAGTCTTGAATTTAAGAATGTACATACATAGTTACCCATTAAATTGCTCATGTTAGGGAAGCCAAAATTCATTCATTATCTTGTACTCAGTGGAAAAAAATACAATTACAATTACAGAACTGTAAAGAAAGAAGGAAGTTTCAAAACTCATCCACTCTTTGTATGGTGTTCAAAGAAAGAATAGTAGCAGTGGCCTCTACTGATAACTCATACATTATATATATAAAAAAAGTCTGAAGGCTATTTTGTTACGTAAAGTGCATTTTTGCTTCATAGCACAATATAATAAAACATATAATGTACTTCATGAAAGTGATAAATTTAGGACAAAGAAATGTACAAATGGTAGGCAGGAGCTTGCAGTCCTATAAATGCCTAGAGTTAATAGTTATATATTTGTAATAGGCATGTGTACATGATATCTCGTATCAGCCTCTCCTGGCAAAATAAGGTGCAAACATTTCATATTAACTGGAGTTTTCAGGGGGCAATTCTTGAATCTCCATCATCTCCAGTCCTCAGTGTGACTCAACATTTTCCTCACTTTCTGCACTCTTGATATACTCACTTTCTGCATCTCTTTGTGCATCTCACGATCTGTGGCTCTCAGCTTTAGGCGCAATTCAGCTATGTTAAGTTCCAATTGTGTGTTCTGCTTATGGAAATGTTCCAGCTCTCCCTCCATCTGAAGAGATGACATGAGAAGAAATAAAATGTTAAACAAAGACTGTGACCTGTTTTGGGGTACTTTCAGACTGAGATCTCTTAATGCTACTAATCAAAAGCTATTGGGCAATATCACCATATACCTATATTAATATGCAGTATGTACATATTTATACACATATACAAACAGACGCAGGGCCCATAAACAATTTACTATATAAATTACATTAAATGTTTGAATTGGTTGCCATTTTCTCTGGGAAAAAAAACGAATAAAACATATTGTGATTGGTCTAGGGGCATAACTGGATAAGGAAATGACACTCAACTGAAAACAATACCAGAAGACATGAGAAAAGTACCAAGGTGGGATTGGCCAAACCTAGTCAGAAGTCATAAAATGTCATGAGTGCCGTTGAGCTGAAGACATCAGCGCAATGGCACACATGACAATAACGAGGAAACAGGGGAAGGGGCTCAAGATAAGTAGCCATCAACTCACAAAGACTGAAGGACAAGAAACAATGGCTAAACGGATCGCGAGGCACACCCAAGCTGTTAGCGCTAACGCAACGGAGATCGCCCAGCTGACAGCAATCACCGGAGGAATAGAGAAACCGATGATGGGCGATCCCGGAACGCCAGCGGGGCCTCGCAACCTCTCACCTACCGGCAGGACAACGTGTTGGACAAAGGGGGGTGACGTAACCGCGAGCGAGGGGGCGCTGACCGGCGCGGGGTATTTAAACCCCGCACCGGCGCGCTCCTGTCACTCTCAGCTTTTTTCCTATACTGTACCTACACTGCGAATAAATCAGAGCCTGTTCCACAGAATCAGCGTCTGAGAATTATTCGGAGGTAGGCAGCGCATGACATAAAACATGGAAACTGAAGGTTTTTGGAGCTATAGGAGTCCTGCCTCAGTTCTTTTGTACCACAAATCTAATTTAGCCAGCTATACTCTGAGTTGATTAGGGGTGTGTGTGTCTGTGTGTATATAAATCTTTTAATTCAGAAACTGAACAACAAAAATTGTAGACCTGTACTTGTTTCTATACATCCTGAATCTCTGGGTAAGTAAGAACAAGTAGTTCTGGAAGTATTAAAAGGCTGCTTTTGACCTTCCATTTGGCTTTCTCCTTCCTTCTTCATAATATATTTTGTGGAAAGAAGGTAGAAATGGGAGAAAACACAGGAAGATTATAAAAATGAACCATCCTGGAAAAGTCCATGGCAACTGCATGATAAAACCTTGTCTAGAAGAGCAGGAAGTGGGTTGTATTATCTATTTCTCACCTCCTGGATCTGTTCCTTCATGGCTTTGATATCATTCTCACGTGGCTCTATTTGTTTCTTCAACTCCTTAATTTTGTAATCTAATACAAATTTGAATTTCTCCAGTTCCTGATTTTTCTTTTTCAGATCATAAATTCGCTTTTCCTGGGGCAAGTAAAGCAGGAAAAAAATATAGTTAAAAAGTGGCAAGGACGTTTCAGACTTTCATTAGATAAAAGCAGTGGAATCAGTTGTGATTTATGTGGAACAATGGCATTGAAGGAGGAAGGAGCTACAGAATCAGAAATATTAGAAAAATTATAAAGAACTCAGAGCAATGTCCTTTAGAATGGGGTGTCTTGATCCTGAACAAAAGGATCAATTTTCTTCTATTTAAAGATGTGGGGAGAAACATCAGTGTGAGATATTGGGATTTGAAAGCAGCTCAGATCAAACTACCCAGTCAACTTACCTTATCTTGGATGGTCTCATCTCTTTCTTGAATCTCTCTCTTCAGCGCCTGAGTGTCCTTCTCTAAAGCCTTAATAATCCCTTGCAGCTTTTGCTGCTCCAACTTCATTGCTTCAATGTCACTGCATCGCTCTTCAATCTCTTTCTGGAGACTGTTAAACTGTTGAAAAAAATGTGTTTACCTTTCAAGCTAAAAACAATGAGTCAGTGTTTCCTTCAGTAACAGTAACAAAATAATCATTTGCAAGAATCAAAATTATAGCAAGTTGAACATCTTCAGGTCCTTTTAGAAAACTATTCCACTAAAAATCATAACATACTCAAATACATTCTCAAAGTACTTTCATGATCACATATAAAAACTGAAATTTGACTAGATGAAAGTAATTACTTTAGACTGCAAACTGTCATTTTTAAAAAGCCTTCTGTATAGAAAAAACAAGACAAAAAAAATCCAGGTTCTTCCTCCTGATAGTAAACCCAGATTTAACATAGATCCTTCTAGAATGCTAATCTGGCAGACCCATTTGAGTCTAACTTCAGAGCAGGGTTTGGGATACACTGATTTATCTGTGAACAATATTTTTCTAGAGGTGGGCAGAATGTAAAGGTTTTTATTCTTCTGCTTGGCAGATTCTTTCTGACAGATAATCTAGGGACTAACTCAAAGCAATGCTCCCAAGAGATTCAACATCTGGAGAATAGAAATGTTACAACTTGTCTTGGTGTTTTTTTAAATCTAATATGTAATTACAGTACTAGGAGAGACAAGCAATTTGGAGTGATGTACCATCAATATACTGACAATACCCATGGCTGATTTTCATTTTCACTACCTCTAGTTCCTCAGTGAATGCTTCAACCTGATTATGGATTGAATGAGATCTAAGAAATTTAGATTTAAGGTAAGACATGGTAGTAGTAGGCCTACCTATAATTGAAAATTTACTTATTTTGTAAGGCTTCCATTATTCTATATAAGATAAGATCATATCCTTGGGTTTTCCTGAATTTTACGTTGCTCTGAATTCTTAAGGGGCAGTAGTACAAGTGTTACATATGTCTTCCAGCAGTTTCCAATAGTAAGCTGTCTGTGACTGATTTTCTCCAATAATTTGGATGCAGTCATTAGTGTTTCAGTAGCTTCCAATAATTATTATTGCTATGTGTTGTTTGTGACGGTGCTTTTGAAGTTAGTTTGGAAGTTTCAGTTAGAGTACAAAACTGTAACTTTTACCATAGGGATTGATACTATGGTGCCTGCTAATATCACCTTCCAAATCTCCAGATGGCATTGGTGCCTCCCTACCCCCATAAATAAATATACTTTAAATTTGTCTAAATTCTCTCAAGATAATTTAGGCAAAAACACCCAAACCTGGCTACATTTCAGAGCAAGAATGCTGAAATTTCATGAGATTTTGGCAATTTTTACTGCATACATAATTTTATTTAGCATCCAGAACATCATGCGAAACTAAGAGATGCCAGCTAGTACCAAAAAGTTGCTAAGCCATCTTAAGAGCAATGGGCTACAGAGAGTACATTTATTATTCAGAAACAGTATAGGGAGAGCAAAGGAGAAGTCCATTAAGTCAGTAATACTGAAAGACCAGTTTACTAACTTTCCCTCTTCTTCAGTCATCACCAGGCAGAAGTCAGAAGAGAAACAGAAAACAAAGCCACACCATTTCTCTGTGGAAAAGTTACTTTTAGTTCTTTTTGAAATGTGTTGTTTCAATCCCATCTGGTTCTGGTAAATCACTCAGAATTTATTTATTTATTCTACTTATTTATTGCTTTTTAAAATAATAACAGAAAAATAAAAAAACAAAAAGAAACAATACACAGATACATACATTATAAAAAAAGAAATACATAACAGGTGCTTTAAAAAGTGAGAAAAATATACCAAAAATATAATAAAAATATGAAATATGTCATAACAGTAAACAGTTACAATTCTATACATATTTATCTAATGCAAATACGATATATATATATATATATACATACATACATACACATACATACAGTATATGTGTGTGTGTGTATATATGTATGTATAAGTGTGTATGTATGTGTATGTGTGTATGTATGTGTGTGTGTATATATATATATATATAAAATACAATTATATCACCATCATGCTTTCCCCTAAACTACTGAATTTTGTAAAAATGAGTATTTATTTTTTCAACTTGTATTCCACTTTAATCTACTAGGATCCTCAGGGGTTAACAGTGAGGCATATATAACTTACCTTGTCTTCCTCCCTTCCCATCCTCTTTTTCTTTTGCACTGCATCTTTTAGATGGGAAGCTTGAGAAAAAAATACTTAACCTTATTTTTTTTACTGTTGTTACCTTTTCAGCTGAAGAGCATGATAAAAGTACTTTAAAATGATACTCATCTCTTAATTGAAAATAACTCCTAATCTCTTTCTTGTCCAAATTTTAAAAACCTGCTGACTCTGCTAAACTCTTCTGGGCCTTTATGATCTGAGAAGGATGTACTTATGGACTGTTTCTCCCATCAATATGGACTTTTCTTACTGATCCATTAGATTAGAATGAGAAGTTTTGCACCAGATAAATACAAGGAGAGCATAGGTTTGCTTATGAGTGTGTCTGGCTATGTCTGTAAGCCAGTGTTTCTCAACCTTGGCAAGTTTAAGATGGGTGGACTTCAACTCCCCTTGGTGCCTGGGGAATTCTGGGAGTTGAAGTCCACCCATCTTAAACTTGCCAAGGTTGAGAAACACTGCTATAAGCCATAACAGACTCAGTGTTACTTGCATGAATTACATTTATCCTCCCCAGCTGTCATTTAATAAAAGAAAAAAAATCCAAATAAGGGTCGCAGAATGTACCATTGTTCCATTCCAGGGCAACCCTGTGATAGTAGTTGCTATAAAAAGCAGCCACCCATGACAGAACCTGATAAAATGGAAGTGCAGCAAGTGCCATTCTCTCCCCATGCACGAGACCCAATCCACATTGGTCCCTTCCAGAGTTATACAACACTTTTTAAAAAGCCTATAAATGCCATTCATATAATTTATATCCAATTGGGCCATTCTAACTGCTAATTTTTTAAAAATGCATTAGCTGAGAGTAATTATAGCTGTTTTTAGTTCTACTAGTGTGACTTTTATTGACTCATCTCTCAGGAAGATTTTGTTATAAATATTTTGACAGGTGCTTGGACCTTAAAGTTGTGGTGTTCTTTTAAATATTTTTAATTATTTTATTTATTCTTGTGTAATTTATTCATGCTGTATACTAACATTTTGACTGCCAACTTAGCAGAGAAAATGGTGTGCTTACTATTGATTTTAAATACGCACATAAGGCACACAGCTCAAAAAGCACAAAAAACAGAAAACACTGGGCAGACCTTCTTTCTCATTATTCCTGTCTCCCCCTTTAATCGCAGATTGGATTCTCTTTCCTCTCGCAGCCGCCTCTCATATTTGATTTTTATATCCTGAATTTCTCTATCCTCGTCTTCTTCAATCTGTTTCTTAGTTTCCTCAAATTCCCTAAGCTGCTGTCTAGCATCATCTTGAGCCTGAAAGTTAAGAGAGTAAAAAGAATAAAAGTAAGTGATGGGAAGAAAGAACCTAAGCAAAACTGCTGGGGAACCAAATAAAGTCTTAGAGTGGCCTGGAAAATGCAAAATCCTGAAAAATATGGGGCACATTTTAATACCAATACTCTGGGGATGCCAAAGTAGCAGCATGATGTTACAGGACTGAAAATCTTATGTGCACGTGCCTTCTGATATAGATCCCAATTCACTTATTTTGACAGTCATTAGACTTGGAAATCTTGAATGATGTGGGAGTTCAGTGTTAGTTTTAGTAAGATTGAAAACTGAACACTCCTTTAATGTGGTTGAGCCAATGCTTGTTAAGACATTTTTGTATATGTATTTTGTAGATGCACAACTGAAAAATATTTTAAGCTAGCATTTTAAATTGCGGAATTTGCTGGTTGGCATCCCTCCTCAGATGCTGGAATGCTTACAGGCCACTGGGTTTACAAAAAAGGATACTTATAAAGGCAAAGAGCTATAGCTCAGAACCTAATCAGGGGATTTCTATTTGGAAAAACTGTTATAAATATTTATTTATAATAGCTTTATACCACCCCAATCAACCAAGTCTGAGTAGTTAACAATAAAAGCATAAACTAAAGAGTCCATAAATGAAACCTTAACTCCCTCAAACCATCATAATATAATTAAAAGTGGCTACCCAATCACTAGCAACTCAAATCAAATGAACAAAAGGAGTTTTCAGAGTTTTCTGGAATGCCATGAGTGAAGGGCCAGCCTTATTTTTTGAGACAGCATGTTCCACAATGTTAGAACATCTACAGAGAAGGCTGGCCTTCTGGCCCATGTCGTTTTACTTCTTGAGATGATAGGACCTTGAACAAATTCTCCCACAATACTCTTAACAGGGAAGGCAGGATCATTCCGGGTAAGGCAATTCCTGATGTAACCTGGAACTACACTATTATAGGTCTTTGAACTGGGCCCAGAAGCTTATTGGCAACCAGTGCAATGATCACAAAATAGGTTCCACGTGTTAGTTATCTAGCTGCTACATTTTGCACATATATCCAGCTACATAAAGAAAAGATAGCACTTTGGTATTTATAAACAGGATCAGAAGATCTTGGGGTGGATTGAGAAGGAGTTATCTAATCAGAAGGATTCAGTCAAAGTGCATACAGATGAGAGTTCAATGGCAGAGAATTAATGGCAGAATGGACAGATGATACCCAATTATCATCTCTGTTCCTGGTGAATTAAGTGATACTGTGACCATCCCAGTGCCTACAGGCTGTGAGGATCTGGATGGGGAACAAGGGGCTTCAGCTGAACCCTGGCAAGACTGAGTGGCTTTGGATTTGGGGGCCTGCTGGTTTGGGGACTATGCCATCTTTGGTGCTGGATGGGGTTGCATTGCCCCAAACAGACCTGGTGTACAACTTTGGGGTCCTTCTAGACTTGCAACTCCTGCTTAAAGAGCAAGTGGCAGTCGTGGCTAGGAGGGCCTTTGCACAGCTTTAGGTTGTCCGCCAGTTGTGCCTGTTCTTAGATTGGGAGGCTCTGCTCACAGTCACTGAGGCCCTAGTCACCTTCTGATTGGACTACTGTAATGAGCTCTACATGGGGCTGCCCTTGAAGAGTATCTGGAAGCTTCAGCTGATGCAAAATGCATTGTCGTGGGCAGTTATGTGTGACTATAGAATGGCACAGCTTGCACTTCTGCTCCGCGAGCTACATTGGTTGCCAGTTTGCTTCTGGGCCCAATTCAAGGTGCTGGTTTTGACCTTTAAAGCCCTTTATGGCATGGGGCTGAGTTATTTGAGGGACCAACACACCCTGATTACATCTGCCGTCCCATCAGATCTGGCAGAAGAGGTATGCTGCAGGTCCTGTCTGCTAGGGAGCTACACTCGGCGGGATCCAGGAGGTGGGCCTTTCCTGTTGTGGTGCCTGCCTTATGGAACGTTCTCCCCGCTCCCAAAGTGAGGCTGGCTCCATCTCTGTTGATTTTCTGGAAGTCCCTCAAAACGTGGTTATGTCACCAGGCCAGGGGCCCCAAGGGATTGGCAAGGTACTGAGGTGGCTCTATTGTTGTTGACATCTGCTACCGTCTCTTAGCCTTCAATCACAATTTTAAAATTTTCTGGATTCTAAATTGTTTTTATATATTACTGTTTCATAGTTTTATTGTATGCTGCCCAGAGTTACTCTTTCATGAGTTGGGCAGCCATATAAATTTGATGAATAAATAAATAAAATAATGAAGTGAGTTGGTAATGACTTTAAGCACTTCTGTGTGAATTGTATGCTCACTGCCTTTCTCTCATTCTCAAAATAATTCAAGAATACTGACTTATGTTTCCATTAGCCCGAACGAAATTATGCCAAAATTAGCTAGTAATACGGGAATTAAAAGGAGTGTTGTACCTGCTTTAGATCTGCCTTAAAAAGAAAATTTTGATTATACCTCATCCAATAAAGTCGTTTTCTCAAGCAGCTTTGCCTCATAATATTCTGTCAGTTCCTCAAGGGCTTGGCTCTTGTTCTCTTCCATTTCGTGAATCTGCTTCTCATATTCTTCCTGCATTCTTTGGGATTTCATTTGCAGTTCCTGGTACTTTTCATATTCTAGCAGCAGCTTTTGGTTATTGCCAGATTCTAAGCACAGGAGTAATTAAAAAAAAAAGTAATGCAGTATAAAAATAGCACTATAAGGTGGTAAAGAATGTCCTGTCCTTTCCAGTCTACAAATTAGTAATGAAGGGGCATTTTTAGTATCTCCTATATCTTGGAAATTGTCTTTGTAAAGTCCATATTCCTATGCTCTACATTATTTCCATACCACTACTAGCTTTGAAGCTCCATTTCTGGTAACTTTATGTCTATGTAAAAATTTCCTACTTGATATTTTTGTTTCTTTAAACATAAGATCAGAAATGAAAGTGGCAATCTCTTTCAATCCATTTCCTATGCAGAAATGAAGACAGGAATGATGTAATACAGACATGTAAGAAAGCTAAGAAATATTGGGATCAGCTATGTACTTTAATTCAGAGAATTCTCAAAATAAATGTACAAATGAAACCAGAGTTTTTTTCCTTTTAGTTTTGATGGATAAACAGATTGAAAGAAGACACGGGACTTTGTTTCTATTTATGATAACAGCAGCAAGACTTTTACAAGCACAGAGGTGGAATTGCTTACAAAAACCTACAATGGAAAAATGGATGGTGAAGTTAATTGAATTAGCCAAGATGGTGAAACTGATTACTTTGATTAAGGAAAAAACTTCGTCTAGCTATATTTTTACTTGGAAACTGTATTTGGACTTTTTGCTTGAAACTGAAAAGAAATGAAACCATAATTTTGGAATTTGGTGATTAGAACTGTTTATTATAGAAATATTGTGTAACATTGTTAATTCTTAGAGTAAGAGGCTAATGTATCTTATATTTGTATCTGTACCAAAGAAAGTCAGAAGCTACTCTTTTTCTATTTTTTTCTTTTTCTTCTTAATTTTGCTCTCTTTCTGATCTTTTCTTCTCAGTTTTTTTTGTTTCTTTATATTGTATCTCTTGTTGAAACTTAATAAAGTTTTATGCAAAAAAAAGGATTGATGTAATTGAGGAATTTTTTGTAGATGTTAGGGTGGTCTAAACTACATCGCTATTACAGAAACTGCATAAACCTTAATAACAAGGGCAGGGAAGAAGGACAAAATAAAACTTCAGATGTGAGTGACTTGCAGGAAAAGATTCTTTGAAAGAGACTCTTCAAAAATCTACCTGCTTGTTATGCCTTGTGCACTGATCCCCTTCATTAGCAGGGAAAACAAGAAAGTTATAAAAATACATGAAAAATAAAATCAATTACTTGTTTGGCATGACAAAGTTTACACCCAAAAGATGTGCATGTGTTACATATAAATAATATCTTTATATTTTGTCATAAAGATTGAAATTCTCATTCAGTTACATCAGATCCTCCTAACCTAAGTCTTGAACCTCTCTGGACTGTTTCTCCATTAATTCTGACAGTTGCTCCTGATGCTGTATGTCCTGTTTTTCTTTCTCTGTTTTTAAAACCTGAAATATAGAAAGATAAAATTTTCATCTGAAATTTATTGGCAACTTTTAATTTATTTAAGTGACTGCATGATTGGAAAGAGAGTAATGCAGCAACACAGAGAGATGCAATTGACATTAGACCCACACCTGGTTTTTAGTTTTCAATGATTCCATTTCCTGGATGAATTTCTCAGTTAATTCCTTTATTTTTTCATTATAATTCATGTCCTTGAGACGAAGCTGATATTCATTTTCCATCTTTAGTTCCTCTACCCGTGTTTTTAGTTCTAGCATGACCTGAGACTGTAAGATAAGAAATTGTAAAATTATGAGTAAAAGAAATCAAAGAGTAAATATTTAAATGTATACATGGAAATTAAAATAATGATTGTGCATATTATCTTTCAGAAGTATAACTTGTTTCCTATATTAACAGTGTGATCCTATATCGTTATCCTGAACAGTAAAGTCCAGAAATATGCCGCAGACTGGAACTTGGTAGAGTAGCCATGAAGGCTTTGGAAATGTTATTCAGATGCCAGGATGTGTTTATACCTACAAATATTAAAATGTAGGCAGTGGTTTCTTTCTGTGACATTCTATGGAAGTCAGACTTTGAAAAGCAGGATAGAAACAGGACTGCCACTTTTGAACTTTGGTGTTGGAGAAGACTCTTGAGAATACCATGGACAGAAAAGTAATGATCAAACAAATTAACTTTTTTGCGTGTTCCTGAAAAACAATTAATCAAGACGGCATATGTTTTTTTTCCCCAATTGCACATGCACAGGCAAAAACAACCCTGTATTTTCTTTCATATGTGAAGCATTTTGTAGGAACATGGAGCAGCATGGCCCGGAAGCTAAGCTTTGACTGAATATTACATTATAGGCTCCATTCTAACTTCTGCTATATCTCTACTATGGTTCAGAGTGCTGCTTATTGACCAACAGTTGTTGATTCCCAGATTTAAACTTTTCCAGTTGAAAACACATTTAGTAATGATCCTCAAATTAATACCTTACAGTTATACTGACCTTCTCTTCCATGTCTGTTTTAGTAATCAGCACTTCATCAGAATATGGTACATCTCTCTCCCTTTTCAATCCTCGTCCCTCTTTGTCATATACTTTCCAGATAATTATACATCCATCTTCTGCAGATGTTAGCAGTAACTGATCATCAGAAGTTATGGATATCTGTACAAAAAGTTAAAAAAGAAGCATCCTTAACTGTGAGATGGCACTATTGAAGAGTGACTGAAAAGAAAGGCAGAGAGTAGTAATAGCAAAAGATGGCCCTGTTGGATTCATAAGGGTGACTATGAAAAATGATACAAAGGTTGATCCTCTACCTATTTCCTTTCTTATTTCTGAATGGCTTTTCTATTACAAGTAAGCACAGAAACAGGAAAAAAATCATTGAGTATCTTCTTGCACTTCTAGAAAATTGTGCATCTTTTATATAATGAGATTCATGAGCTCTGGATGTAAAGAGAGCTTAAGCAACTTACTGTCAGCTAGCCTATTTTTAAAAATTCATATTCACCAGAAATAACTGCTACTGACTCAGTACGGAAACATTCAGTGCCATATGTACATTCTAGTTTAAAAGATATATTCTCCCCATTTCAATGTGGCCTCAATAAGTAAGTCTGTATTATTCCTGTTTAATCATTATGACTTTCTCAGAAGTGTAATAACACTGCACGGTTATCACTGTTATCTGTGACATTTGGATTCACACAGACTGTTCTAATTCCATCATCATCCCAAATCCCTAAGAGAAAGCCTGTTAGTCTAGATGCATAGTGTGGACATGAACAGTTGTACATATGCATAGGCAATAGAGTTATAGTGAAGAAAGCACAGGACAGATATTTATTCTCACAGAATAAAACTGGCTGAAGGGTTAGGGTTAGAGTTAAGGTGAAAAAAACAAAAATGCCACAAAAGCTAAGGCAGTCAAGGTAATACAGAGACTTTACCTTGGTGACTGGACCAGCATGGGCTTGATACTCATTGAATTCCTTGTGCACAGGTAGTGGGTATTTCATGGACCGGATGGTCCCAGCAGAGGTTCCAGTGAATACCATCCGCCCAGAATGAGCTATCACAATGCAAGTGTAGGTAACATCAAAAGAGGGCACTTCTCTCAGTATCTGAAACATAGTATTCCTCTAAGCATTACAACTTTGTAGATGTTTCTATATGTGGTAAGTCACAGAGTAAAGATTAATTCTGAACAGGACCCACTGTACCACCAACCATATCCACCACAGTGAATGCCTCATATCTGCTTTCCTTCCCACCCACCCCTACTGTGTGATAAGGCCCCACTACCTCCAGTAGTGATCTTTAGGAGAAAAGTGTCTATGGTACCAGGAAATGATTTAATAACTAGACTGCCAGAGAGAAAATAACTAGCACCACCAGGATAGTCTCAGCTACAGAAAATTATACACAAGGTTATTTCAGGGCATAACACTAACTTCACTGAGATACAGTTTCACTATTCTTCACAGTGTACATACAATATATAAGAATGTGTGCATAGGCTCACTGAAGAATCAGAAATCTCCTTGATAGAATGATCAGAACCAACAGCAAAGATTATTTTTGCATCAGGTGATATTGCTACTCCACTGTAGCTGCAAGACTTGAGTACACACTCTGATTCCCTTTTGCCATTCTGGAGATTCCATTCGTATACAGCTCCATCTGTGCCACAGGATACCAATTTATAATCATCCATGCTCCACACAACTGACCGCACCTGGGATGGCATGAGGGAAAGGGAAAGGTAAGAGGCTGAGAATGTGCATGATATTCAGGCAATTAGTCTTCAGCAGTCTTTTGCTCTGTATTATTCCCATTTATTTATGCCACTGAGTTCATTCCGTTTTTATACTAGATTGTAGCATGCAGCCTTTCCCGCTCCCTTGTGCTCCCAAATTACTTTTGAGAACGTCTGATGAGAACACAGAAGATCAGGGTAAAAATGATCTGCCTTTATGTGAAATGCCAGGGGCTGCACTACAAAAAGTAGTATAGGAGGCTAGACAAAAATCTTGTTTAATTTGATTTCCATTTAAATGTATTTACAATTAAACAGCTAATATTACTTTTCAGTCATGTATTCAATAATTTTTCCCTTCTGTCACACTGAAAGTTACAATATGAAATCTTATTTTGGGGGGCTCTGAGAGATTGCACTGAAGGCTTTTGAAGGCCATATTGGGCCTTACATAGGGCACTTCTACTGTATTCCAAATCCAGAGTTAGGCAGCTCTAGGCTTCATACTTACTGTATAAATTATTATTTATAATGACAAAGTACTGTTTCTTAGTGAAATCTACATGCTCCATGATTAATGTGTTACATACACTTCTAATTATGTATTCTATTTACAAGGCATTCAGTTTGTTTTCCTGTTTCTTTAGGAAGGCCAAGTTTTGGCTTGATATTCTTTTTACTAACATTCATATCTAAATGTACCCTATATACTAATGCTATCCTCCTCCTGCAGGGTTCTTGTCTGAAACAGAAGAGGAATTGAAGGATCAAGCCCACGAGGAACCTGGAAAGAAACTTACACATTCCAGTGGAGGAAGGAGCCAGCCTAAATAGTTTAAAGGAAATACTGATACTGATCAACTGGAAGAGCCTCATTCCCTGCTCCTTGATTCTAAAGAGAAAAGATTTCTGGAAGTTCAAATTCTTCACCTCCCACTTGGAGATAATTTTCTCCTTCTGTTTGTATTTAACTTGCATTTTACCTATCTTATAGGTCTAATCACTGACCTTACCATTGTGTCCTTTCAAATTTATGACATTGTCAAAACTTATGGCAGAGTAAATGTGAATCACGTTTCCATTAACTGCTGCGAACAGATGACCCCCTGTACTGAAGGCACACTGGAGAGAGAAGCAGGAGATTATGAGTATCAGTAATATATACATAATTTAGAAACTATGCAGAAAGCAACATCCAATAATCCGTATTTGTACCCCGTTGATTGCCAGATACAGCTATTCTTTCAGTGTCCCCTGACAAGCAATTTTGTTCAAAAGGCTAAATTGTGTCTAAGACCATCCAAAACATGCTTTCAGAGTTCTCATTAAAACTGTCAAAGAAATGACTACGTATACCATCTATAGTATACACTAACTTTTTGACTCATTAAATATTCAACATTATTCAGCATCCCACAAGTGCTTTCAAAACAGAACTTTTGAGTTCAGAACCCCACTCAAAATGAGTCAAAGGGTTACCCAAAGCTGCAGGGCTAGATTCCCATGTTTAATATACATTATTATTAATTAGATATACCATGACAAGCCTTAATCTAATCACACTAATCCATACTGTGATTTGTTTGCTTTGGGTTAATGCACTGCATGAACCCAAGTATTGTGTCTTGTAAACAATTGTTATATCACTGTGTGATGGGTGAACCCAGTTACTATGTTCAACTTACCAAACAATGTATAAAGAAAAGCACACGTGAGCATAATGTGTGCTGTCAATCAATACTTTGAGTGCTCTGAATTGTCATTCCAGGACTTATTCTTTTGACACCAGAACATTTTCCACATGTCTTCCTATAATCATTCAAGTATAATTCTTATTATTGCCTGCCCAAGTTATCACATGAGCTAGCATCTGCTCCAGACTGACCAGTTAGAAAGTAGTCTGTTATCTAACAGACTAGAACTAAGATCACAATAACAATAGG